>NC_140210.1:20685960-21285960 GCF_951802725.1 Rutilus rutilus | reverse complement strand
ATCTGTACATCTGTACATCTTGTACATCTGTAAGGGCAGGTGGGGCAGAGAGCCACACCAAAATATTCATCCAAAACACAGACCTCGATATAAAATGAATCAGTAATAAATTGTAAATGTGTTCAGCATTCTGTAACAAATATTATCGAGACTATTTTAAGTTGTAAAGTGAGCAGGATATATTAAAATTTAGCCCATGGCTTTGGCAGGCATGAATTATGATACAAAGCGGGGCAGAGGGTGTCTGAGGCCCTGTCCCAAATGACACACATCATGTGCACTTACCATAGGATAAGCAAGACTGTAGGGCCTTTGTGGCCGAAATGTGCCCTCGATGCACAAAAAAAATCCAATTTAAATCTGTGGTGAAAAATGTAACTGCAGCATGCTCTAACTGTGAGCCACTGGGGGCAGATTTCAGACTGTCCGGCTTATTTTCACGTTACCTTATGTAAACCTCGCTCCAGACCAAGATGATATCAATCCACGCTATGTGTATATATTCGTCCGCATCAGGTCAGTAACTAGTTGGTACATCTGCTCTTTGTATCCAATTAATGAAAGTTTAAACATGCTCATGTGAATAGCCTTTACTTATATAGTTCTGTTGTGTTTGTTTTATGTTTGTTCTGGGAATATAAATTACTTTCATTACCTCACCGGAATTCCTCGACAACTTGTGACATTCTAAAACAACATTCTTTCGGAGACGATAAATACTACATTAAGGCAATACTAAGATAGCATTCTATGCATGTGTCGTGTGTCGCTCCTGAGAATGCAGTGTGTAAAACTTGAATAAAACTTGTTTATTGTTACTCACTACTTCTGGGAGTCAGTGCTTTCTGACAGTATTGTGATATACATCTAGTAACAGATTATAGGAAAATAAATTGTGTTGATATTTTGGAAGATCAAGTTGAAATTTATTAAACCATACGAAGTCAGAAAAAAAAAGAAGAAACATATGTGACCCTGGATGACAAAACCAGTCTTAAGTAGCACGGGTATATTTGTGGCAATAGCCAACAAAACATTGTATGGGTCAAAATTATCGATTTTTCTTTTATGCCAAAAATCATTAGGATATTAAGTAAAGATCAGGTTCCATGAAGAAAGTTTGTAAATTTCCCACCATAAATATCTAAAAAATATATTTGTGTGAGTGGATGCAGCACAATCGCGAATAGAAATGGACAACTTTAAAGGTGATTTTCTCAATATTTCTATTTTTCTGCACCCTCAGATTCCAGATTTTCAAATAGTTGTATCTCGACCAAATATTGTCCTATCCTAACAAACCATACATCAGTGGAAAGATTATGTGTTCAGCTTTCAGATGATGTATAAATCTCAATTTTAATAAAATTACCCATAAGACTGGTTTTGTGGTCCAGGGTCACATATGGACTGTTCACAATAAGATCAATATCATACATTTACAAATGAAAGCGAGTTTTCAATTCATGCCGATTTTAATGAAGAAATTTCACTATGGAAAATGCGAATGGGAAAAATACTTCTGGAACTAAGACAGTATTAAAAAAGGTCAGTCACTGTTATACCCTATTAGACTTTACAACTCCCCTGCAGTAGCCTATACAGTGGTTTCAGGAAGTGAATCAACACTATCTGCACTTCCATAGCTGTCACCACAAAACTCACTCATTTTAAACGGTTTAATTAACAGGAACGTTCTAGTATTGTTGGATCACATCGCTCGCTTCCAGCGTGAACGAGCTGTAAAAAAAAATATTTTATTTTTTTTGTATTAAAACGAGTTGTGCACTCCAGTCGCGAGAGGTGCTTGTGTAATACTGTAATCCAATTCAGTGAATTAAAAGCACTGGGAAGTTTTCTCTCAGCACGGCGATAAGAGCTGTGGATTAATCTGGCGAGTGTTTCTGACAGGCAATTTGATAAACAGCCACTTATCTCTGGGGCAGCTGCACAGGAAGAGAACAAATAAATCATCAGAGGAAAGAAAGAGAGCGACTGTATGAAATAGGCTTTGTGTCTATGCTTCAGATGAATGACCATGAACATGTATATTCAATTAAACATGTAGCATAGAAGCTACCTACAGTTCCTACATTACTACTACTATAGGATTTGTGTGGTGGGGGAACTCGGTGTTTGTGATGTATGGGCCACATTCATACCAGAGTATAATTTTTCATTATTAAAATATGTTTTCCTATCCCAGCTGGAACAGCTAAGTAAGCCAACAGGTCGATTTAACTGAAAATTAAAATTAAACACTGTGACTCTGTGGAGCTTTCAAGATTTCTATTTTTGCTTGAGCAAAGGAAGTCTTTGTTGCAACCTGGGCTCATTAGAAAAAAATACGTGCCACTGCCTGCATTTTTGCGAAGCTACATAAAACGTACAGATACTGTACATACAATTAATTGCAGTTTCCAGCTAAAATGAACACCAGTGGCAGTAAAACACCAACAATGTTTATTCGTTTTCACACGAATCATGATTACAGGGGCAGATGTTTTGTGCGGTTCCTTGCACAGTACTGTTATGACCTCATAAACATTTTTACTATAGTGCATACACTTTGAAGTTTGCACCACATAATTAGCTCCATATGTATGGCATTTACGTAGTAAACTTGCTCGATAGCTCACCTGGTACAGCATTGCACAGAGCACTTGGGTACGAATCCCATAAAATACAAGTCACAATAAAAAAGCTCAAAAACCCATAGAAGCAAGCTACAATGGCATGGCTTCTTCAGCAAATGTATTTTTATCTCAAATTATAGATAACACTATCAAGTTAGGTTTAGGGTAGTTTTTTTTTTTTTTTATGTATGTATGTGGTACGTTATTTTCAAACACGATAGAGCATTAACCGTTTTCATAGAGCATTTCACCACATTTCATTTCTGAACGGCCACGATACGTATATACAAAAACATAATAAAATGTTGCCAGATTCACTTTCAGCTGTTCATCTGTCATGAACTTTAAGTGCTACTCACTGGACACTCTCAGTTTGAAAGTGTACAGTGTCGTGAAACATACAAAAATATAAATTGCAGAAATGTCGCCAGAGGCCAATGAGCCTGGGTTAATACCAAGAGGAAGCTAACTGTTAGTTTTCCTCATCATCATGGTGGTCGTTCAGCTGGCGCAGATTCTTAAGAAAACACACAGTCCCAAGCCCTTCACTAGCGACTATCTCGAGCTGTACAGTAACTGCAGTTCATTTCACACTCTTAAAAGCCCTCAATAAACAAATGGGTAAAACATACGAAAAATATGAAATACACACACACACACACACACACACACACACACAAACTCTTTTGTCAGAATATATATAGCTACTTTTGACTTGTTTTGGGGAAATGGATCATGTAAACGTCTCAGGTTACGACTGTAACCTATGTTCCCTGAGAACAGGGAACGAGACACTACGTCAGAATGACGCTATGGGGAACGCCTCAGGCGTGACAGGTGTCTGAAATCAAATATCATCTCACAGCAATCATGCTGACCGGCGACAGCCCGTGAATCATTAGCGTGAATGATTAACGTGCAACCTGCAAGTATAAAAGGGGCGCTTTGCAAACATGACACCATCCTATCGTCTGAAGGGACTGTTGCAGGCAGGCCCCGAGGCATGGCAGGAAGACGTAGTGTCTCGTTCCCTGTTCTCAGGGAACATAGGTTACAGTCGTAACCTGAGACGTTCCCTTTCGAAAGGGAACTCTACACTACGTCAGAATGACGCTATGGGGAACGATATACCAACGCCACCATGCTAAGGGGAGTGCATGCCAAAAGGCAGTGACAACTGTCAGAACCGGCAATTCAAATGAACGCTAGTACCACTCACCCCCAGGTCACACTGAGCTGTCAGTGACAGCACTCCCTACGGTCATAGCCCAAGCTAAATGACACCACAGAAAACCTCCATAAACATAGTTTAGTGAAAGGTCTACCTGGGCCTGCTCAAGGGCCAAGGACCACAACTTCAACTTCTTAGAAGGGGTCCCTTCTAGGGAATGTGGCTAGGGAACCTGAGGAACCCCAGCCAGTCACTATTCAGGGGAACGTGCCGCCTGAAACGCCACCAGGCAGGCCTGACCTGGTGTCACTATATAAGACACTACAGTCTGGCCACTTCCTGTCTGTCCGAAGACAGAGCCTCTGGACACTTGCCTTTAGGAAGGCATCCAACCCGAGGGACTGTGAAGCAGGCAGTGAACCACTCGGACCGGATCTCAGAGACGGGATATCCTGGAGAGTATGACTCAGCATAGTGCTTTACAACCCTTGCCAGCGAGGGGAGTTTCTCTACTCAATCCACGGATCAACTCAGTGTTTGTTTCAAAACACTGAGGAGGCCTGTGAGGGCCTAAGGGCTGATCTAACTGGGAGGCCTCAAGAGAGGCCTACGACCGACTGACCAGACTCAGGAGACCACATACTCATACTGACCCTCAGTGAGGGGAGGAGCATTAGATCTACCTGGTAGGCAACCAGGCTGTAGCAGGAAAAAGAGGTTCCAGGAGGGAACCCGTAGCAGAGAATAAAAACTTGAGTCGAGCCAGGGCGCAAGCTCACCTTCGCTAGCTGCCTGATAAGGTCTGCTAAACTGAAAGTAAGCGGCCACTAGCTTACAAAACCCAGCACCACAGTGAAACTACTCAGGGAGACCTGGAGAGGCCTACTACCTGACAACCACAGTATGTGGGAGCTCACCTTCAGAGAGGCCTGGTGAAGCCTACTATCTGATAACCACAAACGTGGGAGCTCACTTTCAGAGAGGCCTGGAGAGGCCTACTACCTGACAACCACAGTATGTGGGAGCTCACCTTCAGAGAGGCCTGGTGAAGCCTACTATCTGATAACCACAAAACGTGGGAGCTCACTTTCAGAGAGGCCTGGAGAGGCCTACTACCTGAAACACCATGCTAAGTGGAAACACACAGTAAGTGGGAGCTAACCTTCCAAGGAGGCCTGGAGAGGCCTACTACATGATAACCACAGTATGTGGGAGCTTAACTTCAGGGAGGCCTAGTGAGGCCTACTACCTGATAACCACAGTGCATGGGAGTTCACTTACAAAGAGGCCTAGAGAGGCCTGCTACATGACAACCACAAAACGTGGGAGCTCAACTTAAGGGAGGCCTAGTGAGGCCTACTACCTGATAACCACAGTGCATGGGAGTTCACTTACAGAGAGGCCTGGAGAGGCCTACTACCTGACAACCACAGTATGTGGGAGCTCACCTTCAGAGAGGCTTGGTGAAGCCTACTATCTGATAACCACAGAACGTGGAAGCTCACTTTCAGAGAGGCCTGGAGAGGCCTACTACCTGACAACCACAGTATGTGGGAGCTCACCTTCAGAGAGGCCTGATGAAGCCTACTATCTGATAACCACAGAACGTGGAAGCTCACTTTCAGAGAGGCCTGGAGAGGCCTACTACCTGACAACCACAGTATGTGGGAGCTCTCCTTCAGAGAGGCCTGGTGAAGCCTACTATCTGATAACCACAGAACGTGGGAGCTCAAGAAAAACCACATTAAGTGGAAACTCAAAGTATGATGGAACTCAACTCCAGGGAAGCCTGGTGAGGCCTACTACCAGAGAGCCATGACATGAAGGAGCTTACTTTCAGGGAGGCCTGGAGAGGCCTACTACCTGAAAACCACAGCTGACAGTGGGCCAGACTGGCAGTCCAGTTGACTGTCTATGGGGCTTTGCCTTCAGGGAGGCCTTATGAGGCCTACTACCTGATAGTTCAACCTCAGGGCCACTTAGTACCACAGTATGAGGGATTCAGCCCTCAGGGAGGCCTAGTAAAGCCTACTACCTGATCCCCACAAAAAAATGTGGGAGCCCATCTTCAGGGAGGCCTAAAGAGGCCTACTTCCTGAAACGGTCTAATCAGCTGGATGTGTACTGCTGCTGGGGACTCGCCTAACAGGGAGGCCCGGTCGAGCCTACTAGCTGATAGCGAGTCTTTCTGCTACTTTAATGAACACTGCTGGAACCATACTAATAAAAAACTTTCCTAAAGTTTTGACCTAGTGTATGCTCCACAATGTTGTGACCCACCTCCGAGGAGGCCTGTTAAGACCTACTACTCGGTAGTGAGTCTTCTGCCCGAACTACCAGGGCCAACCAACGAAGGTGAGCTGGCCTAGGAGCCCTATCTTAGGGGCTACCCGGTCAAGGAGGCCTGCTGGGGCCTACTACCTAACTGTGCAGCCTTCAAGGCAGAAAAACTGTTACTACAGCGCTTACAGCATCCTGGTACCTAATCACATTGCCAAAGGCAGTGTACTCAGCAAAAAGCAATACCCTCATAGCAGGGGAGTACAACATACGCCACTCTGCCTAGTGGAGGCCCCATTTTAAGGGCCTGCCTACTAAATGCATGGGCGTCAGCTCATGGCAATGCTCTGGCTTCAAGGGAGCGGAGTTCAAAAACCGGAATGAAATGTAGTTAGAACTCCCTGCTCAACCGGAGCCATCGTGGTGTGAGGTAGATAATACAGAGCTGAGAATGGATTACTCAAAACTACCCCGCGTTTAGTGGGGGAGTAACACCATATGCCCCTGAAATGTTAGACAGGGAGCGGGCCTGCAAGTGGCTCCAAAGGGTAACAGGGATTTGTCCTGTGCCCAGCCTGGGGAAGCGGGGCTTGCTTGCAAGCCAACCAACCTTCACCCCTCGTTCGAGTGGTTCAGCTCGACGGGCTGAGTGGAGCCAGCTCTAGAGGCCTAATCCAAGTAGCTCTGTTCGGCAGGGTCTGGCAAACTATCACATCGCAGAGCGAAAGACAGCCTAACCCTGCCTGAAGGATCATACCTCAACTACCACCCTGCATTACTCTACCACCCCTGAATGCAGTGAAAGGGGCGGGCCTTGGCCAACAACTCCCATTTAAGGGAGGAGGCTGAAATCTAGGGGAGGAAGCCTAACACATAATGAATGTGGCAGCTATACTTAGCAGAACGCCTCCAACATCCCAAACCTAGCCTAGGCCAGCTACAGAGGCGGCCCGGGTTAGGGCCGACCTACAAGCATAGATCTACCTGAGAGCTCGGAGGAGCCACAGCCTACTTAATTGAGAGGCTGAAAAACACTCACCTACTGACACCTTACAGAGCTCAGGGGAGCGAAGTACTCAGGATACCAATGTCACAAACCAATAGGTAAGACATAAGATCTATCTGAAGCGCCAGCGTCAGTCTAAACCTAAAGCAAAAAAGTTCTTTTTTTTTTTTTTTTTTAGGAAGACCAACTACTCTACCCCAGGGTGGCTAACAGCCCTGCGGCTAAAAAGAAATGAGCGGTGGCCCACCACGCATAAAAAATGTTATGACAGGAAGGCCATCACATACTCAAAACGGAAACCAATTTTCCTTGAGCTTCTCGTTAGATCGTTCCAGCCACCAACAGGGGAGGCTTCAGGGCCCTGAAGTTCCATACTTTACCTTTTTATTCTAAGAATGACCCCTAGGTCTATACAGGGAACAAGGCTTCTGTAGAGAGATACAGATAAGTGTTAGTTATACACACAAATTCTCCAAAAACCGAAAAAGTTCACCTGCGGCGTGCGGAGTGAAGACTTCACCAGAAAGGTCTCAACGAACCTGGGGTCCACCACTTTTACATGCCTAAAAGAGGCACTCACATCAACCAGTTGCTACGGCGGGCCATCAGAACATAGTTCTCATCATAGGCCCAACCCCAGGACTGGTGTAACGCAAACGCCTGGGGAGTAAAGAAGAGGGAGAGGGCCGGTAGAAAAAGCCCTCCAGGGAGGTCATACCCTTACTTCCGCTGAGCGCTGCTCCGCTTGCGCTGAATGACCTCCCTTAAGTCCCTCTTCTTGCGGGAGGCTCGCCTTCTCTGCGTCCTACTCCTCCCTGGAGGGGGCGCACGAGAGGCAACACTAGACCTCTGGCCCTGTCTATGGTCCTCGGACCAAGACGGACCAGGTCCTCCCGCCTGCCTGGGCCGGGGCCCGGATCTCAGCGGTATACAAGTTTTAAATGCGGCTGAGCGCGCCTTCGCCTCCCTAAACTTTCCAACCACCGCCTCAACGGAGGTGCCGAAAAGTTTAGTGGGCGAAACTGGTGAATCAAGGAGAAGGGCCTTTTCCTTCTCCCCGATATCAGCCAAGTTGAGCCACAGATGCCTCTCCGTGGCCACCATCGCCGCCATCGACCGGCCGATCGCGGCAGCAGTCTGTTTAGTGGCCCGGAGAGACAAATCTGTGGTCCGGCGCAACTCAGCGACCGCCTCAGGGGACAGCCCCGTCCCCTGGTCGAGATCCCGCAGCAGATCAGCTTGGTAGGCTTGGAGCACTGCCATGGTGTGAAGGGCAGCACCAGCCTGACCTGCTGCCATGTACGCTCTGCCATTCAAGCGAGCCGTGACTTTAAGAGGCTTGGATGGCAGAGTCGGAGCTTTTAGTGTCGACGCCCGCCCAGATACGAGATAGTTCGCAAACGTCTCGTCAATGGGCGGCATCGACACATAACCATACTCCCCGATCCCCTCAACATCAGCGAAATTACCCCGCTGATGTCGATGAATACGGGCCGAGTATGGTTTCTCCCATGCCCTCTCGATCTCAGAATGAAGATCCGGAAGGAATGGGAGGCTCCGTTGAGCTGGTGGTCTATGTTCAGGGAGAAATCGATCGTCTAACCGGCCGCGAGCGATCTCTCCCTGAGCGCGCTGTTTCCATGGCAACTGAAGCTTGTCAGTGGCGCGCTCCATAACTTCCACCAACTCAGCGTACATGGGGCAGGATGGCTGACGAGGTTGAGGATCTGATTCATCCTCCTCAGCCATCTCTTGCCCAGCCTGAAGAGCACTCGCTGCAGTATCAGTAGGAGAATCTTCTCCGTCATCCACCTGCAGCTCACTCTCGTCAGTCGATGACTCGTCCGAGAGGTGAACAACCCTCTCGAGACTGTCAGCGAGCTCCATCTGGGAGCCCCATGAAGCGCGTCGCCGCTCTGCCTCGGCACGAGCGGGACCCGATCCGCGAGGACCAGATGCTGAACTCTCTCCCCTCGAGAAGAGAGCCAGACGAGAGCGGAGCGTTCTCATAGGAAAACACTCACAGTTTGCACAGGATGCTCCCTCGAGAACATCCCGTGCGTGCTCTTCACCCAGACAGTACACGCACATCTCGTGAGTGTCACCCGGCGACAAATATCTTGGGCACGGGTCAACACATTTAACAAATTCCTTAGGACTTGCCTTGGACGTGCGTTTCATTTCCTTGCTGGAGTAGACGTTTTTAATTTACAGACAAAAACAGTCCCTGAAGACGAAAAGGATGGTGTCATGTTTGCAAAGCGCCCCTTTTATACTTGCAGGTTGCACGTTAATCATTCACGCTAATGATTCACGGGCTGTCGCCGGTCAGCATGATTGCTGTGAGATGATATTTGATTTCAGACACCTGTCACGCCTGAGGCGTTCCCCATAGCGTCATTCTGACGTAGTGTAGAGTTCCCTTTCGAAAGGGAACTAGGCAATTATTGACCGCTTGGTTTGAGTAGCTCAACATTTTATTTAGGTTCAACTAATGGCATGATTAAGGTGTAGAACTATCTGTTTTTGTCCAAACAAGGTCAAATAAGGGCATTTTGACGAAACCCGTTTAGAAACAGATATTATTTTTGCAATTCAATTAGGTGCCCGTGTAATTTCTTCACAACTAATGGCACTGAACACAAGTTTCTAAAATAATATTAAATTCAGCAAGGTAGTCCCGCCCCTAACTCATCTCTTTAACTGAGCCCATGTTATACTCAGGTCGCTCAAACAAACAGATTGCAATTCCTTTTGGTGCCACTAGTAGCCCAGAAATTACACACTGCTGCTTTAAAGATCTCACATAAAACTCTGATGCTTAAAGCCATTACTGTAACTAAGTTGTAAATGACTTTATGGCTCATTTGAGGACAGAACAGGATAGGCGTTTTAAAGGGAGGGTCAATATGGCAGAATACATTACTGCAGTTTCACATTTTACCTCAGAGTCATGTTCTTCTCAGATTAGTTATCTCTCCCAGAATGGTTTGAACTTCCCCATAAACAAGTCAGGTAGACAGAACAAGAGAGGTAGATGGATAGATTGTGAGAAAAGGAGAAGATAGATAGATAGATAGAGAGAGAGAGAGCTAAGTGACTGAGTTCACCAAGCTCAGTCCATCTGACAGAAACCAGACGCCTTAAATTCTCCCTTCACCTTGCTCCAGCCACTAAACTCACCAATTAAATCTCACAAATTGGAAAGGAACCGAAAGAGAGAGGAAAGGGACAGAAAGAAAGAGAGAGAGAGAGAGAGAGAGGGACAGAGGAGAACAGAAGATGATGAGGTGGGAAAGAACGACAGAGAGAGGGGGGGTAGCGGTCATTTTGAAAAATGACTGTGTTTGTTCTGACAGCGTACAGTTAACAGAACCTCAGTGTGTGTGTGTGTGTGTGTGTGTGTGTGTGTTAACCTGTCACAGGGCCTAACCCAAGGCTAAAGCAGCAATTTCTTTTCACATTTCAACTCTGGACAGCACAGAGAGCGGCGAAACAGAGCAAGAGCGAGAAAACCTATCATCAGGCAACTACAGCACAGTGGCCGGATGACTGTCATAACCCATGAGGAGATTTGTGGTATGGTTATTGTAAGGCAGGGAAGGGTTGGCCGCATGTTTTTCAATCGCTAAGCCTTAACTCTCTTTTCAATTATACCTGACAAGATATTTTTTTTCTGAGGTTCAGAGCTGCTATGGCAATGTGATGTGAAGAGGAGAAAAAAAAAATATATATATATATATATATATATACAGTATATATATATATATATATATATATATATATATATATATATATATCTGTCTCAGTGTTTAAAGTAAAATACCTAAACATCCTTAAAACAAGTTAAATTTACTTTCCTCAATTTTCTTTTCTTTGTTTTCTGGTTACATACATAAAACTCACTACATTTTGTTAGATATGTTTAAAGTCTGCATGAAATCAAAATTGACCCTATTTACAGTACTTTTTTTTTACGACACATTGGTCCTATGCTGAACAATTAAACCTCTGAAAAAAATAAGTCTTCATAATCTTTAGTCAAAATCTCAAAATGTGCTTCCCATCTGTAATGGCGTTCCTTCTCTGATGATGTCAGTTTGATGGATTTGGCAGATCATTTTTTAACCACTTCCCTCCAAACCCACTGTATCACATTCCTGAAGTAAAGTCGGTTGCAGGTTCCGTTCACAGGAACTTTAAAGCAAGCAAAGCATTTTGATGTTTGACGTTAGAATGTTGCTAAGCTAATACACATACGGCTGCATCCCAATTCAGAGGCTGCATCCTTCAAAAGGTGTATTCAAAGGCAGATTGCGCCACCATGGATCCTTCACGGCCTTGCCTATCCCAGAATTCCCCAGAATGGCCTTTGAAGTCTGAGTCCTTCGAATTGGGTCACAGCCATCAAGACTGAAGCCATTTTTCTACTATCTCTGACATTCACGTAGGCCTATGGTTGTGTCACATTTCGCCAACTAGTGGCAGCAATTGCACGGAACCTTTAAATTGGTGATAAAGCAAAATTATAAAATAACTGAACAATGAAATCCACACAGCTCCCATACTCTCCATTGGAAATTAATGACTTCCAGTTTGTCATTAGTTGGAAATAGTGAAAGCTTGAAGCTAATTTCCAGGCATACATTTAAAGAATCAGTCAAAGTCAATGGCAACTGAAACTGTTTGGTTACTAACATTCTCAGATCTCAAAATGTTTGTGTTCTGCAAAAGAAAGAAATGCAAACGGGCTTGGAATGAAATGAGGGTGAGTAAATAATGACAGAATTTTAATTTTAAGGTGGACTATGGATTGTAGTGTGCACTTGGACTAACCTGGTCACTAGTGGCATAAATAGAACCTTATACAGTCTTACACACACACACACACACACACACACACACACACACACACACACACACACACAAACACACATTCATTCTTGTATATCGATCTTTGAGGATATTCATTGACACAATACAATCTGTAGCTTCTTACCCTAACCCTATCCATCACAATCCAGTGCCTAACCCGAACCCTTACCCTAAACCTACCCTTAATTATAACATTTTCCCTAAAGCGAAGTCTCGACCTTCAAACAGGCCTTTAAAGGGCTCTCAGAAAGTGAGGACTGGCCAAAAATCTCCTCACTTTACTCTCTTTGTCCTCACTCCGATGGTCTAAAACTCAAACCAGTCCTCGCAAAGACAGTTGTGCAAGTATACACACACACACTCAAACACACACACACACACATGCACGCACGCACGCACGCACGCGCACACACGCACGCACGCATGCGCACACACGCACACACGCACACACACACACACACACACACACACACACACACTCCAGAACAACCCTGATGAGAGAGAATGTCACATGATGTAGATGTAGACCAATAATTCTAACTCTGTGGCATTTAAAGGAGTGTATTAGCTCTCTCACACACACATATATACACTAACACAAAGCAAAAATCTCACCTGGTCATCTCTTGTTCCCTCACAGCATGAGAAAAGCAAAGGAAAACAGAAGAGAAAGACCAGGAGAGAGTCTTTCCTCCCCTTGGTCAGAGAAAAGAAAGCAATCAAAGGGGTTTGGTGCCACACAATCACAGACACTCATGTGTAAGCCACAAGCTGTGCTGTCGTTTACAGCAAAAAACAGCAGAATGAAACAACAAATGACAGACAGTATAAAGAACAACAACAACTGGGCTGTGGTTTCCCTACTGCTGTGCAAACCTCTAAAAGAATAAACCAAAATATACAGACACCTCAAAAACACCAGACGTGGTTTCACCCCTTGGTACAAATCAAATAAGTTGTTTGTCCACGGAGGAGGTTCACAGAAGAATAGATGTGTGTGTGTGTGTGTGAGAGAGAGAGAGAGAGGGGGGCTGGGTACTTAGTACTGGGGACAATCTCCCCAAACAATAGCAAATTCTGACAAAACCTACACTCACATAAAAAAGGTACAAAAGCTGTCACTGGGGGTGGTACACCTTTGTACTCAAAATATACTTATTTGTCCCAAGGGTGTACAAACATATTACCTAATGGTACATAATGATACAGAACCTTTATAAAAGGCACCGGCCCAGTGACAAATTTTGTACCATTTTTTGAGTGTACCTTTGGGGACATCTGTGGACATGACTGTAAAAATAATTAAATAAAAAACTAATTTTATAAAAGCAAAACATTTCAAATTTGTAGAATAATAAAATGTGAAACATTATTAGTTTAAAATAATTGTTTTCTATTCTTTTTTGTTTTCTTTTTTTATTCCTGTGATGGCAAAGCTGAATTTTCAGCATCATTACACAGGATCACATGATCCTTCAGATATCATTCTAATGTGATGATTTGCAGCTCAGAAACATTTCTTATTATTATCATCAGTGATTAAAACAGTTATGCTGCTTATTTATTTTGTGGATTTAAAATATACTGCAAAATATACTGTGTGTTTACTATTGACACACACATTAAAAACATTTTTGTACAAAAAAATGTATATGTATACAAGCAAAGGTTAGCCCAGCCACTGCGAATCTCATTGGTCTAAAATCCCCCTCCTCATAACTTCATGATATAGGGATCAAATATGCTCTGATTGGCTGTGAATTGAGCTACAAAACAACAGGCTGTAGTGTCTACATTTAGATAGAAGTAAACGTGTGTGTATGTGTGTGTCTCTTTAAGCCTTCTGTTGGAGTTTTTTGTTGGAGTGTTTGCAGCAATCATGTCTTCTGTTTCTTATCAGTGGCGCTGCATTCTCTTGGTGTTGGGATGCTGCTTTTAGGTAACACTTGAAATCAAATGCACACTCTTATCATCAATGGGTGCTTGTGAATAGCTTCACATTGGCTCCTGGCTTTCGCCCAAACTCTACACGAGTCCATCACCTCCTCCAGGCAACAAGTGTGCAAATGACTCTGGGCCACTCAAATCCCTTGTCTGTGGATACAAGATAGACCATTTGCATGTATGCATTTGACAGATTCTTTCATCCAGAGATTCTTGGGTAAATTTAGAGGTTCACTTTAACAAATGCATGCCATGGGAACTCAACTGATTCTCTAATATCTTGTAACCTTAAAGGCAGTAAGAAACAGCTTTTGAAGTGCATTCATATGGCTCTGGAACAACATCAAGCAAATGATGACAGAATTAATATTTTAACTCTTAAACGCAAAGCAAACCGGGATGTATAAAAGTAAGACGTCAACCTTCTAAGTATTCCTCAATTCATTCATTATAAACAATATAACAAGAAAAAAATATAAAAGAATGTCTGTTTTTTGTATCAATTTATTGTAAGTGCATAGAGTCGCTAGCGACCCAAGGTATATAATAGTGTACGTTTTTTTTTTTTTTCAATAACTGAATCTCTGATGACTCAATAAGTGCAATTCACCTTTATTCCTCAAGGTGGCAATGTCTGATACACAATGATGACGTGATGTTTCACTCACAATTACCGCAGGCATAAAACAAAAGAATATACATCGGCAAAACATGAAATGGCTATTTCATAAATCGAGCAAGTATACTGTACACTAATGTTTCCCAAACTGGGGTACATAAGGTAACAGAGGGGGTATTGCGAACAACAGTGGTGTTAAGTATGAGTAAATGTAATTAGTTTACTAAATAATAAGCACTTAATTATCTTTTTGGCTACTTGGTACTTTTACTGAGTATCAAAGATATAAGCAACTTTTACTCTCATGACTACATTTTTAAATAAGTATATGTACTCTTTACTCCAATACATTTGTAATAAGTAGTACAATTGTTACATTTTGCATGGCACCTACATTTTTCTGCAGCAGTTTATTAAGAAGGGATATCGCCATCTATAGGGCATTAAAGGTACAATATCAAGTGTGTTTTACCCTTACTCACCCAAAATTGTCAACAAGGTTACTTTACACAAATACAAGTGCATTAGCGTGGTAGTTGTTGAATGGCAGGTGTTTCATGAGATGAGGTCATGCTGCAGCCAGTGATGAGGCCGAAACTCGCACAAGTGCAAACATAGGCCTTGACTATTTCCTTTACATTATTTTATTTATCCGTTGAATTGAAGATACCTTTTGAAGGATATTGGTTTACTTATGACCTTTTTAAGCACTTGAGCTTAAATGAGACTTGAGTGTTTGTAGACATTTAAGAAACTGTTGTGGCGACCTTGATTTATTGCAATATTGAGGTGTTCAGTTTTATTGCAATTTTAGACAGTGTAAATACATCTAGATACAGCTTGTGCCAAAGATGCAAAGATGGCTTCTGTTCAAACTGATTTCATTTGATTTACATCATTGATTTAGTTTAATGAATTGCTTTATTTATTATATTAATTTGACATAAAACATGACATACATAATAGGGTTAGAAAAACTCTACAACACTAAAAGTTTTGGGAACCACTGCTGTACGGAATCAAATCATATTTTCACTGTCAATTGATCTGGTGAGCAAGCTGCCAGTAATCAAAATATTGATTTTGAAAACATTGAAACCGATAGTTTTGAGATTATAGTTGAGATTGCGAAAATGAGTCAGATGCTGAATATACAGGAGAAATTAGCTCTGATGACGACTGTGATGATGGTAAAAAGCCTTTGCTCAAACTGAACCCTTCTTAGTTAAAAAAGGCTTAAAAAAAAAATTGTAATTGTTACAATTTCAAGAGACTTTTATACTACTGTAGTAGTTAGAGAGCCATCTGTGTTAGATACTGTAGGTCGCTAAAGACCCGAATATGGAATAATGGTTGGTGAAACATTTCATGAATTTAAGGTCCAGGAACCCACCATGGATTTTATTTTTACTTTAAGATATCATTTAAATTTATATTATTTAACACAATAATTTTAACAATACCAATAGTATTGATACTATTTAACTTGTTCATGCTGCTTCATGATTAAAATGTATGTTACATACAACCATAGTTTAAGGCAGTAAGAAATTAAACAAACAAGTCTGCATTTAGTTTTGTGGAAAAATCTTTGTCTTGTAAAAAGTGGGCCAATTTAGTCCCAACCAGTATTGAAATAGTACAATTACAAGTTTACTTCCAGTACATTGATAATAGTATACTATTGATAAAGTATACTTAAAATATGGAGGATTAAATATTGTTCTTCAACAAAATAGCAGTCCTCCAGCCCAAGTGAGCAGTAAACAAATGCTGTGTGGAGTGCATTAAAAGCCATTGAGTTTGATTTGAGGTAATGTATTAGAACTTGAGAGAAATAAAGTGTTTCTTTGGAAATAAAGATAAAGACTAGCTGAGAATAAAGCTGCAACACCATAATGTCTGTTTCTCAAAGGAAAGACAAGCTCAAGTCGATGAAGGATATTGTGCTACTCAAGTGCACTTAAGTAGCTAATTGGCTTTATTCTTAAACCAATATGGTTTCAAGCTTGCATAGGGCGAATGAGGCCTCTCTAACTAGAAGACTGAAAGACCATTATAAGCCCCATTGTGCTTCTCCTAGAAAAAAAAAAAAACCATGAAGGATTTTAAATGTAACTGAAAAGTCCCTATTTTTATTCTCTGGTAGGATGTTGAAGGATCTAAGGATTCTCAATAGCACCCAGTGTGTGTGTGTGTGTTGCTTCAAGAGAGCTACCATCTATTTTCTTTTCTTTGTTTAATTATTTAATCATAATAATTTATCATTTAAAGGCAGGGTAAAAAAACTTTTTCCCAAATTTGTTTAAACTGTCTTTATATACCAATACATAATTAAATTGTAAATACTCTGAAAAAGAGAGTATAAAAATCGAGTGTCTCTAGTCCTCTCAGGACTGCAATAAACACAGCTACTTATTTCATTCACTCCACCCCCTCCCTTCTGGGCTCCTTCCAAAGCCACGCCCCCAAAATACATGAACGCGCGATGCCGACCGCTCAGCTGGAGGAGGACGCGTTTGCCAGCGCATGTAGTGACATCATGTCAGAATCACATGTAATAAAATACCTAACTTTATCATTATGAATATAAACAACTAACATGGCTGTTAGTACTCACTATCAAGCTAGCGTATCGATACTGGTAAAGTTTAAAATATATTGAGTTTGATTCCGTAACGAGCTAGTAACATAAGGCAAAGCTAAAAACAGGTTGCATTGATACACGTTTTCCCATTACCATCAGTTACACTGTGATGAAGGTGAATTTCGTGTAAGATTCATAACATATACGGTGTTTTGCATGAAAGCACTGCTGGCTCTGATGAGGACTAACATTACACTCCGGTGACAAGTAGCCTACCTTTCTACCTTACTAGTTCCTTTTTTTTGCCTTGTTTGCCTTCGCTGACTGTATATGCAGGTACTGGGAATTTTGACTGCTCTTTCTCTGCCATTATGGTGATTCTTCCTAGCTTCCGTGCCTCTTCGCCTCCTCGAGTCAAACGGGTGCGCGCATGTGGGCAGCTCCTGTAGCGGCAGGGGTGGTAGCCATGGTAGCGAGGGAGAGTGACAGTCGCCCAGCCAATCATTTCATTCGTTCCGAATGGAAATAAGTAGCTGTGTTTATTGCAGTCCTGAGAGGACTACAGACACTCGATTTTTATACTCTCTTTTTCAGAGTACTTACATTTTAATTATGTATTGGTATATAAAGAAAGTTTAAACTTGAAAAAAACTGCCGACCCTACCTTTAATCAATTTAATTTGTATTATATTACTTGTTATATGATTTATTTCTCTTGCTCTTGCAATGCTTGCTATTGTTGTTTAATCTTGATTGTGTGGTTTCAAGGTATATTTGTCTTCACGAATGAGAAAAGGTTTTTAACATCATGGTACAATGTTGTGAAGCAGTTATTTCCCATCGCCATTGCTTTGGTAAAATGACTTGTGCCGATGCTGGTCAGACAAAGTCTGAGCATTAACACATAAACAACTAGGATTATTCAATTAACCCTCCTCATTTTTATTTTTTTTATTTTTTTTAATCATCACTTCGTCTCCTGATTTCTGCTCTTCCCTGGCTTCCAGAATACAGTTTAGACTAGAGTATCAGACAAAATACAGTTTGGTTAACTGATTTTGGCTATGCTGACAGTTTTGGATACCAGACAAAACGGATGTCTTCTGATGAGATCTGGTAAAGAGCCCAAGCTTTTACCAGATCCGTCAGAATACATTAAATTCTAATATTCTAATATTAATGTTTCAAGATGATTGTTCCAGCCACCCTTCTTCCATTGTTTCTTTTCTTTGTTTTAAAAAGCAGACTTAATATTTATCTGTTTCGGGTCCTAATTAGGAGACGACGAGTACATTAGCATACAGTTTTTATCAAGCAGTAAAAACACCCTTTCCCACATCAAAAACTATAGCGTCTGTGAATGAGAGTCTGAAGCCAAGACTGGTGGGGTGATGAATGGAAGGAAAATTTAAGAATGACATCCTACCTTCAACAACAACGGCTAGTTTTGTTTATCATACATCATTTTGACATCATTACATGTGTGCAGAACTTTCTAGATTCAGTTTTCAATCCGATCAAGTGTTTACATGTCTTATCGAATGGATTAGAAAAGGTTTAAACCACCCCTTACAATCTGAGTGGAATTTATACGTTAAAGATGTCTGTCTAGAGCATGTTTACATTGAATAATAATGGAAAAGTAGCGCAGTGGAATGGAAAAACGTGTACTGTGTGAAAGGCCCCTAACATTCGACAGCAGTGCTGTTACCACTAATATGATCAGTGAATTAGGCACTCTACACTTAAAAGAATCACAATGTCACAAACCAGCAGCTGGTGTGTTTGTATCTGGTATTCACATTAACTATTGTACACGACAGTGCCTGAGTAAAGGTGGATTTACTGCTGGAGATAAATTACAGGGATCATAAAAGATTTCATTGCAAGGCAAAAATGTCAGTCTTAGTGTGAATCTTAGTTTCTGAAGAACTTTTGTCGGTGTAAATTAGTCCTGTAGCATGACTGCTTCTACAATGGCCGCCTGAAGAAGAACAAATTGAAACAGAAATCATTTTTAGAATTACCTCAGGTCAGTTCAAAGATTTCCCCAGCCAACCAAACTCTCTTATGTAACATTAGCAGATGAGCTTACTTGAGTTTGGCATGGACTGGTGACTTTAAAATGCCTGGTCAGTGCTGTCAATCGTGGCTAAAGTCTTAGTTAGGATAAATATATATTTTACTGTATAGATGGATATAAGATATATGTTGCATTAATGCCAAACTGTCTTTACCCAAGATCTCAATGTAGTCATGTTGCACAATTTGACAATAGTTAAAAGAGTGAGTGAGTGAGTGAGTGTTAATTGGTTCTTGGATATAGAGCATCACAGTCCCGCCCACAGCCCGAGAGCGCTTAGGTGCCGGAAGTAAATTTCCCATTCATTTCTCCCATTGATGTTTTGGAAAATCCGTATCTAAAGAGTTTTAGAGCATGCCTGAGGATAACCACACTCTAAAAACTCCTGGGTCAAAAATAACCCATAATGGGTTATTTTTGACCCAACTCCTGGGTTAAAAAGGGACCAACTAATTTATGGGTTATCTCAACTCAGAAAATTGGGTTATGCTTTTTGACCCAAATTCTGGGTTAAATACCTGACCCAAATGTTGGGTTTAAAAAACCCAACATCTGGGTAGAAATAACCCAAAAATTAGTTGATCCTTTTTTAACCCAGGAGTTGGGTCAAAAATAACCTAACTTAACCTCACTATCCCAGTATGCCTTATTTCAGAAAATAAAACTTTGTTTTACATTATATTACACACTTCAAGCACTTTTACATTTTTATTGCATTAAATTAAAATCTATATGAAAAAACACACACTTGGACATGTTTATTTTCCTATTTATTTTAGGTCACACTGTAATAACAATATTAGAAATAAAAAATAGAAAAATAAACAACAATTCTCAGAAGAGCCTCAGGAATTTAAGCCTGGGGACAACTTTGGGGACAAGATTTTTGATAGTGTCCTCATCAAAGAGAAGAAATGCCTCCTCATCTATGTCTTCATCTGAAAGACAGAAAACAAGACAACATGAGTATTGTTAATAAGTTGAGACAATTGTGAACCACTCACCAGACACTCTTTCATTATCAAGCTAACAAATAATCACGTTTAAGGGAATGCAGTGGCTTTTTTTTTTTTTTTTTGTGGCCCAAATTGCTAGTTAACTAATGTGGTTCTTTTGCAGCATTAACGTTACCCATTTTGTGTGAATGACATCTTTTCTTTCATTAAAAAGTGTAATGATATTAATGCAATGGGGAATATCTTGCCCATTCTTATGCATAACAGCTTAAAGACAAGGCACAATAATCTTTTAGGGTTGTGTATACCCCACTGGCGAAGAATTTGTGACTTTCACAAAATCTTGCACTGACACATTTAAGTCTTATTAAAAAAAATTTAGATATAGAGAGATGATATAAGGGCAACAAGAGTAAAATGCTCACCTCTAAAATTCTCTGTCAGCTCAGACAGCTGCCACTCAGTTAGCTTATCAGCGACAAAACTGTCCATTCAAAATGACCTGGAGAAAACATAGCAATATAGAGGTTAGGTTAGCAACAATTTGAAGACTTGACCCGCTTCTTTAACTCTCACTACTTCAGCCAGTAGAGCACTGTATAATATGATAAGCACGGCGCAGCTGGAAAACATAACTCAACTATTGTGTAGCCTCGTCGCTCTGTAGCCGCGTCGCGTCTCTAGGACAACTCGAGGTATAGCTCACCGGACGTGCAGTCTCTCAACCGGACGCGAAGCGCAGGGCCGCGTCTTTAAAATTCGAACACATTATTCTCTATGAGTGTACGTTACACACACCGGCGGCGCCATCCGGCGTCTGTCCGCGACACCCAGCAACGGCTCAGGACCTTGTTCAAAATCGCGTCCGGTGTGTGATAACGTTACCTCGAGTTGTCCTAGATGTTGTCGTGATAGCCGCGGCTACATGCCAACCACAGAATTACCACGGCTAACGCTAGTCTCAACGTATTTTTTTTTTTTTTTTTTTTTTAGCAAATGGTGATAAACTAGCAACAGGGACATGGACACAGAAAAGTTTACATTACATCAACACTGAAAATACTCTCTTACCTTGAATATAGATGAAGTTGCACCGATGAAACACAGGCCAAAACGGAGCGAGCGCGAAAGCGACGGTTATTTCAAACGACTGTTGTGAGAAAATTCCAGAACAACTGCGGGCGGGCGAGAGAGAGAGAGAAAGCCAACCCTATAACCCAGAACATGGGTTACTCTTTGAAAAATAACCCAGAAACCCAAACAACCCATGAATTGGGTCAAAATATTAGCCCTATAACCCAGAAAATGGTTACTCTCTGAAAAAATAACCCATAATTTTAACCCAACACAAATAACCCAGAAAATGGGTTGAAGAAATAACCCAGGAGTTTTTAGAGTGCAGCTACGGCTAAACTCATAGGCATACAACATATTATTTCGAGTGAAAAAACGACGAGAAAATCCCAAAAAAGTCAAAGGTACAAGACTGTGTACATATTTTCATTTCCGAGCGAAGGAACTACTCATCCCATAAACCACCGCGCCTCACTGAAGTCGACTGAAGCCACAACCGCGAAAGAGCCTTTAGAGCGACTTTCAAATCTGACGACAGCCACGCGAACTTTTTCTTGTGCAGTTTATAGCAGTTCTTTCAGTAGTAATCGTGTAAATAATAGTGTTTTTTATAGGTATTGTGTATTGAATTTTATATTTATCATCGTGTATTTTATCGTGTATTTTATATTGTGTGCGTGTGTGAAAAGCGGTTAACGATAACGTTAGCAACATGGTGCAGTGCTTTGTACCTGACTGCAATCACCGCTCAGTGGTCAACACGTCGTTTTTTTTTTTTTAATGATCTTCAGTCTTCACGGACTTTCGCGGGGTTTAACCAGACAGTTACACAAGCTCCACCAATCAGATGCATCACTGCGGGATTGTGGGATTGTTCAGGATTGTGGGTAATGAAGTACTTCTCCAAGACATCGCGAATAAAAGGCATTTATCCCAAAACAAGGTTAGTGCCCCATGAACTTTTGGCGGTTATATGAGCATATACAATCGCTTAGTACAGCCGTAGCTGGTTTTAAGTCTACCATGTATGGTTACGTTTTTTATGGCTTTGAATTGTATTGAATTTTTACTTCCGGCACCGGCTGTGGGCGGGACTGTGATGCTCTATTGTATGACTTTTTTGCAACAACAAAAAAAAAACCTTAATACAATGTGGAGAACAAGAAAGCAGGATCAAGAAATGTTGCATGCCAGACATGAATGTGTGTGTTGTTGAATTTACAAGATAATACCGGAGTAAGTTACTTATTAAAGTGCTAAGTCATATGTGTCACTGTTCTATTAATTTTATGTATTCACTGACAGTTGCATTTGCATACCTCTCCCTTTCCTTATAAAGTAGTCACACAGATTTAGACAAACACTTCAAATTTACCACTTTGAATTTACAAAACACCTGCAAGCCAAGCTAGTTTTAGTAGGAGTAATGCAATAATTCAATAAGCGTAACATCCCCCAACACTGCCTTTCTTGTCACAGGGATACCAGACAGACAGAGCTGCCACCAGAATTTTAAAAGATATTTTTTAAAACACTCCAGAAACTGCATGGAGGTGCTGTATTTCCATGGAAATGTTTTTGGTGTTTAGGATCTGGGGAAGGACAATTTCAAATCTGCAGCCCAAGTAACCCCAGGCAGTTCACAGTCTCCACTGTGGCCCCATTAGTGATGATTAGGGTGGAGAATCTGTCTGGGTGCACTGGAGTCGAAAATGAGTTTTTCTTATTGACATTCAGGGCCATGTTATTGTTGTGACACCACTTCGTCACATCTGCCTCCATATTCTTGTCTGCGCATTTATCTTCGCTGTTGATCGGTCAAATTAATGTGATGTTTTGCTGAATACTGCGAGCGAGTTATTCAACTCTATTAAAATTCCACGCAGAATTAATATGAAGTTTTAAAAGTTGAGTGCATGTGTGTATGTGTGTGTGTTTTTCATTCCAAGTATTGTATTTCTCCTTTGTGGATGCAACCACTAAACAGTGCTAAACACTAATTGGCAAAATGTTCAAAAGCATCTTTTGCAACTGTTAAACCAAACGCCCACACAAAATACTCGTATAATAGTGCATGTGTGTGTATGAATATAACAGTGTATATAACAAACTCCTACATGCGTGATATTTGGTCTGAAATCAGGCTATTCCTCAAGAGATGAAGATGCCATCTGAAACAGATAGGCCATTGGTGTTGTTGTACATGAACAGACACCTTCCAGCAATAGCAGATAGCTGTATGAAGAATGCATTAATGTGTGTTCTAAAACAAAGCTTTGATTTTGTCTTCAGAGATAATCCCTGTTGTAAAGAACCTTTCCAGCAATAAAACGCAGTAATTATAAAGTATAAAGACATTTCTGGACCCACCTGGTAGCACTTAAGCAAAATTGCCTTGAATGAAACGCTTTATGTACACGTTAATCAGTTCCGCATATAGTTGCAACATATTTTTTAGTCATATTAGCTTTTAATTTTCTTTTATTACAAAATAACAATTAAATGCTAATTTTCAATAATTGTACAACTTTTACTTTTTTTGCTCCCAAATTTGGCCATGGGGTGTTTTGCACTTCTTATATATAAAAAAAAAATTGGTAAAAGTTAATAAGGTTTTTAATTGGTACTCAAGTTACATTGTTTCCTGTGTGCAATTACTTTCTATCCTGTTAGTCTTTTGAAATTTCCTTTAACTTAAAAAAAAAAAAAAAAAAAAAAGACAGATCCCAGGAAGTGACATAACTTTTGGTGGGAAAATAAGAGCATAAACATGATTAAGTATTAGCAACAAATTTTATGAATGCTGTGATATTTTATGATAATGGTCGTTTTTTTCTCATAATCTTTCATGTTAGATAAATTTATATAATCTATGTAATAATCCATTTCAAAATATGAAAAAAAATAAAAATGTTTTAATTAAGTTGACAGTAAAAAAAATTCGAAGCTGTAAATAAAACAAACTTTATTGGAGTACATTTTACTAGAAAATATTATTTCAGTCTTTCTACTTAAAATTTCTACTGTTACTTGCAGTTTCTTTGTAATTATTTGTGAAACGTACAAGCAATTTCTGAGTAAAAACTCAATCTGTCACAGAACAATGACTATTGTGTAAATAACCAAGCTTTAAATAATAAAGTGACTGAGCTCTAATATATCCAGAAGTTCTTTCATAATTTACAAAACTGGCATTAATTTTTTTTCTCCATAAAAGGAATAACCATTTCAAATCTCAAAAGGCAATGAATTTGTAGCACTTGTTTGGATTATACAGTAATTAATTAGTAATTAAGTAGTTTTTTCTGCTGCTTTATTATTATTATTATTATAATACAGATAATATTTGAATTCTATCAGAAGAACTAGGGATCGCTATGGAGACGGCGGGTTAGCATACGAAGTAACAGACAGACACAAGATTAATTTAGAAATATAATTGTTTCAATTTGATTAGGACGAAAAGTAGAAAATCAATAAAATAAAAGAAATGACAGAAACACAATAAACAATAAAACTGACTGCAAATTTCCACCTCGAGTGCACTCTTGTCGGTGTTTTCACATATGTACCCACATAGTCAGTTCAACATTCAGGAAAAATAAAATAAATGAAACAGACAGAATATCACAAAAGAGTATAATCTCTCTCTCAAAGGGATTTCAAGTGTCTCTCATGAAAAGTTAAAGGTCTCTCAATTCTGGGTGATAGTTGACCATACACCCTCAAGAAGGAAAAGAAAAAAGAAACAGTTCTTTAAATCGAATTTGTCGTTCAATGAGGTTTCGGTGGAAACTCAAGGAAAGGATATCGGGCCTCCTCTCCACCACGCGATGTCTTCTTTTCTACAACTGGGTTGGCTCGCCATCAAACTCGCAGTCTACGGAATGTTACAGGAGGTCGTGTAGATCTTCACGAATCAAGAAGGAAGAAAGAAAAGAAAAAAAAAGAAAAACAAAGGAGAGAAAAAAAACCTGGCCTGATCACAGACCAGAACATTCATTAAGTACATTTCAAAATAAGTTCCACATCTAAGATCCAGAATAACATCTAATACACAATTAAAATTTCTTCACGAACTAATATAATCACATTCGTTTACCTCTAAATCACTAGTTCTCTTTCATACAGACACGTAGCCAACAATGGTGACGCTGAACTCTGAAATGAACAAATAATAACCATGCGGTTCACCATGACCGCTCAAACTTAAGTAATTACATACTAGTACATACAAATATCTTTTTCTTCACAGAACTGCTTAACTAAGTTACCTTTATGATCGATTTTTTTTCTTTTGCTCTCACTCGGGCGCACCTCGTGTGTGATCGTAAAATGGCGTCGATGAACTGCAATGTGCAATGGCCATGCGCTCTCACTCAGGCGCACCTCGTGCGTGATCGTTAAATGGCGTCAGTGAACTGCAATGTACAATGACCATGCGGTTCACTTTAGACATTTGTTACCACTCGGATCAAAATACAATTTTTAAAGAAAATAATCAGTCCACAGCAACTAATTTAATGTTTAGTAGCAGTAATTCTATCCTATTATGAAGGATTCGTCTTTTATTTTCATTAATTATGTGATACTGACTCACCAATAATGATTTATTCCTCTATTCAGTCGGCTTCTTGTTCAGAATGCATCAAATTAACTATATCTCAACTTCTCAATACTTTTTTTTAAAAGATTTTTAACCTCAGATACATAAAATGGATCGCAACGATGGGATTGCGTCTGCTCTTCTCAATCAAGCTTGTCTCTTCTGTCATCGCGCATGCTCGTCGACACATGACGTTAATGACAAGAGAGCTCTCATTGGTTGATCGCTGAGAATTTATTTTAGAATATATTCACATATTTTTCTTAATATTCTTAATCTTAATAATCTCTTATCGACTTTTATTAAGGGAAAATCATGTAACTAAATTGTGTAAATTAAATATTAACTTTATTTAACCTGTGTTACATTCTCCCCTCCTAAATTCATGCAAGTCCCTTTGCATGTTCTGCTCGGCTGACTGGTGACCACACCGTGTAAACCACTAGGCAGCAAGGGAAGGACATTCAGAGTTTCATCTCCACCAAGAGATTTAACAAAAGCTGAATTCAGACCTTGGAACAAAGATTGGACCACATATATTAATGGGTTTCCTGGCTGAAAATAAGTAAGTCGCTCTGGTTCTCCTCTCGGTCTAACGGAACGCCTCGGTAAGGTGTCTATCTCATCTTCTGATTGTTGTTCGGCTTTTTCACAAACATCTGAACTTTCAACAACACTGGTTACTTCAACTTCATCAACAGAACTGCCCATTACGGCTTCGACTTGGCCCTGACCAGGTAAATTACTCTGTCCAAGGGTGCCGGAAACATTAAGAGGTAAGTGCTCATCGAGTGTGTCGACAGGTAAGTATTCACCAGGTTTATCAACTGGTAAGGTTTCAACAAGTAAATTATTACTCTGGTCGCCCTGCAAGGCGTCGCCGATAGGGAAAGATTGTTCGGCCGAGTTATCAGTAGAATCAGCGTTCACTGTCTCTCTTTCCGTACAGATATCATGAACTGTAGAGAAATGTGCTGTCTCTATACTTGGAGTATGGCTGTACTCGCAATACGAATTTCCTTCTTCGGAATCAGAGAGACAAGTGTCATCAATTAACGGAACCTTAGGATTCTGTCGTGTTCGAGGTCTTGAGATGGATTCGTTTAGAGTGGGTGGTTCAACTTCGGAAGACAGTAAAAACCCACACGGGAGCAACATATCTCTGTGAAGAGTACGCAGAGGACCGTCCTTTCTCTCTGGACGAACAGTATAAACTGGCAATTCAGCTGCCTGACTCACCACAACATACACCTCAGACTCCCACTTGTCTGCTAACTTATGCTTCCCGCGTAGCCTAACGTTCTTCACCAACACTCGATCACCAATCTCCAAAGAGCAATAAGTTACAGATTTGTCAAACCTAGCTTTGTTTCTTTCTGCACTTTTTGACATACCACGTGACGCAAGCGAATAACTTTCTTTCAGATTGTTTTTTAGATGACTGACATACTCCGAATGAGACTGTCGTGGACCATCTTGATACGGCAACCCAAAAGCAAGGTCAACGGGTAACCTGGGTTGACGTCCAAACATCAATTCGTAGGGAGTGAACCCAGTGACCTCATGTTTCGTGCAGTTGTACGCATGAGCTAAAGGTTTTACGAAATCTCTCCAACGAACCTTGTCTTTTTCTTCTAAGGTACCCAACATACTGAGCAGGGTCCTATTAAAACGTTCGACAGGATTTCCCCTGGGATGATAAGGGGTTGTTCGGGTTTTCTTAATACCTGCCACCTCACAAAGCTCTTTGATGGTGCGCGATTCAAAATCTCGGCCCTGATCGCTATGAAGACGCTCGGGGAACCCATAGTGCACAACAAAATTTTCCCAAAGACATTTCGCTACCGTTCTTGCCTTTTGGTTGGGTGTGGGGACTGCCACAGCATATTTGGTAAAGAAGTCAGTGATTACCAAGATGTCTCTCGTGTTACTTTTGTCTGGCTCTAATGAGAGAAAATCCATACAGACCAACTCTAAAGGTCTTGTGGCTTGGATATTAACCAACGGTGCAGCTTTTTGAGGCAATGATTTCCTCCTCACACAACGACCGCATGTCCTGATCTTTTGTTCTACCTCCGCAGCCATCTTCGGCCAGTAGAACCGAGACCTTACCAAGTCTAGAGTTCTCTCCACCCCCATATGACCCATACTGTCATGCAAACTGGTCAATACAGAGGGCCTCAGTTTCTCAGGTAGCACGAGTTGATAAGTAACTAATTCCTCTACCTGCCGTTTCCGGTAAAGCACCCCACTTTTTAACTCAAGACGGTTCCACTCTCTTAGAAAAAAAGGAAGATCTGGGAGTTCCCTCCTGACTGTTGGTGGAGGCTTTTCTCCCGACTCTAGGCAAGATACTACTTCCCGAATGACTGGATCTGCCCTTTGCTCATCACCGAGGTTCCCTGACAGGTAAGATACAACAGGTAACCCCTCAAAATCACCTTCTTGTTCGTAACTATCAGGTACAGCATCAGGATAAAGTGCAAGAGATTCAACAAACGCAGCACCACACCCAACGTCCGTTGGTTGTCTGACCAGATGTTTCTCACATATAGCCTGAACTACTTCACTTGCGGTGTCACAAGAATCTGCAGCTTCCGTGAGATGATTCTGCATAAACTGTTGAATTCGTTCGTACTCTTTTTGAGATAAAGGATTTTCGGGCAACTGTTCCTGTGGTCGCCTTGATAGACCATCAGCATCAGCATTTAGCTTGCCTGCTCTGTACTGTAACTTAAAAGAAAAAGTGGAAAGGGCAGCAAGCCACCGGTAGCTAGTCGCATCTAGTCTCGCCGTGGTTAGAACATACGTTAGAGGGTTGCTGTCGGTAATGACGGTGAATTGGCTACCATACAGATAGTCTCTAAACTTTTCAGTTACTGCCCATTTAAGGGCAAGAAACTCAAGCTTGTGCGCCGGGTAATTGGACTCACTGCGGGACAACCCTCTACTTGCATATGCAATGACTCGCATCCTCCCTTCCTGTTCCTGATACAAGGCTGCTCCTAAACCCTTGGTGCTGGCATCTGTATGTAGGAAATAGGTAAGTTTAGGGTTTGCAAAGCCCAACACAGGCGCAGTAGTTAGTTTGTCGATAACAGACCGAAACGCTTCCTCACAAAGCGGCGTCCAACGGTTTCCGAACGACTCTTTAGGGTTATGGTATGGACCCTTACTCTCACTCCGTTTACCACCTTTCCTAGTCGGCGGATACCCTACAGTCAAGTCGGTGAGTGGTTTCACAACCCTAGAATAATCTTTAATAAATCGGCGGTAATACCCCGAAAAGCCCAAAAACGACCTTAACTCTTTAAGGTTTGTGGGACTCGGCCAGGTTTTTAAGGTTTGTACTTTCTCTGGATCGGTCTCTACTCCACGCTCTGACACTATGTGCCCTAAATAACGTACAGACGTCTGAAAAAACTTGCACTTTTCAGGGGCGAGTTTTAGCCCATACTCTCTGAGCCGAGAAAGAACTTTTAACAGCCGTCTTTCATGCTCTTCCAAAGTTTCAGAAAATATGATCAGATCGTCCAGGAAGACAAGTACTTCCCTGAGATTGATATCCTCCATACACTTCTCCATCAATCTCTGAAAAGTACTTGGGGCGTTAGTGACCCCCTGAGGCATGCGATTAAACTCCCAAAACCCCAGGGGGCAGACAAAGGCGGTTTTAGGTTTGTCTGCCTCTTCCACCTCTATCTGGTAATACCCAGATTTCAAGTCGAGAACGGAAAACCATTTTGATCCAGTTAAAGCGGAAAACGTCTCCTCGAGATTGGGTAATGCATATGCGTCTTTAACTGTTTGAAGATTTAACTTCCTATAGTCTATGCACAACCGTACATCTCCATTTTTCTTCCGCACCACTACAATAGGCGAAGAAAAAGACGACTCAGACTCTCGGATAACGTTACTCGCAAGAAGATCGCGCAGATGTTTGCGGACAGCTTCCAGATCTTGTGGATGAATAGGTCGCGCCCTATGTTTAAAGGGAGTTTCATCGTGCAGATGTATACGATGTTTCACCTTTTGTGTATGCCCAAAATCTAAATCGTGTTGGCTGAAAACGTCAGGCATTTCTCTGAGTTTTGCTGAAATGCGTTCCCGCCATTCTTGTGGCAATGGGGACTCACCGAAATTCAAGGCGAAATTAGAATCCTGAGTAGGCAAGTGCTTACTAACAGGGGAAACACTCGGCTGGGGGAGCACGGACTCAACTGCATGCAGCTCTGCTATTATGCATCTTGGGGGAATGGCTATATCGTGCTCGGTTTCGTTTTTTAGTACCACAGGTAACCAGACAGATTGACTAGAAGGAGTAAGTAAGCAGCGCTTCACAAACACACCACCAGGTAAAGAGGATTCAGACGGGTGTTCTACCACTACACACTTATCTATCCCACCGGGTACCGCAAGAAAGCCTTTCACCACGACAGTTTGACCAGCGGACATGACCTCCGGTATGTTGCCTCTTAATCTCACCTGACTCAGAACGCCACTCGTGTTCTGCTTTCGCCTCGTTTCAAGAGTTTTCAAAACCACTCTATACCCAAATAGAGATGGCTGGTGCTTCGGGGATACTGCCACTAACTGCTGCTCATAGAGGATGTCGAGAGTGTTTGTACCTATTAAGATCAAAGGCTGAGTGTGAGACTTTACATCTGGAACGACTAGAGCTACCGTGGCCACTTCAATAGTCGCACCCAAAAACTCCTCAGGGAAAGTGATGTCTACCTTTACGTAGCCTTCGTACGGAACGGAAAACCCATTGGCGCCTTCTACTTCCAAAATATCGTCAAGAGGGTTAATCGGGTGCTCTGAGAGGTGTCGTTCATAAAAAGACTTAGGCACAGTTGTGACCTGCGATCCAGTGTCGAGTAGACAATGACATTTCTTACCAGCTATGCTGACTTCGGCAACACATCTAGCACCAACTAAGCCCTTAGGTAGGTTTGCACTCTGCTTCCTAGGAGCTTGGCATTTCTTGAAGACACGATTTACAATGGGACCACTCGATTTAAGCTCAGTTCCTGTATGTCCCGCGACAGGAACTGCCTCGAGTTTAAATCTACGCTAGTGGAGGGATTCTGTGACTCCCACTGTAACTGTTTCTCCCTTAACAGCCTACGTTTAGTAGCGACAAGCTCGGGGTTTGGCTCAGAACTACAGGACGATGCAATGTGGCCATCCTCACCACATGTGAAACAGTACCACGGTCTAGGTCTATCAGTTGGCTTCTTATTGACCGGAACTACACTCGCAGCAGCCCCTGACTTCCTTTGGTCAGGTGGTGCAGGCCTTTTGACTACCTCTCGCGACGGAGTTCTCTTTGGATGTTTTGGTCGGACTGCAAGATTAGCTAACTGACTCTGCAACTTGACAATCTGCTTCTTTAACTCACGCGTTTCAGTTTCAAGAGGACTCACTCTAGGAGCTTCATCTTGTTCTAACTCAGCAGAAATCCACGCTTTCTGAGAGTGCATAAACGCTCTCTGCTTAGAAGACCCAAGGTGTTGCTTCATTCGAGTTGCTTTCGCAGTATGTCTATCCTCCTCTGTACGAAGCATAAGGAGAAGCTGTGCAAAGGAAGAAGGATTGTTTCGCTTTTGCTCTAGTCGTAGTTCGGCGATCAAGTCATTATCCCAGCAGCCCCTGCAAAACTGCTTTAGGAGATGCCTATCTGCCTCTGCTGGGACAATACCATCTCTTTTGACGGTTGCACTTAAAGCTGACTGTAACCTGTACAGATAAGTAGATGGCCTTTCACCTGCATCCTGCAACGTGTTCATGAATTTCGCTAACAATTCGTCCCCGTCCTCCACAGCCCCGAAAGCGGAGTCCAACAGCTGGAGGTAAGCAGAAGGAGGAGATTCGGGATTCAGATGCTTTATAACATCCGCCGCAGGCGGCAAAAGACTGTCTAGTATTCGCCTAGACGCATGCAAATCGGACAAAGAGGGATCTTTCAAAATGAATTCGACACTAGAACGCCAAATGTCGTAATCTACCTCGTTTCCAGGCCTAGGGCATTTTCCTGAAAACACTCTGAGCCTGGGCTGTATCTGCCCTTGAGCAACCACTTCACTGCTCCGCACAACATGCTCAACTACTAGCCTTTGGACCTCAGGCGGGTTGAGAAATTTGGACGACGTGCGAAGGGTCGGTTCAATCAAATTGATAGGAGTAGGTTGGGACGGTACATCATCTATCTGACTTGGTGGATTACGAATTGGGTCGAAATTCCCATCCGGAGATGCCCAATATGGTTTCTCACAGGTGTCTTCACCAGTACTACCAGAAACAGCAGGCTCTGGTGGGAGGTCAGCACTCATTTGCGACAGCATTTCACTCAGTATAGACTCAAAGTTGTTTCCGCTCAGTTCTGCTATTTCTTTTAATCTGTCCAGGTAGGATTTTGTTATGCTACTACCAAGTTGCTGTGTAAACACACTGGCTAACGCTCTCACATCATACTTAACACCTGGTTCGCTTGACAGCTGGTGAGTAAACGGCAATTTTGGTCCGAGTGATTGCAACGCTTGATTACTGTTGTACTCAACGATTACGTTTTGGTAGAACTCGGATTCTTTGTCATCGATGCGCACGGTTTTGGCAAATGACCCGTATCGTTTCAGAGCATCAAACAATTCGTCATCGCTCTCAGTGTCTGTTAAACCACTGACTATTACGGAGTTTGGGATAATAATCCCTTCAGCTTCAATAATCTCCATTATCGTCGCTTGCTTAAAAGCAAAAGAGAAAAAAGGAAAATCAAATGTGTAGCTGTTAGTTCTCTGCAACAGCGCCGTCTCCTGGCTGGCTCGCCAAAGTTTATGTAGCACTTGTTTGGATTATACAGTAATTAATTAGTAATTAAGTAGTTTTTTCTGCTGCTTTATTATTATTATTATTATAATACAGATAATATTTGAATTCTATCAGAAGAACTAGGGATCGCTATGGAGACGGCGGGTTAGCATACGAAGTAACAGACAGACACAAGATTAATTTAGAAATATAATTGTTTCAATTTGATTAGGACGAAAAGTAGAAAATCAATAAAATAAAAGAAATGACAGAAACACAATAAACAATAAAACTGACTGCAAATTTCCACCTCGAGTGCACTCTTGTCGGTGTTTTCACATATGTACCCACATAGTCAGTTCAACATTCAGGAAAAATAAAATAAATGAAACAGACAGAATATCACAAAAGAGTATAATCTCTCTCTCAAAGGGATTTCAAGTGTCTCTCATGAAAAGTTAAAGGTCTCTCAATTCTGGGTGATAGTTGACCATACACCCTCAAGAAGGAAAAGAAAAAAGAAACAGTTCTTTAAATCGAATTTGTCGTTCAATGAGGTTTCGGTGGAAACTCAAGGAAAGGATATCGGGCCTCCTCTCCACCACGCGATGTCTTCTTTTCTACAACTGGGTTGGCTCGCCATCAAACTCGCAGTCTACGGAATGTTACAGGAGGTCGTGTAGATCTTCACGAATCAAGAAGGAAGAAAGAAAAGAAAAAAAAAGAAAAACAAAGGAGAGAAAAAAAACCTGGCCTGATCACAGACCAGAACATTCATTAAGTACATTTCAAAATAAGTTCCACATCTAAGATCCAGAATAACATCTAATACACAATTAAAATTTCTTCACGAACTAATATAATCACATTCGTTTACCTCTAAATCACTAGTTCTCTTTCATACAGACACGTAGCCAACAATGGTGACGCTGAACTCTGAAATGAACAAATAATAACCATGCGGTTCACCATGACCGCTCAAACTTAAGTAATTACATACTAGTACATACAAATATCTTTTTCTTCACAGAACTGCTTAACTAAGTTACCTTTATGATCGATTTTTTTTCTTTTGCTCTCACTCGGGCGCACCTCGTGTGTGATCGTAAAATGGCGTCGATGAACTGCAATGTGCAATGGCCATGCGCTCTCACTCAGGCGCACCTCGTGCGTGATCGTTAAATGGCGTCAGTGAACTGCAATGTACAATGACCATGCGGTTCACTTTAGACATTTGTTACCACTCGGATCAAAATACAATTTTTAAAGAAAATAATCAGTCCACAGCAACTAATTTAATGTTTAGTAGCAGTAATTCTATCCTATTATGAAGGATTCGTCTTTTATTTTCATTAATTATGTGATACTGACTCACCAATAATGATTTATTCCTCTATTCAGTCGGCTTCTTGTTCAGAATGCATCAAATTAACTATATCTCAACTTCTCAATACTTTTTTTTAAAAGATTTTTAACCTCAGATACATAAAATGGATCGCAACGATGGGATTGCGTCTGCTCTTCTCAATCAAGCTTGTCTCTTCTGTCATCGCGCATGCTCGTCGACACATGACGTTAATGACAAGAGAGCTCTCATTGGTTGATCGCTGAGAATTTATTTTAGAATATATTCACATATTTTTCTTAATATTCTTAATCTTAATAATCTCTTATCGACTTTTATTAAGGGAAAATCATGTAACTAAATTGTGTAAATTAAATATTAACTTTATTTAACCTGTGTTACATTCTCCCCTCCTAAATTCATGCAAGTCCCTTTGCATGTTCTGCTCGGCTGACTGGTGACCACACCGTGTAAACCACTAGGCAGCAAGGGAAGGACATTCAGAGTTTCATCTCCACCAAGAGATTTAACAAAAGCTGAATTCAGACCTTGGAACAAAGATTGGACCACATATATTAATGGGTTTCCTGGCTGAAAATAAGTAAGTCGCTCTGGTTCTCCTCTCGGTCTAACGGAACGCCTCGGTAAGGTGTCTATCTCATCTTCTGATTGTTGTTCGGCTTTTTCACAAACATCTGAACTTTCAACAACACTGGTTACTTCAACTTCATCAACAGAACTGCCCATTACGGCTTCGACTTGGCCCTGACCAGGTAAATTACTCTGTCCAAGGGTGCCGGAAACATTAAGAGGTAAGTGCTCATCGAGTGTGTCGACAGGTAAGTATTCACCAGGTTTATCAACTGGTAAGGTTTCAACAAGTAAATTATTACTCTGGTCGCCCTGCAAGGCGTCGCCGATAGGGAAAGATTGTTCGGCCGAGTTATCAGTAGAATCAGCGTTCACTGTCTCTCTTTCCGTACAGATATCATGAACTGTAGAGAAATGTGCTGTCTCTATACTTGGAGTATGGCTGTACTCGCAATACGAATTTCCTTCTTCGGAATCAGAGAGACAAGTGTCATCAATTAACGGAACCTTAGGATTCTGTCGTGTTCGAGGTCTTGAGATGGATTCGTTTAGAGTGGGTGGTTCAACTTCGGAAGACAGTAAAAACCCACACGGGAGCAACATATCTCTGTGAAGAGTACGCAGAGGACCGTCCTTTCTCTCTGGACGAACAGTATAAACTGGCAATTCAGCTGCCTGACTCACCACAACATACACCTCAGACTCCCACTTGTCTGCTAACTTATGCTTCCCGCGTAGCCTAACGTTCTTCACCAACACTCGATCACCAATCTCCAAAGAGCAATAAGTTACAGATTTGTCAAACCTAGCTTTGTTTCTTTCTGCACTTTTTGACATACCACGTGACGCAAGCGAATAACTTTCTTTCAGATTGTTTTTTAGATGACTGACATACTCCGAATGAGACTGTCGTGGACCATCTTGATACGGCAACCCAAAAGCAAGGTCAACGGGTAACCTGGGTTGACGTCCAAACATCAATTCGTAGGGAGTGAACCCAGTGACCTCATGTTTCGTGCAGTTGTACGCATGAGCTAAAGGTTTTACGAAATCTCTCCAACGAACCTTGTCTTTTTCTTCTAAGGTACCCAACATACTGAGCAGGGTCCTATTAAAACGTTCGACAGGATTTCCCCTGGGATGATAAGGGGTTGTTCGGGTTTTCTTAATACCTGCCACCTCACAAAGCTCTTTGATGGTGCGCGATTCAAAATCTCGGCCCTGATCGCTATGAAGACGCTCGGGGAACCCATAGTGCACAACAAAATTTTCCCAAAGACATTTCGCTACCGTTCTTGCCTTTTGGTTGGGTGTGGGGACTGCCACAGCATATTTGGTAAAGAAGTCAGTGATTACCAAGATGTCTCTCGTGTTACTTTTGTCTGGCTCTAATGAGAGAAAATCCATACAGACCAACTCTAAAGGTCTTGTGGCTTGGATATTAACCAACGGTGCAGCTTTTTGAGGCAATGATTTCCTCCTCACACAACGACCGCATGTCCTGATCTTTTGTTCTACCTCCGCAGCCATCTTCGGCCAGTAGAACCGAGACCTTACCAAGTCTAGAGTTCTCTCCACCCCCATATGACCCATACTGTCATGCAAACTGGTCAATACAGAGGGCCTCAGTTTCTCAGGTAGCACGAGTTGATAAGTAACTAATTCCTCTACCTGCCGTTTCCGGTAAAGCACCCCACTTTTTAACTCAAGACGGTTCCACTCTCTTAGAAAAAAAGGAAGATCTGGGAGTTCCCTCCTGACTGTTGGTGGAGGCTTTTCTCCCGACTCTAGGCAAGATACTACTTCCCGAATGACTGGATCTGCCCTTTGCTCATCACCGAGGTTCCCTGACAGGTAAGATACAACAGGTAACCCCTCAAAATCACCTTCTTGTTCGTAACTATCAGGTACAGCATCAGGATAAAGTGCAAGAGATTCAACAAACGCAGCACCACACCCAACGTCCGTTGGTTGTCTGACCAGATGTTTCTCACATATAGCCTGAACTACTTCACTTGCGGTGTCACAAGAATCTGCAGCTTCCGTGAGATGATTCTGCATAAACTGTTGAATTCGTTCGTACTCTTTTTGAGATAAAGGATTTTCGGGCAACTGTTCCTGTGGTCGCCTTGATAGACCATCAGCATCAGCATTTAGCTTGCCTGCTCTGTACTGTAACTTAAAAGAAAAAGTGGAAAGGGCAGCAAGCCACCGGTAGCTAGTCGCATCTAGTCTCGCCGTGGTTAGAACATACGTTAGAGGGTTGCTGTCGGTAATGACGGTGAATTGGCTACCATACAGATAGTCTCTAAACTTTTCAGTTACTGCCCATTTAAGGGCAAGAAACTCAAGCTTGTGCGCCGGGTAATTGGACTCACTGCGGGACAACCCTCTACTTGCATATGCAATGACTCGCATCCTCCCTTCCTGTTCCTGATACAAGGCTGCTCCTAAACCCTTGGTGCTGGCATCTGTATGTAGGAAATAGGTAAGTTTAGGGTTTGCAAAGCCCAACACAGGCGCAGTAGTTAGTTTGTCGATAACAGACCGAAACGCTTCCTCACAAAGCGGCGTCCAACGGTTTCCGAACGACTCTTTAGGGTTATGGTATGGACCCTTACTCTCACTCCGTTTACCACCTTTCCTAGTCGGCGGATACCCTACAGTCAAGTCGGTGAGTGGTTTCACAACCCTAGAATAATCTTTAATAAATCGGCGGTAATACCCCGAAAAGCCCAAAAACGACCTTAACTCTTTAAGGTTTGTGGGACTCGGCCAGGTTTTTAAGGTTTGTACTTTCTCTGGATCGGTCTCTACTCCACGCTCTGACACTATGTGCCCTAAATAACGTACAGACGTCTGAAAAAACTTGCACTTTTCAGGGGCGAGTTTTAGCCCATACTCTCTGAGCCGAGAAAGAACTTTTAACAGCCGTCTTTCATGCTCTTCCAAAGTTTCAGAAAATATGATCAGATCGTCCAGGAAGACAAGTACTTCCCTGAGATTGATATCCTCCATACACTTCTCCATCAATCTCTGAAAAGTACTTGGGGCGTTAGTGACCCCCTGAGGCATGCGATTAAACTCCCAAAACCCCAGGGGGCAGACAAAGGCGGTTTTAGGTTTGTCTGCCTCTTCCACCTCTATCTGGTAATACCCAGATTTCAAGTCGAGAACGGAAAACCATTTTGATCCAGTTAAAGCGGAAAACGTCTCCTCGAGATTGGGTAATGCATATGCGTCTTTAACTGTTTGAAGATTTAACTTCCTATAGTCTATGCACAACCGTACATCTCCATTTTTCTTCCGCACCACTACAATAGGCGAAGAAAAAGACGACTCAGACTCTCGGATAACGTTACTCGCAAGAAGATCGCGCAGATGTTTGCGGACAGCTTCCAGATCTTGTGGATGAATAGGTCGCGCCCTATGTTTAAAGGGAGTTTCATCGTGCAGATGTATACGATGTTTCACCTTTTGTGTATGCCCAAAATCTAAATCGTGTTGGCTGAAAACGTCAGGCATTTCTCTGAGTTTTGCTGAAATGCGTTCCCGCCATTCTTGTGGCAATGGGGACTCACCGAAATTCAAGGCGAAATTAGAATCCTGAGTAGGCAAGTGCTTACTAACAGGGGAAACACTCGGCTGGGGGAGCACGGACTCAACTGCATGCAGCTCTGCTATTATGCATCTTGGGGGAATGGCTATATCGTGCTCGGTTTCGTTTTTTAGTACCACAGGTAACCAGACAGATTGACTAGAAGGAGTAAGTAAGCAGCGCTTCACAAACACACCACCAGGTAAAGAGGATTCAGACGGGTGTTCTACCACTACACACTTATCTATCCCACCGGGTACCGCAAGAAAGCCTTTCACCACGACAGTTTGACCAGCGGACATGACCTCCGGTATGTTGCCTCTTAATCTCACCTGACTCAGAACGCCACTCGTGTTCTGCTTTCGCCTCGTTTCAAGAGTTTTCAAAACCACTCTATACCCAAATAGAGATGGCTGGTGCTTCGGGGATACTGCCACTAACTGCTGCTCATAGAGGATGTCGAGAGTGTTTGTACCTATTAAGATCAAAGGCTGAGTGTGAGACTTTACATCTGGAACGACTAGAGCTACCGTGGCCACTTCAATAGTCGCACCCAAAAACTCCTCAGGGAAAGTGATGTCTACCTTTACGTAGCCTTCGTACGGAACGGAAAACCCATTGGCGCCTTCTACTTCCAAAATATCGTCAAGAGGGTTAATCGGGTGCTCTGAGAGGTGTCGTTCATAAAAAGACTTAGGCACAGTTGTGACCTGCGATCCAGTGTCGAGTAGACAATGACATTTCTTACCAGCTATGCTGACTTCGGCAACACATCTAGCACCAACTAAGCCCTTAGGTAGGTTTGCACTCTGCTTCCTAGGAGCTTGGCATTTCTTGAAGACACGATTTACAATGGGACCACTCGATTTAAGCTCAGTTCCTGTATGTCCCGCGACAGGAACTGCCTCGAGTTTAAATCTACGCTAGTGGAGGGATTCTGTGACTCCCACTGTAACTGTTTCTCCCTTAACAGCCTACGTTTAGTAGCGACAAGCTCGGGGTTTGGCTCAGAACTACAGGACGATGCAATGTGGCCATCCTCACCACATGTGAAACAGTACCACGGTCTAGGTCTATCAGTTGGCTTCTTATTGACCGGAACTACACTCGCAGCAGCCCCTGACTTCCTTTGGTCAGGTGGTGCAGGCCTTTTGACTACCTCTCGCGACGGAGTTCTCTTTGGATGTTTTGGTCGGACTGCAAGATTAGCTAACTGACTCTGCAACTTGACAATCTGCTTCTTTAACTCACGCGTTTCAGTTTCAAGAGGACTCACTCTAGGAGCTTCATCTTGTTCTAACTCAGCAGAAATCCACGCTTTCTGAGAGTGCATAAACGCTCTCTGCTTAGAAGACCCAAGGTGTTGCTTCATTCGAGTTGCTTTCGCAGTATGTCTATCCTCCTCTGTACGAAGCATAAGGAGAAGCTGTGCAAAGGAAGAAGGATTGTTTCGCTTTTGCTCTAGTCGTAGTTCGGCGATCAAGTCATTATCCCAGCAGCCCCTGCAAAACTGCTTTAGGAGATGCCTATCTGCCTCTGCTGGGACAATACCATCTCTTTTGACGGTTGCACTTAAAGCTGACTGTAACCTGTACAGATAAGTAGATGGCCTTTCACCTGCATCCTGCAACGTGTTCATGAATTTCGCTAACAATTCGTCCCCGTCCTCCACAGCCCCGAAAGCGGAGTCCAACAGCTGGAGGTAAGCAGAAGGAGGAGATTCGGGATTCAGATGCTTTATAACATCCGCCGCAGGCGGCAAAAGACTGTCTAGTATTCGCCTAGACGCATGCAAATCGGACAAAGAGGGATCTTTCAAAATGAATTCGACACTAGAACGCCAAATGTCGTAATCTACCTCGTTTCCAGGCCTAGGGCATTTTCCTGAAAACACTCTGAGCCTGGGCTGTATCTGCCCTTGAGCAACCACTTCACTGCTCCGCACAACATGCTCAACTACTAGCCTTTGGACCTCAGGCGGGTTGAGAAATTTGGACGACGTGCGAAGGGTCGGTTCAATCAAATTGATAGGAGTAGGTTGGGACGGTACATCATCTATCTGACTTGGTGGATTACGAATTGGGTCGAAATTCCCATCCGGAGATGCCCAATATGGTTTCTCACAGGTGTCTTCACCAGTACTACCAGAAACAGCAGGCTCTGGTGGGAGGTCAGCACTCATTTGCGACAGCATTTCACTCAGTATAGACTCAAAGTTGTTTCCGCTCAGTTCTGCTATTTCTTTTAATCTGTCCAGGTAGGATTTTGTTATGCTACTACCAAGTTGCTGTGTAAACACACTGGCTAACGCTCTCACATCATACTTAACACCTGGTTCGCTTGACAGCTGGTGAGTAAACGGCAATTTTGGTCCGAGTGATTGCAACGCTTGATTACTGTTGTACTCAACGATTACGTTTTGGTAGAACTCGGATTCTTTGTCATCGATGCGCACGGTTTTGGCAAATGACCCGTATCGTTTCAGAGCATCAAACAATTCGTCATCGCTCTCAGTGTCTGTTAAACCACTGACTATTACGGAGTTTGGGATAATAATCCCTTCAGCTTCAATAATCTCCATTATCGTCGCTTGCTTAAAAGCAAAAGAGAAAAAAGGAAAATCAAATGTGTAGCTGTTAGTTCTCTGCAACAGCGCCGTCTCCTGGCTGGCTCGCCAAAGTTTATGTAGCACTTGTTTGGATTATACAGTAATTAATTAGTAATTAAGTAGTTTTTTCTGCTGCTTTATTATTATTATTATTATAATACAGATAATATTTGAATTCTATCAGAAGAACTAGGGATCGCTATGGAGACGGCGGGTTAGCATACGAAGTAACAGACAGACACAAGATTAATTTAGAAATATAATTGTTTCAATTTGATTAGGACGAAAAGTAGAAAATCAATAAAATAAAAGAAATGACAGAAACACAATAAACAATAAAACTGACTGCAAATTTCCACCTCGAGTGCACTCTTGTCGGTGTTTTCACATATGTACCCACATAGTCAGTTCAACATTCAGGAAAAATAAAATAAATGAAACAGACAGAATATCACAAAAGAGTATAATCTCTCTCTCAAAGGGATTTCAAGTGTCTCTCATGAAAAGTTAAAGGTCTCTCAATTCTGGGTGATAGTTGACCATACACCCTCAAGAAGGAAAAGAAAAAAGAAACAGTTCTTTAAATCGAATTTGTCGTTCAATGAGGTTTCGGTGGAAACTCAAGGAAAGGATATCGGGCCTCCTCTCCACCACGCGATGTCTTCTTTTCTACAACTGGGTTGGCTCGCCATCAAACTCGCAGTCTACGGAATGTTACAGGAGGTCGTGTAGATCTTCACGAATCAAGAAGGAAGAAAGAAAAGAAAAAAAAAGAAAAACAAAGGAGAGAAAAAAAACCTGGCCTGATCACAGACCAGAACATTCATTAAGTACATTTCAAAATAAGTTCCACATCTAAGATCCAGAATAACATCTAATACACAATTAAAATTTCTTCACGAACTAATATAATCACATTCGTTTACCTCTAAATCACTAGTTCTCTTTCATACAGACACGTAGCCAACAATGGTGACGCTGAACTCTGAAATGAACAAATAATAACCATGCGGTTCACCATGACCGCTCAAACTTAAGTAATTACATACTAGTACATACAAATATCTTTTTCTTCACAGAACTGCTTAACTAAGTTACCTTTATGATCGATTTTTTTTCTTTTGCTCTCACTCGGGCGCACCTCGTGTGTGATCGTAAAATGGCGTCGATGAACTGCAATGTGCAATGGCCATGCGCTCTCACTCAGGCGCACCTCGTGCGTGATCGTTAAATGGCGTCAGTGAACTGCAATGTACAATGACCATGCGGTTCACTTTAGACATTTGTTACCACTCGGATCAAAATACAATTTTTAAAGAAAATAATCAGTCCACAGCAACTAATTTAATGTTTAGTAGCAGTAATTCTATCCTATTATGAAGGATTCGTCTTTTATTTTCATTAATTATGTGATACTGACTCACCAATAATGATTTATTCCTCTATTCAGTCGGCTTCTTGTTCAGAATGCATCAAATTAACTATATCTCAACTTCTCAATACTTTTTTTTAAAAGATTTTTAACCTCAGATACATAAAATGGATCGCAACGATGGGATTGCGTCTGCTCTTCTCAATCAAGCTTGTCTCTTCTGTCATCGCGCATGCTCGTCGACACATGACGTTAATGACAAGAGAGCTCTCATTGGTTGATCGCTGAGAATTTATTTTAGAATATATTCACATATTTTTCTTAATATTCTTAATCTTAATAATCTCTTATCGACTTTTATTAAGGGAAAATCATGTAACTAAATTGTGTAAATTAAATATTAACTTTATTTAACCTGTGTTACAAATTACACAAGCACAACTGCTCAAATTGGTTGGAAAAATATACGACAAACTCAGAAACAATAGAAATAACTACTGTTATAATGCATGATGAAAGAGGCATAAAAATAATTAAATCTTAAGTCACAGCATAATTAAAGTGTAGAGATTTGACCACATCTTCACTGTCCAACCACTTGTGAACACTGCCAAAACACTCAACAGTAAAATTGACCATGGTCACTTAATAAAGTCACATCAATTTACTTCAACTCCTGTAATTACATTAATGATATAAACACTTGCACTTACACACAGATGTGCTGTTAAGGTTTTCTCATTTATGCTTGCTAAATTTGCATTTTAACTTCCAAACTGTCAGTGTTACTAATCAACATGTCCAGCCACCTGTTCTACATCTCTATTTCTTTTACAATCACTTTCACACTGACACACACACACACACACACACACACATCTAAGCAGATGAAGCCACAGTAATATAGCTTTTATGAATATGTGTCTATGCATGCTTGTGAGAAAGACTTATACGACATACGACAAATTATTGGGAAATATTTGCATACGTGAAGTGTAGGGCTGTTAAAACACTCTCTAATACACCTGTTACCCTGTTAATTATTAACAACTTAAATTATGTCTCAGACAAATAATAAGCTGATAATTAGCTGAACACCAACATTACAAGCTAATCAAAGAGTCTGACATTTTATAACACATAGCTGCTGTTCAGTGGTTACATATGTCCTGTGTAAGTTCTATTTGGATAACAAATCAACACCCCTTGGGCATTTCAGTGGCTGCAAGAAAAAAAAAGAAAAAAAAAAAAAACATTATGAAGAAAGAAAAAAAATTATATGCAGTTGCTTTGATAAAAGCAACTGCTAAATAAAAAAGTGTAAATGTAATGAAAAGTAATGTAGTAAATGCAATGTAAAGAAAATAATAATTATTTAAACATCAAAATAATGTGTTTTAGAAGCAGTATGAGTCACCATAAAAAAATCTTGGTGCCACTTTTTCAATAAGGTTACATTTGTTAACATTAATTAACTATATTACGTAACATGAATTAACAATGAACAATACACTTTGAACTAACATTAACATTTTTATTAACTAACATTAAAGTCAGCATGAATTGGAAGTTGTGATAGTGTTATGGCGTACATATCCGAGTGATACGGCTTCTAGAATGAGAAAAAAACGGTAGGGCAGGACTTTATTTGGCAATTTATTGGATCACAGGAAGTTGCCAGTTTGCAGTTAGTTTAGTCCAACGTGTGTACACCTGGTATTAAAATGTGTTTTGGTTGATCCAATCACAAGAGGACGACGCTACAGATATAGGGGTATAAAAAGTTTTGAGCTTTCGATCACTTGACCAGAGGTAGTCGAAAATGCATTCGCCCGGAGTGTAGTGCACGTAGTGTAAACGTCTTTGATGAAAGATTACGAGGGTACTGTATATAAATTAAAACAAATAATGTCCTTGGATAAATATATAGAAACATATATAGCAAGATTCTGTAAAAAACTAGGAATCGTCCATTTTGATTTCATGGTGATTTTAACAAATGTTATTAAATGCTGTACAATATATTGCTCATTGTAAGGTCATAGTTAATGCATTAACTAATGTTAACAAATGAGACATTATTGTAAAGTGTTACCAAAATTGCAAACATCTAAAAGTGCTAGCAGCTTCCCCTCCCACTTCGCCTTCAGCACCCCTATAGGCCCAAAAACAAGCAAGAATAAAAGAAACTAAATAAAAAAGATATACAAAGATGCAACACAAAGATGGAAAAAAAAAAATCACAAATATAGCCTAATGAAACATTTAAATGAGTTTTTGCTGATTGCACTAAAGAGGAGAAGCTAGGGATCTGACCTATACAACATGTCACATTATAAAAGCAGAAATGTAAGTGTGAGCTGCACGAAGTAAAAGATTGCAGAGAGAGAGAGAGAGAGAGAGAGAGAGAGAGAGAGAGAGAGAGAGAGAGAGAGAGAGAGAGAGAGAGAGCATTATCGCTCCCTCATGGCCTGAAAGAACAAATCCATCCATTAAAGGATAGAGACAGCCAAGGTCAACACCCATATAAGGGCAATCATAGCACAACACAGCAAAGAGTAAAGGTTCACTCTATCAATGAGGACTAATGGCTGTTCGACACACTCACACGAGTGTGAGTGTGTGTGTGTGTGTCTCCTGTGGTTCAAAGCTCTGATAAATGTTTAGATTTCCTATCAGAGGCACAGTACTTATCATTTACAGCCATATGTTACAGGAAATGCAACCAATAATCAAACTACAGGGGTAAACCAATATTAAAATTCAGGCAAATACAGAAAAGCCAATAATTATTTTCATGTTATGCCTGATAAGCAAAAAATGGCAGATATTGTAATCCTATAACATACTGTACCATAATTTAAGGTTAGTAAGATTATTTATTTATTTTTTTTTTTTTTTTTTTTAAAGGGCCCCCATTATGGATTTTTGAAAATGGCTTTTCATGTAGTGAGTAACATAGCTCTAAGTGAATGAAAACATCCTGCAAAGTTTTAAATCTGAAAGTGCACCGTATATAAAGTTATCATCTTTCAAAAGTAAGAGTCAACTCTGAGTCAATGAAATTAATTGTTTTTCAAACGAGTCATAAGCCGTTTCGTTGTGACGTCAAGACGAAACATTAGCATATTGCCCGCCCACATATTGCGCGCGCACACACCAGGGAAAACTTGAACCTCAAACCGGCAGCTGATTCCTGTGGACACTGGATAGCATCATGTCGAGAAGACGCTGTGCTCTACAATGTGAAGGTAAAGCCAGCTTTTTTTTTTCACTGCCCAAGGACGAGCATGTGAAGAATCAGTGATTAAAATTCATCTTTACCATGATATCACAGCAGTATAATCCTAAACTTTTGCTGTGTTCCCTTTATTTTACTGACGACTGCTTCCTCAAATCTCGGAGTTCAGGATTCGCAAACAGCTTGCTCTTGAAAGATGGTATTCAAAATACTTAGTTTTGAGTTTTATATTGTGTAGGTCTCCTGCTAACTGGCTAACTCACGTTATCACTGTCTTACTTAAATACTTCTGCTAATCAGTTTGTGGGCCACTACTACCTATAACTGTGTCTATTAATGCAGATTGTCTGTCGTTCGCACTACTTTGAGGAAAGATTAAGCTTGGAGCAAGATTTGTTTTACCAACGTTTATGTTACATCAGATCATTCACACTGGAGCTCGGCTAATGTATACATTGCATACATGCACAGTTATTGATACAGTTTCCACGTGTTCACCGCAATATATTACAAAAATACTCGGTAAATAAATTAGTACAAGTAAAATAATCGGTTTGTTGATGGACATGCACTTGTTAATGTTTATGGTGAGGAATTACAGTTGCAACTGTATCACTGAGAAACGTCGTGCTCGAGTCGTCCTTGCGATGGAGGTTCGGGTTGAAGGAAATCTTCCAGTGTTTCATCATCGGACTCACGCTCGCATTGATTGACTGAGACTGAGCTGTCTGGCCAATCAGAGCAGAGTAGCTCGTGGAAAGGAGGGATTTAGAGAGATTGATTCATCTGACGAGTCGTTTGAGAATCATTCAAATGTGGTGATGTGCAAATTTATATTATGAGAAAATTAAAACAGTTTTTTGGCCTTTGATGCATGTAAACCTGTTGTAGGAGACTCCAAAACAACATTAGGAAACTTTAAAATAGCAAATAGGGGTACTTTACCGAAAAAAGAAAAGAAAAAAGACTTTTATGCTCACCAAAGCTGCATTTATTTGATTAATAATATGGTAAAAACAGTAATTTTGTGAAATAGTATTACAATTTAAATAACTGTTTTCTATTTTATTATATTTTAAAAAGTAATTTAATCCTGTGATGGCAAAGCTGATTTTTCAGCATCATTACTCCAGTCTTCAGTGTCACATGATCCTTCAGAAATCATTCTAATATACTGATATATAGTACTTGAATGGGGGAATCCTTTGACTTCTTGCCAAACTCCGATTTACAGTAAATAAGATTTCAAATCAGCAACAAAATCAACAAAATAAATGTTGTTTCTTATGTTCAAATAGCGTTAATAAAGCTTATTTTTCATGCTAGACCAGCCAATGCGCATACTGTGCAGTCATAAGCAATTCCGCCATATTGAGCATTGTGCTTTCTCCCATTCATAAGCAGGGCTTGACATTAACTTTTTTGCTCACTAGCCAATGTGGCTAGTGGTTTTCCAAAGTTACTAGCCACACAGCATTTTTACTAGCCACATTTTTGTTGTTGTGAAATTACCTGATAAAAGTTGACTATGGCGTGCTAAAATTTACTTGAAATAGATTTACAACCCTTTTAAATGTAAAACTACTGTACACACCCAAATCAAGACTACATAAATATATAACACAGGTCATTATCATTAGCTCTGATAAGGTTGTGTGTAAAGCTCCTTTTTTTAAATAAAACCATGTATTATGTATTATGTCGCCACATAGCTCCACTGGCATACGACTAACTCCAGCAGGGCAGCTAGCTGTCTCTTCGTTTCTGTGGTGTCGGTAATATGTAATCCTCATTAGGGCTGTCAAAATTCCTCAAAAATGACGTTCGAATATTCCCTCTAAAAAAAAAAAAACACATTAGTGGGCAATAGGCTAAACACATAGCCTATTGCCTTTTCGAACTATTCGAACATCTGGTTGCGCATTTTGTCAATGACGCGCGCTTACGTCAATAACAGGACAAATTAATAAAGAGACATAACTACTTGTATAGGTAGTTTATTTAAGTTTAAACATATTTGACAACGTATTACCTACACAAAAAAAAGTAAAACAACTTTCTCTCGCTCGCCCTCACCCTGCTGCGTTCACGCCGGACACGAATAGGCAGGCGCGAGTGATTTCAATGTAAAGACGCGTTTATGCGCGTCTGGAGGTCTTGCGGCGCGAATGAGGCGTCACGCTCTCTGCACATAACGGTTTAAAGGAACAACAACAATAAGCAAATGTTGAGTGCTGATCAAGAGTTTTGTGCAAGCAATTTAAGGTCGCGACTTATATAGCAGGCTTTATTCAGTGATTGAAACAAATATTATTAACATTAATTGAAGTTTTACAGTATACCTATAGAACCTACATTGAACGCTCCGAGCGAGCTGTGCTGTGGTAAACGGAACTTTTCCTTGACATGAAACGGTAAATAATCAAACCAGTGGAAGCCTGCAGTGCATGAAACTGCTGTATCTAACCTACCTTATTCATGCAATATCTATTCAGTCAGTACAGTAGCCTACACTTTAGTAATGTTTCTGTTTAATGTGTCAACGCTTCTTCCTGTTACCTGTCCCTGATCCCTTAGGCAGCGCGCCCACTCGCAAAGCAGACAGCCGCGCCTCTGCTACCGCGGGCGTTTTTCCACATTCGAATAGTCATTTTCACCTTCGAAATTCTGTTTTTTAAAACTATTCGAATTTAGAATATTCGTTGACAGCCCTAACACTCACGGGAGTTGTAGTGTTGTAGTGTCATAGTGTCACACTTATTTCAGATGCCTTTTGAAAAGACTACAATTATTCAACCTGCCAAAGTGGCTAGTTGGAGTGACTATGTTACCCGCCACGAGCAAAATCCACCCGCATTTGGCGGGTTGGCGGGTGTTAATGTCAAGCCCTGTTCATAAGTAGTATGATTGCATTGTCTTTGTATATCTAAAGTCTTTGACCAATATCTATACTTTAAAAAAAAAATATATATATATAGTTGGACCATGTTAAGTAGCCACATCTTGATCCCTGGTTTTGCCAGGCTGTGGCATAAAATAAAGGCTATTGGCTATTCAAAAAATCTCTTCAATATTCCCAACCCCTTTTATAATAAGAACAACAACGGAAAGAAAATTGTGTTCATCACACCATTTCATTGACTCTTTAAATGCACAAAAATAACAGCTTTAACCAGCCGATGAAAAACATTAATAGCTTGTACAAGAGCTGAATCATAAACTCTCCATTTATTTTAAAACACTTCACCACTGAAGGCCTCATCAGTTGACTGATGGTGGGGATACACTGGCATTTAACCAGTATACACTGTGCTATGTCATTAGAATCATTCATACTCCCATCAGGGCTTTCTATGAGAGAGAATAATAAATAAAAAAAATATGATCAAATCAATTTTCACTATTTTACCAGAAAAGATTATGTTTCAGGAGGAGTTTTCATCCTTGTCGCTGTGATTGGCTGATCATGCTGTCAACAGCATAACATGCAAATCGAGCTGAATGTGTCAAACTGGTGAAGATGGACAGAATAATTACAAAGTAAACAACTCACCCACTCAAACATCACCACTCTCAAGTCACTGATTTTCACATGATCAAAAGGCGAAATGATGTCTGAGCGAGACATTTTTGGGCGAATAATTTGAATTTGTAGCATTTCTTGTTAGTGTTTTGATTAGTTAACTCACTTGATTAGGTAGTTTGATTATTTTGATCTAAAAATTCATCTAAGAATTTGCTGTGACTTTTAATACATGTATATTAATTTAAACATATAATATAAATAATGTTGTTGTACAGTTTTTCTTTTTCTTTTGATAGTGTAAGGTTAATGGTATTCCATCAGCCTTTAAAAACCACAGCAAAAGCTGTCTCATTTCAGAAGACCACATGCCACAGTCTCTCACGTGTTACTCTCAATGTCATATCTTATCCTCATTTTCTAAGCTCTTTTCAGGAACTATATGTACTATTCACATTCTCCTCACTTTAACAACTGCTGCTTTATTTTGTCATAATATAGGTATGAAGGTCTTGTTCATCCCCACATTAAAGTCATGTGATTCTCTGTCCGTGTCACATTGTAAACTGTGTTCCCCTGCAAGGACCAAAAAAACCCTGAAATGTCTAACTACGAAAATAACGCACTGTAACCATGTGTCACCATACATTTTTATATCTTTAATATCATAATGACTGCACTGCACAAAATGTCATGCACATCATTTGAGGGTGAACACTGGCTGTGCACAATATATACTGTATACTGCATAACAATATGTGAAACACTATAAAGTGCTACGTTGTTCTTCTGTCACATGACCTCACTGTGTAATTTGGTGTCATCTCAGTGTTTTTTTTTTTATCCAGTTTTGTGTTAATTTTCATTTACTTAATGTGGTTTCAAATCCTGTGACGTTTCTTCTTATGTGCACAAAAGACGACATGCAAAATTCAAGCTGCTCTTCCCATACAATAAAAGTGAATGAGGATGGTTGCTGTAGAGTTCCAAAAATGACAATAAAACAAAAGGCAAACAACAACAACAAAAAACTCATGATGTGCTATATTCCAAGTCTTCATACTTTATCTGTAATATATATATATATATATATATATATATATATATATATATATTGCATTTTATATATATAATTATCTAAAACCAAAAAACCATACCAAGTATCAAGCCACAGTTGATATCAGGGTCAAAACTGACCCAGAACATGAACAGAGTTATGCATTTTAAAATGGTTATATCTCTTAAAAAATATTTTAAAATGAATAAAATGTAATTTATGTACATTTTAATAGTCTTAACACATTTTCAAAAATTAAAAACTATGCATTTAAAAAAAATTAATAAATTTGAAATCTCTCCCGGGTCAAAAATTACCTGAATGCGTATTGGGAAACAAAACAAACTCAAGAGTCACTGAAAAAAAAAACATATACAGTACAGTACATATGGTAATATTTTGTATGTACTTTTGGCAGTCTGGTGATAATGACCAGGGGTGCGTTCTCCGATAACGTTGTCTCTTAGCGCGCTACGAAGACTCAAAAGGTACACCTTAACTACAGGTATACCTTTCCTACGTGTGTTCTCCGAACTATACCTTAGGATGTTGCTTAAGGTAAACCTTCTTAAGTTCGACCTTAGCAGGCGCTGTCCATGGTGGAGGTGCTGAATAGGTTGATATCGATGCCTCGATGATCGATTGTGCGCTCTTTCCTTCACAGCGGTATAGGTAAAGTATTGAGAAAACAATGTTCTTTATAAAGAAGCGTTTTAGAAATAGTACAAACTGCATTTATCGGGGCTCATTGAAATATGTACATGCAGAAATAAATATGAGTATGTGTTTATAATTTAGCAAGTGTGCAATCCCAAACCCTTACGGCCATAAGTGTGTTAATGTTCTTCAAAACGTATGCTGATTATCCACCAGCCATGTAGGCTAGTTGACATACACTAACTGGCTCCGCGAACGGCGCCGTCTTTGATTTAAAACAAGTACTCGCTGTCTTGCTGCCATAGCTATAAAGTTTGTGTAAACTCATCTTTCTTTATATAGACTCCTAAGCCTTTTCTGTCAAATGGTTCGCCAGCTGATGTGCCTTAGGATAGTAATTAAAAAAGCTAACAACCATTAGTGTATGGAAACTTTATTAATGAAAACACTTCCATACACTGGATGTAGGGTAGGCTATAACAACTTAAGTATTTTATGTGTAAAATTTTAAAGTAAAGTAAAAATGTAATTTTAATACTAAATCAGATTTTATATTAAATGTTCATATAAAATTGTCTATAATTAAACTGCGATGTAAAAAAGCTTTTTGCGTAGTGGTGGCCACTAGCGGTATGAACCGTCAGCAGCGATAAGGTATAGCTAAGAGCGCTCCAGACCTACCTTACGAACGTATGACTTACAGAAGGTATACTTAACTAAGAAGGTTTCGGAAACCACGTATTAACGATAAGGTACTTCTTAAGGTACAACTTAAGAACGACGTAGCGTTAAGGTAGTTTCGGAGAACGCAGCCCAGCACATTTTGGCAGTAGGCCACCCAGGTGGTCCATTCAGAAAAAAATTGTGCAAGTCGAATCATATTATGCATTTCAAAAATACTCAGTGTCCAGAGATTGTCATTGGATTTGAGGTTTAATTGGAAGGGAGAGCAGTTGAACTAAAGCTAAGACATGTTCGGTTCAGATGTGGAGTGCAGGGTTAACACTTCTGGTGGCCTTCTTCAATGATCTCAAGTGCAGCACAATAACACCTTTAACAACCTGCTGAAAAACATTAATGGCTTCAGCAAGAGCTGTGACTGTTATACTGACTCGCCCAGTCTTTTTCGCTCTCCTCTCTTTCTGTCCTCCTCCACCTCATTATTGCTTTCATTCTCTTTTTCTCATTTCCAGTACCTTATGTGCCATTTCTTTCATGAAGAATGAATTGGAGAGATGGGAATAAGAGTAATTTCTCTTTCTAAACCTTGCACGCCGTGTTTCCATGGTTTCTTAATGCACTCTTTTACTCCCAATTCCACAGCTTCTTACTTTTCTATAGTTCGTCACAAAAGACTACATGAAGCTTTACATTCTTAGAGGCCATACTCACTTCCTTTCTGTCTTTCTCTTTTTTTTTTTTCTTTTTTTTTTTTTTGGTTAATCAGACAATCAATCTTTATTTGCATCAACCTTGTTTTTAAAGATATTTCAGTCCTGAAATGTGCACGTAAAACGTCATTGTTCACGTCTCAAAACCAATCATGGTGAGCAAAGTTTGAACGTGGAAAAGCAATGAGAATTGAGAGTGAGATTTTCTGAGAATAACCAACGCTATCTCACAACCAATTCGTACGACCTCACTCATATGAATTCGTACGATTTGTCTAAACCCACGTAATGGGTAGGTTTAGGGGCGGGGTCAGGGGTAGGTCATCCGTACCAATTCATACAAATTTGGCAAAAATCGCATGAATTTGTACGAGTGAGGTCGTATGAATTCGTACGAATTAGCCACCTCGTAAAATTCGTGGAATAACTACTTGAATTAGGTCTGTTCCTCATAGAAAGTTGTCATATGGCTTCAGAAGACTATTGTAATAACTATACTTTTTTGTGCTTTATTTTTAATTTGACTGCAACCGTTACTACTTTTGCTGTGTAGGCGGCTTCACAAATATCTCCCTTTATGTCCCAGGGAAGAAAAATCAATCAATTGAGATTCAAATGGCATGAAGGTGAGTAAAGGATGACAGAATTTTCAGTTTTGGGTGAACTATCCCTTTAAGACCTCATCAGGGTTCCCACACCTTGGTTAACTTCAAATTCAAGGACTTTCCAGGTCCAATACCCTCAAATTCAAGGACTTAATGTGGGGACACATTTGTTGTGTCCAAAAACAAACGTTGAGGTACCATCGTAGTTTCGTGAGCGTGTGAACACCATGGCAACGTACAACACAAAGTACCTCACGCGGGAAACACGTAACGTAACCAGTAAATGCGCGTAACGAATGTAAATCAAGCAGGCCATGAAGTGTTGGCGAAATAACACATTAGCAGACCGGAGTGAATATGGAATTTTTTCCAGAAAACTTCTTGCGCAAAATAAATTCAAGCACTTTCAAGGACCTGTATATGTGCAAGTTTATTTTCAAAAAACTTTCCAGGGCCTTGAAAACATTTTTCCAGATTCACAAACTTTCAAGGATTTCAAGGACCCGTGGGAACCCTGCATCATTAATACTAATGTAAACGAACCATCTCACTTATATAAATCTCAGAAGCTGAAACAAAAGTGAGCTGCCAAAAGCCACCCAGAAGTGCTTAGCTGTTTCTTTTGTCGCTGTGAAATAATTGTTACTCTCTCTGTCTTGTAATTACACTCCATGTGACTCGTTATGTTGTGCAAGGCCATCAGAGGAGCATTATGGGATACAATGAACATCTGCTTGTCGTGCTGGCACATATTTTAAAACAACACCTGTAATTATGTAAATGATACAGCATGTGATTACCCTGTGTAACAATGACATGGGGTAATGATTACAGTAGGTTTAATCACAAACGCACTCGCACGTATAGACTAAATATATTTACACAAACACTGTGCAGACCATTACACCACTAACTATCTAACTACAATTGCATACTAATAAGTCAATGCTCATCTAGAAAAGCGCTTCTTCCTTACACTTTGAAGTGTTTATCTTACATTTCTTCCCTCAAAGGTAAATGTCACTTTGTTATTTATGGTATTTTGCCTTTATGTGACAGCATGGTAGAGGGATGGGAGAATGGGATCAGAATGTGACGCAGGCCAAACTTGAACACACATATCTGGGAACACTGTGACTCATATGTGTCACCATCACCAGCGCTACTGCTGCACCGCAGCTACCTAAGGAGAAATATATATTTTTGGAGGAATTGTGACATATATTTTGCATTAAAAAAATGTATATATAGTTAAATAAATAAAAATTACCCCAAATTCCTACTGAAATCAATCAATAAATAAATATCATGTCCCTGTGAAAATTATATATTTTTCTAATAAACTCCAGGATCCATAAGATTTGGTGAAATAATTCCTGAAAATTTCTTAAAAGTTTTCTTGAGATTTAACCTTTTTTATTATTTTAAATTGGTAACACTTTACAATAAGGTTTTATTAGTTAAAATTAGTTACAGCACTTGAATCTTAGTTAATATTAATTTCAGCATTTACTAATACATTATTAAAATAATGATAATTTCATAATCAATATTTTTTTAACATAAGTTAACCCACTGTGAACTAACCTGGAAAAAAAAACTAACATTAACAAAGATTAATAAATAAAGTAACAAATGTATTGCTCATTGTTAGTTCATGTTAGTTAATACATTAACTAATGTTAACGAGTGAGACCTTATTGTAAAGTGTTACCAAAGATAAATAAATATGAATACAAATAAAACCAAAATGACAAAAGCACATAAAAAAAAGCCTAACATTTTTACAAAAATGAAAATTGAATAATGAAAAAGATAATTCTAAATATTAATAATAACTATAATAGTATATAAATAATACAAAAATAACACACACAAAAAAAAAAAGAGCTGTTGAATGAGCAGATCGAAACTCTCTTACTGATTTCAGAATGAGATTCAGGAAGGCGCAGGACTGGGATTGAGAATCTGGAATGATAGATGACAATAGAAAGAGGCAGAGAGAAAGACGGTGACACAGAGACAGCTGGTTGGAACTGACAAGTCTTTGTGGGACATTGAAAAAGAACTAGACACCGAATAGACAAGAAAAGATGAAAAAGGATGGGTCGGGATGAGAATGCAAAAATGAACGTGGCCCAAGTAGAAGGAAGCTGGTGACATAGTGAGAGAGAGAACGAGTGAGAAAGGGGTCCAGGAAAACAGTGAGAGCAGGCGTCAGGCTTCTGGGTAATCTGCGTTATGAAGAGAGACAGCTCAGACAGCAGAATCAATGGACCTGTCTGTGTGTGAGAGAATGGAGCCCTGGTTCTATGCCTAGCTCGCCCCAGTCGTCCTGGATCTCAGTAAACCAGACAGAGCACGCAAACTCATCTCCTCCCCGAGACCAGGGCTACTCGCAGGGGGCATCAAAGGGTGGAGAGGAGGTCCCACGGAACAGTAAATCAGCCAGAGCTGTCGCTAACACTTAGCACAGCAATATGTTCCAATACATCCCAGTCAAGGGCATAGAGGCGAGCTGACCCATTGAAGTGGGGTGAAGAAAGAGAGAGCTCCGAAGAACAGGAGCAATTGAACCAGGTGGAGAAAAAAATGCAAGAAAAAGAATTACAGTGCAAGAGAGTGAGTGAACGTTGTTGTTAAAGGAGAAAACGATGCAAAATGGAGCAAGACAATTCTCCATACTGAAGCAGCACAACTATAATGTCACTGCACAAATAAGAAACACTTTGGTGCTTTTAAAGCATCAGAGGCAGTCTATAAACTATAAAAAATAAACAACATATTTTTAACTTTCTATTCATCAAAGAATCGGGGGAAATGTATCACAGTTTCCAACATTGATAAGAAAAACAAGTTTCTTGAGCAGCAAATCAGCATATTTCTAAAGGAGCATGTGACACTGGAAACTGAAGAGTATTGGCTGCTGAAAATTCATCTTTATCATCACAGGAATTAATTACATTTTAAAACATATACAAATAGAAAACAGTTACTTTAAATTGTAATTTTTTCTTGATTTTACTATTTTTACAGTATTTCTGAGAGACTTTTCATGAACATGAAAAAACCTTCACGACCCCAAACTTTTGAATATAATGCATAGATGGAAGATACATGGAAAATAAACCATCTTTTATTATGCTATACTAATATGACTGGAGTCTTCATCTTAAACACTCAAAAACATTTTTCAAAACTTGCCTCTCTCGGCTCATCAGGATGTTTTCAAGGTTGTTCTCCCTTTGCAAGCTCGAGATATTGCAACACTATGTCTGTTCAAAACAGAATTATACAAAAGGGAAACAATGAAAAATGTATCACTACGTACTACTATTCCATAAGGTGAGCAACTTGTAAGCCAACAACCTGCGGCACTGAAAAGTCATTCAGGAGAGCGGACCAATCCATCCTTTGTAATGTACAGTACCCTGGCTAATTCTCACTCTTCCTCTTGTATCGTCTGTCCTTATCTGTCACAGATTCAGATGTGTCAACGGAATCATCAAAAGCCAATTCCGTTCTCTAATTAGACACAGGAGACCAACGCCTTTGTGCCAAAGCTTAACACTTCAAACTTAACACCTAAAGCATTTCCTCTCTCACGCACGCATAAAACACCCCGATCTATTTCATACCCAAGCCCTGTGCCCAGCTCTCTCTTCTCAAACATATTGGGATAATTTCTAAACCCTCTGGTGGGAGAGAGATTGTGAAAAGTGGATTGCTCAGCTGTGTTAGGTGGAAGTGTGACATTTTACATAAGCAGTAAGAATATGTTATGGGTGTAAATAAGACAGAAATGGATGAATGTGCCTGTGGAGAATGGCGAGTGCAGCGTGTACGTCTGTGTTGACATGCCGCCTGCACACTAAACTCAATCTAAACGGCCACTAAAGCCCAAACGAAAACACAAAAGCCCAAATGAAATGCACAATCACAAATCAGAAAGCTGCTGAATCTGTGTGGCTTAGAGGCAAAGCAAAGAGGTCAACTTTATGAGATTGAAGCATCCTGACATACCCAAACTATCCACATGCACAGACTCTTTAAGCTCTCTAAGACCAAGAGACAAACAGCAGCAAAAAAAAAAAAAAAAAAAAAAACTGGTAGTGAAATCCCACCACCCTTGTTAATAAAGCCCCAGAGCTCTGAATATGTATGAATTATGTATATGTGTCTTCAGGCATGTCTTACTTTACAACTCATAAACACACACTCACGCATACATACACAAACCCACTCACACATCTAAGATAAGTCAAGTGTGGAGCCTCTGGAGCCTCTGCTAAGTGTGAGAATATGTTCTGCTGTTCATCTGATTAATCCAAAATAACTTCATAAATTGGTCATATGCTCCTACGCACACAAACGCACACTGTAGGCTGTGTATTTACATTTTCTTTAATGTTCCTGGCACAGAATCACGAACACAAAGTATAAAACTGAGTTTAGTTCCAGCAAAGTGCTATAAAAACACAGTGCTATTGTATTTGTGGCGTTAGAAACGTTTCCTCAAGTAGGAATGGTCAATATTTCATTTTATTTAGAGCAGAAAAATAAACAAATCATACATTTGAAAAACACATTTCTGGCTCTGAAATCTGATTGGATGAGCCAAGTTTGGAGACTCTTTTGTTGTGAACACACACCTGTGACTGCACATTAACTAAATTCTATTTTATCGTGCCAAATGTTTGTTCATAGAATTAACTTTGATTGTTACAGCGCTTGGCAACTGTACACAGCCCACAGTTACAGTAGGTGCATGGTCTGTATTGGCAGAGGAATTATTTATTGAGACTATCATTATTAAAGATTGACATTGGTGTCTTTTATCATTTTGCTGTTGGCTCTGTTAAAAGAATGTTCTGGGTTCATTACTAATTAAGCTCTTGATTTGTGCCTCATTAAAACAAAAAAAAGGGAAAATGCGTGTATAGTAATGCAAGTATAGGGGAAGGTGCTGCACTGTAATAACATTCTTTCAAGTGGTAAAACAACAAATTTATATACTGTTAACATGATGTTAATAAGATGAAGAATCTGTGCAACGTTTTTCCAATCTGTTAACTCCTGCAAACTATATAAATTTATCTCACACAATATGCATAAGGATACCCAAAAGATACTGGAAATTACTGGTAATCAGAAATTCATCTGCCTAGAATGACAGTAGTTCTCTTAATAAGCATAAGAGAAAGTGCAAAAATATGAAAATACACTTTTCTTAGAAAAGCCACAACACAATGAAAATGCTCCCTTTCTCGCCCACTATAGAGGGTGTGTTAAAGCTAAGGAATTTATACCAGAGGTAATGATCTAACGAAATCCATATGTTGATTATTTTACTGTAGTACCCATTTTTTTAAAACCATTACCCTAGTGAAAAAACCTATAGCAAAATGTATTTAAAATACATTTATGTCATACTAAGTATACTAATCCATCAACATATTTACTGACATATCGCTCAAGACTTACTGATACAAATATTATAATTTTATTAATTTTATTTTGAGCACTTTTTATTGCACAATGCACATTTCTTAATATTAAGCCTAAACGGTGTTTAATATTACTATTAGTAAGGATAATATGATCTCTGTAATATCAGTCTTTAAATGCAAGATATTTTAAGTATACCTAAAGTATACTTGCAATAGATCCACGTTAGCACAATCACATAGTGCAGAAGTTCAACTACATATACTTAAGTGTATTTAGTTGAACTTCAGCACTATTTCTGGATAACTAAAGTAAATTAAGTACAAAATTAGTTGTTCCAATTTAGCAGACTTTAAGTATATGAATTTAGTATACCAAAAGTACAATGTCAGAGTATTTATATTAAGTGCATGTAAATGTATTTGTAGTATACTTAGCATAAAATAAATGTATTTCAAATACATTTAGTATACCTGTTTTTCACTAGAGTAGCCAATTCGTTTATATAGCTATGCAAATTTAAAGTGTCAAAAAACCTGGTACAGTAAAAGCTGTTTAAAATAAGTAATATTGTTAGACCATTACCTCTGTATGAAGCCCAAATTTCAGCTTTAAAGCATCATTTAGCCTAGGTGGCCGTGAGAAACAGCGATGTGAAATGAATTCAACAGTAATAATATGTGCAAAGTTCAAGGGTCCATAAAAAACATTGTTATGGTAAAAACTGTTAAATATTTGGATTACGTTAGTCCATTGCCAGTACAAGTCCTGCGTGTTAACTTTAACACACATGTGGTTAAGAAACAACACAGTGAAATGGTCTGATTGCGCGACAAACGTCTCTATTGGCCCATATGGGAAATTCAAGGGTTCATAAAAACTATATTGGTACTAGGGCTGCACGATATTGAAGAAAATTGCGATATGCGATAACTCATTGCTCATAAATAATGCAATATTTGATATGCTATACGATAATGCTTAAAGTGTGTAAAATAAACTTAAATTATCTTTCAAATATATTTAAAATTATATAACCTACATGCGTGTTTCACATTCTTTTTGTGACGAGAAAACATCCCTACAACTTCTGAAAGTGAACAGCAGGGCTTCAGGTAGGCCTAGATTAGGTTTATTTAACAACAGAAAATGAATAATCAAATGTAAAAATAAAACACTGCTTAGTTTTCACTGTATGAATGAAATATATACTGATTCTTATTAAAGCTACAAAAGTTATTCAGCCAAGAGCAGTGAGTGATTTTCTCTTCGTCTTTTGCTCATGACCCAAGTTATTTCAAGACGTTGCGATATGCATATCGCGATATATACATTTGCGATATTTCGATAATTTCGATATATCGTGCAGCCCTAATTGGTACAGTAAAAACTGTTCAAAATTTGGATCTTGCTAGTCCATTACCACTAGTATAAAGCTTGCATGTTTGACGTACCTATAAATATATATTGTTGTGTTGTGCTGATTTCATTGTGTTGTGCAAATTTCTTTGTGTTGTGCCTATTTCATTGAGTTGTTGTGATTTTGTTTTGTTGTGGTGATTTTGTTGTGTTGTGGCTTTTCCGTAGTGTTGTTTAAATTTCGTTGTTGTGCAGTACTGGAACACCGCACTATAGATTTCCATTGTATGGGAATTGTTCATTAAAAATGAAATTTCTGTCATTATTATACTCACTCTCATGTCTGATACATGAAACAAAAGGAGAATTTCGAAGAATCTGCACATATATATTTTCCATACAACAACCATCCTGTGACAAGAAGCAGACAGGATTGACACTTTTTAAGAGCCCTCCAGAAAGAATCAGTTACTGTACGTAATTAAATATTAGCGATATTTATGGAACCCCCCAAAAAAGAAAAAAGTTTCCTTTAGAATAGTAGCCATCAATGGAGCAAAGATGCTCTGCCAGATGGTGTAGTTATGACTTGTAGCAGCAGGGGCAAACAGGGTAATGCTAACCAGTCAAAACCTGACCCCTCAGTTCAAACTACAAAGAACCAAATAGATTTGAGTGGGATAAGCCAAAAAACTGATTTCTGCTGCCTGTCTGAACAAAGCCTATGTGACCTCTCTTCCTCTGGGGATATTAATGTGAACTGAGTCCTCCTCCAACTCTCACTTAGACTTCAACTTTTGGATTTAGTAGCTGTATGACGCATTAAACTTCCTCTGTCCATGAGTGTCCAACTGTTTTACACATTTGTGAAGTTTCATGGTGCCGTGACAGCACTTTGCCTTCAGCAGCTGGAACACCTCTGCTTCAGTCTCTCCAGGGATTTCCACCCTCTTTAATTATTTTAAACCTCTCCAGTCCTCTTCCTTTCCCTTCACGCTCTATCTCCCTCTCTTTCGTGTCTCCCCCCAATCCTACATTCTCTCTCTCCCTTGTCGAAACAGCTGTTGTTTATCAATTCTCCCCATCTCTATCGCTCCGTCCCGGTGTGAGGGATGGGGGGTCCCGTCCTGGGGGGCTCCTGTCACTCACTGATCACCTGCTCCAGGGTCTGGGAGACAGTAGTCTGTCCCTACGGCAAGCGCATACCGGTCAGCACCATGACAACAGAGCTAATGTATGCAAGGGAGATGAAAGATGACGATGGGTTGTCCCAGTGGAGGTAAGACCCAGTCAGCAGCAGAAGAGAGAGAGAGGGAAAGGCCCTCAAGACAAAATCAGAGAGGGTGAATTTTGGAAAGGAAGACCGAAGCTCTGTTACAAAACCTAGAGAGCTGCCTTGTTGTCAACTGCTTACAAAGGTATCTCTTCTACTGCTGACTGGGTCTTACCTCCAGTGGGACAACCCATCGTCATCTTTCATCATCAGAATTCTAAGGCGGCATCCTAACTGAAATGGAAACTCACAAATGTCATTTGAGACACTCTACTAGGCAGCAAGGTACCCGACGGGTGACCCGCAAATTTTGCTCAAACGGGTGAAAAATATCTAACTGTGTCGGATACGGGTGCGGGTCGGGTCGGATACGGGGGAAACACGGGTCTGAACACGGGTTTAAAACAATCACGTGCAAACGTACAAATATATGCATATTTTTAGGAACACATCTACAAAAATATGCCTGTATTTCAAGTTGATACAATCATTTAAAATCCTTGTCAGTTTATTTGTGGCCACGCCCTCCCAGGATCTCTATACCTACTTTCACTTTTAAAAATTCATCATAACCGCGCACGCGATCTGCTTGCAGTCGTCGAGATGGATGCTGAGGAGTTGAAGAAAAGAATAGCTAGTGGAGATTGTAAAGTTGTCGACAATACGTCATCAAAAATCAAGTGCATGTGTGGGAGAAATTTGGAGTTATCTAAAGAAAACAATATTGTGAAAGGCTTTGCTGCATGCATTTACGCTGAGGAAGCACGCAGATAACTGTGGTAACAAACCAAGCAGTTCTATCGAACAGTATTTTTCAAATTTAACACTGTTAAGTATGTGTGGTGTGCAGGGCGTGTTTGAACCCAAAATTGTCAGATGTAGGCTAGACGAAATTGCGTGGCAGATATAGTGTTGTAGCCGCGTCTGTTCGATTGGTAAAATGTTATTAAGCTACTCAGTTTTGTGGTAACGTTAGCCATGTTCTTCATGACAGCCTTTTGACAGCTTCGGCTGAAGTTGTCCTTGTGTTAATTGTCGTGTAATAACTTCTGTATGACCTGGCAATAAACATTTTTGTAAGTGTGTCTATAATGTGATAGTCTAAACTGATTTTATTTCGGTTGCGGGTCGGGTCGGTTGCGGATTTTAATTAGTGCTGCTGTCAGAAAACGGGTCAGATGCGGTTTTAAGCACTGCGGGTACGGGCGGGTGCGGATTTACAAAATTGGACCCGTGCAGGATCCATGCCTGCCTACCTTTTGGAACAGCCTTTAAATCAGTAATAGTACAGCTATGATGCCTTACAACACTGTCTAGGATTAGGGACAGAACTACAGAAAGAAGAGTTGAGAATTGATGGGGAATAAAGATGGAGAAAGTGACAGCAGAGGCAAACACAGTAAAGCAAACAAACACAGAGACACCCTTCCTGTTTTGAAATGTATAATTTCTGTGTGGCCCCAATGGCTACTGTGTTTTCTCATTTAAAGCGGCGCTATGCAGTTTTGGCAATTTCTTCGCTTTTTGCTCGCAGGTTTCACTATAGAGCTCCCCCTACAGTATAGATATTTGACAACACTGTCGTAAAAACTCGTTGGCGACTCTCCCCCCTCCCATCTTCTCCCTCTGATCATGTGCATTTGTTTTCAAAGAAGCTGGCGAACGCACAGAGTCATGTCCACTGAGGTATGTATGATACTACGCTCACAGGCGCTAGGGGGAAGCGAGACGGCCACCATTCAACCCGAAAAATGTCATATAACCATTCCAATGACTCCGAAGCTGTTCAGTTAAGGTAAATTAAGCTAAAAAAAACCCTGCATAGTTCCAGTTTAAACTGAAAACTCACATTATCGATCTCTCCATCTAGGTCTAATTGACATTGCAATGTTGACATCTGCTGCCAACATCCACTTGACGCTTCCTGATGTCTATGTCAGTCCAGTTTCTCTCAGAAAGAAGCCGATACTCTTAAATGGTTCCTCTATTCACTCTATTGATTTCTCCACCAGTCTACAAAAGCTTGCAGCTTGTAGATTGTGGAAGAGCTGTATTAGGCTTGTTTTGGTCAGCACTTGAGGAAGGCCTTGCAGAGAACAGCTATCTTCCTCCTTTAGTTGTGAGACAACAAAAACAATCAATCCAGTCCCAGAGAGGAAAAGAAAGCACACAGCCACTTTGTGCTCTACTGCACTACTCTATTTGATCTTTCAATCTATGCCTCACAGGCAAGAGCTTGACCCAGCGAAGAGTATGTGTGAATGTGTGTATAGCGTGATCAAAATCTCAGAAACGTATTTCCTACCCTTTAGCACCTTTCGGCCTATTAGAATCAACAGTGATTTGGCAAATTGAGGCCTAGTGCTCTGCATTTACCTCTAAAGCCCGGGACACACCAAACCGGCGCCAAAGAACTAGCGCTGATGAAAGCCGACTGTGTTGTCGCCTCGCGTCGCCTGCGTCGGGGGGAAAAGCTGCACTTGAACACACCGAGAGAACTACAGGCGACTGTCAGCTAGAATGTGCGTTCTGCGCCTGCGTGTAAATGAGTGTAGATATATTCATCTATATTTGTCATTCAAAAAGGGAAACTGACGTTGCAGACTGCAGATACACAAACCATAAACAAAGCAGTGCGTGCTTACCGTTTTGAATATCAATCCTGCTAAACACTTTATTCCACTCCGCTCATGTTAATATTGAAATATTCGCCAAGGAACACTCAGGTAAGATGACGTAACATTAGAACAGCCTTCTATCTGTACCGTTTTGACTTCTTTGCTCACTGTTTTGCTATTATTCTCGTGCACTGACTCGTTCACTAAGCTGAACAGCCAATCACAGTTCCCTCTTTCACCGACGGCCCGACGCTGAATCGGCCCAAAAAAACCCGACGGCATCAGACTAGAGCCAACGGTGCGGAACACACCGGGAAAACTACGTCGGCCGACACTCAAAAACGGTCCGACGTTGCCCAACGGCCGATTGTCGTCTTGGTGTGTCCCGGGCTTAAAACATATGAGCACACCTGCTCCAATCTCAAGAACTTAAAAGGAACCATGGGAAGATACACAAAATTGCCCCTGATTACCAGGCCTTGGATGTCTGGAAAAGATAGCAATTTGGAGATGACTTATCTTAGCGTAGATAACAGCCATCAACAGGTTAAGCAGTGGAGCCCACATTAACTCTGCAAAACTGCAGGCACCATATCTTAATCTGACTTCAATTTTAAAGCTCAAATGCTATAGCACGGCCATTTTCCAACCTAAATTTCATTCTCACTCATTTTCGCTCTCTCGCAGCCAGAGATGTTGAAACAACGTAAGTTTTTATAGGCAATGAAAAGGCATGAAAATGATTACTAGGGAATGATTTGACATTTGAGCTTTGCTACAGTCTCAAATACCAAGTTGGATTCGGTCCCAGCAGCATTTTCTGATGCCCAGTGCCACTCGCAAAAAGGTCAGCTAAACCTACAGCTTGCACGCTGATGGACGCATTCAAAAGTGGTGTTTTAAAAGTAATGTACATAAAGTTAAACTAAGTGACTGGCTTTTGCTGATGATGTAAAACACATAGACTCAAATGACACTTGCGCTGTCTAACAAGATCATACAGTTTGTGGCCAATGACTCCAACGCTTAAAAAAATTATTCACATCCAAAGAGCTCTCCAAGAACTCCTAAAAACCTTAAACAAAAAGTATTCTCCATCTATCTCAAAAGAATACACACAGCGACAGTATAAAAGCTAAAATATTCAGTAGAAAATAGGTTCTTATTGAGCCTCAACTTTGCAAGTACATCAACTAACTTACACAGTGTCCCTACAATGCTGTTAAATGAAATGCGACAAGGTCATGAGAAATGCAGTCACTTTTTTTCCTCTCATTATTAGAGCTGAAACACAATGAACTGGTGTAGAAGTACAGCACAGTGGATTGCGAAATCCGCATCTACCTTTAAGTTAGAAACACAGTCTGGAATCATTGAGCAACTACTCCCTATGGGTTTCTGAACTAATATAAGGCCAAGCCATTCACTGCTGCTGTGGAAAGAAAGGAAAAACATATAACATTAGCTTAGCCTACAGAAATAGATATGGCCATGGAAAAGAAACTGACTTGGGTACATGATTGGCAAGCTGCAGGGTGCTCTGACTGACAGTAGATTTTGGAGTGCTTTATTTTTAGCACCTAAAAACACTTCATCTAGTGGGTAGAAAACCATGCACTGAGACCAGTCAAGAAGTATAAGAGGCAAAAGGAAGGGTAAAAAGTGTGAGAAAAAAAGTGTCTAAAGGGGATATAGTGTTCTTGCTGTAAATTAACGTTAGTCTGCAACTTTATCATTTCCTTGAGAAGAAACCATCCAGGCCTAATTATCCTCGTCCTTGGCCACGAGGACAGGAATCGCGTTTGCATGCGGCCCGTGGAAGAAGAAAACATGGTTCGCTTTCTCCTCATTGGAAACCCCAGCAGACCTGTGCATCTTAGCGCAACGCGTCTCGCCCGAAACACGACTGATGCGTATGATGAGCTGGACTGGGCTGGGAGAATTGGATCTTTTAATCTTGCAAAGTGGGAGAGGAACTCACCAGGCAGAACTGATTGAATTTTTGCTCCTTTTTTCTTCTCTGAGCAAGTCCAGAATTGGGGCAATAAAGTTATAACAGCATTCATTATTTTTCGCTGAGTGCTGGGATATTAGTGTCTTCTCGCGCCTTTCCTTTGGCCTTTTTCCCCATAATCCCCACATCAGAAGGCCAGCTAAAATTCAGGTTGCTTTGATTCGGGACCACTTTTCACAGAGACATTCATCCACTTCGGTGCTAACCTACCACTGTAGGTGAACCTACCGCTAAGTACAGTTATCCATACACCCCTTACAGTGTATATCACTGCTTCATGGCAACCAAAAAATAACTTGACTAATGATGACTTGTATTGAGTCTTGCATTGTTTCTCATTCTCTTGCAAAATCATTCAGTGTTAATGCTACAACGCATTTTTCTTTTTAGCCTGTACTTAACAGAGTAACTATAAATTTCAAGGCAGCATGACTATACAACGTTAGCTTAGCAACAAGCTAATATCTTTTTTTTTTTTAGATAAACTACCGTTCAAAAGTTTGGGGTCAGTATGATTTAGTTTTTTTTTAAAGAAAGTAATACTTTTATTCAAAAAGGACATATTAAAGTGTTGGTAAATACCTTTATAATGTATGACCATGATCATGATTACTGAAGACTGGAGTAATTATGCTGAAAATTCAGCTTTCCCATCACAGCAATACATTTATTTTTAAAATATTAAAATAGAAAACGTTATCTTAACAATATTACTGTTTCAGCTTATTTTTTTGATCAAATAAATGCAACTTTGGTGAGCAGAAGAGACTGCTTTCAAAAACATTTGGAAAACATACCAACCCCAAACTTTCTAACAGTAGTCCTTAGTGGAAAATAAATATACCAAAATCTATTTTAACTATATGCTACATTTATTTCATGCTAAGTATACTACATATATATTTATATATTTATGTACTTAAAAAGTACCCTGCAATTGTACTTTTGGTATACTAAATTAAAAACTTTTTTCTTAGTTCGAAAAGTTTTGTTCTTAATGCACTTTAGTTATCTGAAAATAGTGCTAAGGTCCAACTAAAGATATACTTGAGTATATTTGATTGTTCTAAAATGGGATTGTCTTGTCACAACATGACAATTACAAGACACAACACTGGGTATTATGAGAGATAGTGCATTTAATATATGTGCCCACCCCACAAACACACACAACTCTGTGTATCTGGTAGGAGATTATGAGATTATGACCTTCTTTCTTACTGAACAGAAATTCCATCCAGCTCAAATTTGCAGATGTAACAAACTCTCACACATGGGAAATAATGAGAGAGTGCACTTCACACCAAGCTAGACTGAAACAAAGTATTTAAAAGACTAAATCCCTTATATATAACTACTGACAAACCGTTGTAAACATCTAGTGCATAATAATCCCATTAACTGTATGGCAATCACAGAAAATATCAGCAATAAGTGTTAAACTAATTATTATACTTACTATTATATAATACTATTAAAAAACATTGCTACTTTTATCACTCACTTGATTGTATATGCTTAGACATTTATTTGTTTACCGTTTGTAGTATTTGAGTCTGCATCACTGAACTTACATAAACATCTGGTTCTTCTCCAGAGAAAAAGTGTTAGTTTGTTCGCTTTCATCTGTCATTTCATCCAAGCAAATCGGATTGGAGAATCACTGTCAGTGAGGCAGCCGGATGTTCAGATCTCTCAGAAGAAGACAGATTGAAACATGTCTTCTCTAGTTTACCTTAATACACTCTTCTTTGCTTAATAGGGTCAGAAGCTTTTGTTAAAACATCTGCCAAGTACAGACTGTAACATTAGGCAGGGTTACAAACTGTCATGCTCCTGTCATGACAGTTTCCAATATCCATTTTGATTATCTTCTGTTCTGCATCTTCTGAGCGAGACTGTTTATGGGATACTAGCATACTGTGCAGTAAAAGTGTACACTCCTGGGCAAAAAAATAAAAATAAAAAATGGGCCAAGCCCAAAATAGCTACATACTAAGTTTTTAATTGTCTTAACCACAAATGGTTGGTCAGGACATTAGCAAAATTTAAGCAAATACATTACTTAAAAAGCCATTGCTGTCTCAGAAAATCATCAAAGACAGAATTAAGTTTTTGGCAGAATATGGGAAGTTGTGTGTGGAGTGATGAATCACAATGAAACAAGTTGCATGGTGGTGCTCCAGAGTGCTGTCTTCGAAAATCTGCTGAGAAATATAATAATAAATGCATCTCTACCACAGTGAAGCATGAAGGAAGATGTGTCATTGTGTGGAGAGCCTTTTTAGCGGCTGGTATTGGTGATATACTTCACTGTGAAAAGTCATTTAATGCTTTGGAGTACAGGAGGATATTGCAGAATAGCTTGCTTCCCACAAATGAAAAGAAATGCCTGATGTTATTTTTCAACAAGACAATGCTCCTGCCCAAACTGCAAAAGAGTGGCTTAAGAACAAGTCCATCAGGCTCATGTTTTGGCCTGGTCTGAGTCCAGATAAAGTCCTCTGGTCTTACATTAAGTCAAACCAACTGGGAGACATTTTTCAACAACTCTTGAACTGTTTGAAGCCATTAACACTGAGTGGAACAACACTGACTTTTCTTCTTTAAAAAAGTCTGCAAGTTGGGGAAGGCTATTCCGTGCTAAGTTACTTTATGTACACTGTGCAATTCTTGCTTATTTCCTGTGATTTGTGAAGGGATTAAAATGGTTAAGACCAATAAAAGACCAATAAACATTTTGACTTTTTTTTCCCCTAGAGTGTATACTGCAAGCAATTTTCTATAGCATGTCAAACAAGTATGCAGAATGCACAAAATAACAGATATTTTCTGCATATTACACTGCATTCTATTCTACTACCATTTTTACAGCATTGACTATAACTAAACTACTACCTATTTTAAAGAAAAATGATAAAACAATATGCAATGATAATGGCTATATACTGGGAACAATTTACTAGTACTACAATTTAGTACTGCATCCTATTTTGAAAAGTATGTGAAATGATGAATATAATGTATACTTTTTTCTTTTTTTTTTAAATAGTAAGTGGAAAAAAAAGTATGCAAAAAAAGAAATACCCTTCATGTTTAATTCAGTGAGCACCATCTAGTTCCTGTTCATTCATTACACTGAAAATTAGAAATTCTAATTGAAACTATTGCATCTTAGTATATAGTATTAATCACTGTGCTTTTGATATATGCACATTTTGGCAAACGTAGATCGGTATTCTATGCATATAACACTTGCATACTGTGCACAGCATACATTCTGCATACTACTTTCTGTCAATAATAGTAACTGGCATGCGATTCTGAATATACTGTGAGTCTTAATTTGTTTGCAGGAAGTCACTGTGGAGCGCTTGATGGTTGGAATTAATACGAGCTGTGCTAATACAGTCACAGCTTGTAGGAAAGAAGCCAACAGGTAACTGTAGTCAATTTGGTAGGTAAATTATTCGCAGGCTCTTGTAGGTATTAGCCCATTTTGTCCAAGCCTGTCTGTCAGCTGCAGTGCAATACTGTAATTAAGTGCCTGGATCTACAGAGCATGTAATCTCCTGCTTCGCACCAGTGATGTGGTGCACTCTGGGAGTTGTAGTCAGCCACAGGATTGATGGCTGCCATATGTAGTCCATTTATCACTGGGTTTGTTTGAATTCCCTATAAAATGAGACAGGAGCAGTAGAGGGGATGGACACAAACACACTGGCATTGAAGTAGAAAGAAAGTGTGTGTGTGTGTGTGTGTGTGTGTGTGTGTGTGTGTGTGTGTGTGTGTGTGTGTGTGTGTGTGTGTGTGTGTGTGTGTGTGTGTGTGTGTGTGTGTACCTGTTTTTCTATCCCGGTGGGGACTTTAACCTGAATGCACACAGACTCATGGGGACTCGTGTCACAGTGGGGACCTAAACTGAGGTCCCCATGGGTACACAAGCTTGTAAATCATACAGAAGGAGTTTTTTTGGAAATGTAAAAATGCAGAAAGTTTTCTGTGATGGGTAGGGGTAGGGGTAGGGTTAGTGTAAGGAGATAGAATATACAGTTTGTACAGTATAAAAAACATTAAGTCTATGGAGAGTCCCCACAAAGATAGTGAACCAGACTGGGTGTGTGTGTGTGTGTGTGTGTGTGTGTGTGTGTGTGTGTGTGTGTGTGTGTGAGATGTTCACTGATATAACTCCACCAAACATAAGATTCTAGACAGACAAATGAAACAGATCAACTATCAATCTATCACTCCATCCATACTACAAACTAGAGCTGCACGGTTAATTGTTAAAAGATCCTGATCTCGATTCAAACACCCGTTCGATCTTATTCCTAAATGACAACGATTCAGCATGTCTATTGTTACGCCAGATGGTGGCGACAAGTGACTTCTAAAAAATATATATTTCATTGAATCATTCATTACAGATTTGTAAAAAAAAAGAAAAATAATAATATTTGATTCATCCAGTAATGAAACAAGTGAAGTATTTATGAGTGAGTAATTGAATCACTCATTCAAACCTACCTACAAATTCAGATTCAGAATCAGGATCTCTGTTTTAAACAAAAAAATAAATAAATGTGATTCTCAATTTATCTAGAATCGTGCAGCTTTACTACAAAACAGGCAGACATAGACTGACAAACAGAAAGGAAAAATATAATGATAACAGACAGAATGAAAGAGAATGACGGACAAAAAAATAGAAATAGAAACAGACAGACAGAACGACAGAGAATGACGGACAAAACAATAGAAATAGAGAGAGAGAGACAGACAGACAGAACGATAGATAGAATGACAGAACGATATAGACAGAATGGCAGAAAGAGACGGAAAGAATGGTAGAAAGAATAAAAGACAGAATGACAGACCAATAGAAGGTTAGACAGAATGATAGGTAGACAGACAGATAGAATGACAAACATACAGATAAAATAAGTGATGTTACAACAAACAGAGAGATCAATAGATTCACAGACAGACTGCATCATAGATAAAATGACAGACAGGCAGAACTTTAGAATGACAAACAGACAGATAGAACAACAGATCGAACAATGGAACAACAGACAGAATGTTAGACATACAGAACACCAGAGAATGACAGATAAAAAGACAGACAGACAGATGCTAGACAGAACGATAGATAGAACGGCAGACAGAGAAAGATAGACAGTATGACAGAAAATAGAGTTAGATAGAACGACAGAACGATAGAATGACGGAGACAAAACGATATATAGAGTGACAGACAGGCCGAACAACAGACAGACAGACATATATTTACAATGTAAATAGAGTTTTAGGTATTAAGTATTAGGACTTAAAGTGGTTCAGTGGACTAGAGAAACGTGGGGAAAGAACTTGATGCTTCTCATAGGTGGCCTTATGAGTTTCAAATGTGAGTGTTGATGTGTTTGGGTGTTTGGCTGGTGTTTATCAGTGCAGTTGCTGTACATGAGGGTTCTGTAATGATTTGCCCACACACTGAGAAAGAATTGCCTTGTTATAGCCGACTGACCACTAACCACGAGCACATACAACACAGGAGACTCTCTTTCTCTCTGACACAAACAAACTCTCAAATCACAACAAGCTCAATTGTTCTTACTCTTATATTGAAGAGAAATGGCCACAGACATGTATCCGTTTTTGCCCTCTTCCTCTCCCCTGTCTCTCTCTCTCTCTCTCTCTCTCTCGCATGCACACCAAGAGCAAAAGGCTGTGAACAACACCCAGACCGTTCTCTAAAGCCGCTGCATACGAAACCTCTCCGATAAGGGAGGGTGTCTTCTTTCAAAACAGCTTTTAGCACTCATTTCTTGGAAGTGCCTCTCTTGCTTTCCTTGTCTCTCACTCCCTCTCGCTCGCTCAGACATTGGCACAGTTTCGCGTATCAAGAGCTCCTCCTGCTGTCCGGAAACTTTGCCTGCGGCTCATCTGTCTCCCTTGTTAACCGGATTCAAATGACTTATGAATTTTTCTTAAATTATTTATCGACTAATTTCCATGATGTTTACCCGGAGTTTATTAAGGGAAGCTGCCCTAACACGGCCTTGTCAGAATCCATCACTTCCCATTTAAAGTCCCTCTCAGCCAATCATTACATAGAAAAGTCTATTCATTCCAACGGTTGACTCAAATAAATGATATTTGCTCAGGTTTTGTCGTCAGATTAGTTAGCTATTAAGTGTGGTCTCAAACATTTGACTGCGTATGAGATGGTGTTACTGGCTTCTATTCTGGTCCTTCAATACAAACCTCCAGCGGTTCTTGACTCCAGAGTTTCCAAGTGTGCATATGCCTGCAACCGATATGAAAGGGACTCTGATAGCAGCACGTTATTCATTTTTCTGAATAGATGTATTATGGCAGAGAGAGAGAAAGGGACTGTTGGTGCGTCTGTGTAGTCGGCCGCCTCTTTCCTCTCTAGACTGTTAATCCTATTTGGTGTGTGCAGTGAAAATGGCTGTCAATAGTTTAAGCTGATAAGCGAGAGAGGCAAAGGGTTTAACCACAGACCTCCAAACAGACTCTGGTCTCCAGAGCAGGGATAGAGTACTTTCATTCCCCCCCTTTTTTACCCCCTTCCCTCTCTCTCTCTCACTTACTGTCTCATTCCTCCTGCTCTCTGAATCATTCCAGCATTGCAAAGAAGCTCAGGGCAAACAGAAAAAAAAAAAAACGTTTTTGTAAGTCATTTTATTCACTTCTCCCTTAACACTCATACACTCACACCCACTCGCTAAGATAAACGCATCGCTTTTGATAAGGTCAGACTGTATGCTGAACGGTTCTTAAAAACAGAAATGTTGCATATATACTAGATCTCAAGAGTTAATCCCAGAGGTTAAAGAGATTTGGGTCAGGAAAAAGCCCTGGATTGTTAAATAAAGAACACAAATAGAATATGAAATGAACAATCCTGCAATAAAACACACTCTGGTTTCGCAAGCTCATCTTTCTGATGGAAAACATTAGCATGCCCTGTAGTACTTAATGTAACTTATATTGCACTCATTAATATGTTACCAGCTTTGAAAAGCCACATGTGGAGATCTTGGTTACAACGTGTAGCTAATGTTACTTTGCAGTGCTGTCAAGATAGATGAAATCTGTTCAAGGCACATTTCAATCCTCTGGATGTTCTGCGTAGTACAAAAAACAATTGTTCAGTCGGTTGAGTTGGAAAGCATTGATCTTGAATCTGATCCCTGCTGGAGGACATGGGTAGAATTTCCATTTGAGAAAATGGAAAGACTAAGACGTTGAGATATGGGGGTACTTTATACTGTTAGGCACTTTGATAGGTTGAGATACTGGCTTACTTTTTACTTGGAAAAGGTTAAGATGTCTAATTCGGATACATGGACCACTCCACATCAACATATAGCATTCAAAAGATTGGGGTCAGGAAGATTTTGTGTGTGTGTGTGTGTGTGTGTAAGGAAATTACTTTTATTCAGCAAGGACACATTGATAACTGAAAATCTCTTTAAATGAAATAGTTCCAATGGCATAAAATGGCACTGGCAATCCATACAACTTTTTGTAGTCCATTTCAGATCTTTGGTGAAGGGGAAGATGATCAATTAATAACATCATAAAATAAATGGGCTTTTTTGACAAATGCGTTGACCATTCTAGTGGAATAACATGACCGTGAATAAATAATAACAGGACTTTTGGGAGAACTGCTCCTTTAAATTTCAGTCTGTTCTTCACACGAAGTGATCATGTGGCTTTAAAAGTCTTATATAAGTCATATAGCGTAAATTCATGGTGCTTTTTGGAGCTTTACAGCCCTTGGTCACCCTCTACTTTAATTGCAAGAAAAAGTGGACGTTCTGCTAAATATCCCTTTTTCTGCTCTATAGAAAAATTCATAAAGAGTTTGAGCAGCTTGAAGGCGAGTACATGAGCAGAACATTTAAATTTGTGCGAACTATCCATTGAAAGATGGAAACAAGTCTGTTTTTCTCTCTGGCAGTTATAGAGGCATTTTTGAGTGGAATAAGCAGCAAAGCCGAGGGGGTCGACATTCGAGGGCGAGTCTTTTTCTTGTGAAGTAGGCATGATTGAAGTGTGGAACTTCTAATAGAGAGCAAGAGCACCGAAGAAAACAGCAAAAATTCTCTCAGACACCCGAGAGAACAGAGACCAGAATATCACACACATACAAACAAAAACACCACATTCATCGATAAATAACAGTGAGCGACTTGTTTGCACTTCTTCAGGGTATATGTTTGTAGACGTTCAGTGCCCTTTAGGCTGTTGGAGATGGGGGTGGCGCAAAAATAGCAGTTGAAAAGAGAATATTATAATATGACGGAGAGGGGCTAAGAAGAAAAGAGTGAGAGAGTCAGCTAGAGAGTGGGATATAATGTTATCATTAGGCTCAAATGTGGTCTCATAGGGCCTTAGTTAACGACTCTGTGTCTGCGCTCGGAGTGTGTGTGATCATTTGAGACAACACCTCTTCATTTCTATATTCCCCATACACTACCTCATTACTGTATCTCAGCCATCAGACCAACACTTAATTACCGCTCTCTCTACTGAGCCCGCGCTCTTTCTGTGCGAAAGCATCCGCAGAGCAATAATACTCACTTCTCTTCTGGAGTTTCTCGGCGCAGAGTGATCATGTGTGTCTGCTAAAGCACCTTGACAGGAAAATGCATCATCTATAGTCCGAGTTCCCATCAGTCCCTGGCATGTGCTTTCTTGTGGTTTCTATCGAACACAGAAGGCTCACGGGAAGCCTGCACACTAAAAGAGAAAAGGGCCGGTGAGCGGGAGAGAAAGGGAAGTGAGGGACAAATCTGTTTCTCTGGTCTCTGTCCAGGTGACTGTGGCACTCTGAGACCGTGTGAGCGGGATGATCCGCGCTTGGGCTAAACTGTCCTTGGGAACGACGCCACGTTCCCCATCAGCCAGCCCCGACAGAGCTGGCAGAGCTCCGGATGGGCGGCACTTTGGAGAGTCGGCTTCGAGGAGAAAATGGCAAACGGAGAGAAGGGAGGAAAAAACAAGAAAGAAAAGCATGAAATGAGATCAAGTCTTCGTGTTTGTCAGAGCAGTCGGGATGTAGGGGCTAATTAAGAGATGGATAACAGAGATTAGAAAGAGTGCGTGAACGAAAGACGCCATTGCGAATGGATTGAGGATGGATTAGGTACCAACACACTAGGCACACACAAAGCACAACCTCATTGTAAGTTTTTGCCTTCCACATGCATCGTGTTAGGTTGGCAAATATCCCAATATTGTCTCATTTCCAATTTAGCAGACACTTTTATTCCTGGCTATTTACAATAAACTGACTAAATTAATAGTTAAGCAACTGTCTTTCTGAAGGGCAACTGCAATTTAGTAGGATGCCGACACATTCATCCCTCAAAGCCTTAGAGTTGAAACTCCCACCTTAAGGCTGGAAGCCTGGAGGTACCGGATAGTTATTTCAATTGTGTTGTAGCACAGTGTTTACAACATGGAAGCCCGGTTTCACCTCAGAATAAAAAATCGAAAAGGATAATTGTGAGATAAAATGTATTTATTTTATTTGATATATAAAGTCACAAATGCAATATACAAGCCCGGTTTCACAGACTGGGTTTAGATTAAGCCAGGATTAGACCATGGTTCAATTAGGACGTTTAAGTGGCTTTTATAAATTTTCCTTAAATACATTACTGGTGTAATCTTGAGACAAAACAATGACATATTTAAACTTTCAGTTAAAACTGACATGCATTTTAGTCTGGGACTAGGCTTAAGCCTTGTCTGTGAAACCAGGGCATAGAGTCCCACAATGAGATAAGTCGCAATTAACTTTTAATGGTAATTATTGGGGCCAGTAAATTTCATCAAGTGATATAATGTTAATATACCAATCTACTTGAATTTGCTGTACTTCCAATATACCAAAATCAGCATTTTTCCTTAAAATGTACTGATAACCACCATGATAATCCAGGTGGTCAAATAGAAAGTCATGTCAATTATACAGTAATTCATAGTTTTTACTTGCAAAAATGTTTTTATCCTCACCCTACTGTTCCAAAAGTGCTCTCAAATCTCCAACAAGCGGGTACTTCTCCATCAGCTCTATGTATATCCACATCTGTGCAACTGCTCACATAAATTTACATCAGCTACAGACTGAGATCGGCTTGTTCCATTTCACAGGAGCGTGGAAAATGCCATGCTTGACAGACACTGCAGGGACAGAGACTACATGCGCTCCCCAAGGCGAGAATCACAATTACTACTGCACAGACTAAGGATTTGAAGGGAAGAAAGAGAGATATTTTGACGAATGTTGGTAACCAGACAGTTATCAATCAAGTGGTTATCACTGACTTCCATTGTATGGACAAAAAAATAATACATTAAACACTGAGATATTTCTCAAAATATCTTCTTTTATGTTTCATAAAAATTAATTGCGTATTAAAATGAATTTGGGCTACATAAATGTATAATGCCTCAAACCATGCAGCCCTGTTGAGGAGAGATGTGCCATTTTTTCTCTATGTGATCAGACAGTGCTTTTTACCTGGAAGATAATACAATGGGTGAAAATATTTAATAAATGTACATTGAAGGAATGACCTAGACTTTTGATTGGGACAGCAAGCAACCACCCAGGACACTCTACAGTTGCAACTAGGTATGGGCGATATACCGGTAGACACGATTAACTGTCAACTGGTAGAGATTTTGGACAATTGTCTATATCACGGTTACAATCATGTGATGTTGCTGTGCTGCGTGGCCACGAAAGTTTATCATCTGCATGCTTTTTTAAGCATTGCGGTTTAAAACCAATTTATTTTAAACCATTGAAGCGCAATAAGCTGCGAAAGAGCGCTTGTAGTGCGTGAGTACTGAACTTTTTGCAGCCTAATTGGGTTTCAATGGTTAAATACACATACTTATGTGTCAAAATGCCCGTCTTTGCACATATCCTCATTAGCACAGTCATTTATGTCTTAAGTGAACATAAACAGTTGAGAAAGAAAACGCATGTGTAACAGTATATTGGATCTTTGCATTCGGTCTAAAGTGACAGCAGCCTAATAAACCTGCTGCCATTTGTGTCATTAATTAATTTTAATGTTAATCAAACAACAAAAAAGAGAAAATCTCTTAATGCTCTTGTCTTGACTGAATCACTTTTGTCTCATTTTAATGTTTTACATTAAATATATACATTTTAAATGTATATATGTAATTTACACATCAAGATAGTCACTATGTATTGTGTACTGTGTACACTGCGCAGTGTTTTTATACATTTGATTATTTTATACAATTTATGTAGGCTAGTATTTCTTATTTCTAGTGCTTAAAGGTTTTCAGGTAGGTCTATTTCCTTGTTCTATTGTAGTTTGTTGTCCTATTGCTTGTAATTAGTTTATTTGTTCTTATTTTATCACTGACCGTTACATTTCTTTTAGTTTTTTTACATAGACTTGTATTAGTTTTCTTGTGATTCGTTTTTTATTTATTTAAAAAGGAATTAAATAATTAAAGGATTAAAATGGATTTAAGGGAATAACTAAATAAGAGTGGTAAAAGTAGTTCTGGGTCTAATTGTAGCTATGAAGTAATCGATTTAAACTACTTGCAACTCTTATTCGGATTTCAAGAAAAGCAAACGTTTCTTGTCTCGTTATTCATTTATGAATTACATGAATCATGATCGCATATTTTCAATTCAAAGCGGCAAAATTTCATAAGTTAAGTAGTTTGCATCACTAGATAGTCTATTACTGTCAGTTGCTGAGCATTTCTATTGTAAAACAGTTGTCTAATACTTACATCTTTCCACAAACTCTTGTTGCATTGTGACAGTGACAATAAGACCCGCCTTCTTTGATTTGATTGGCCATCTCGATCATTTTGACATTGATGAGTGCTGTTAGACCGCTGAGGTAGAGCAACTAAAAAAAATGATCAGCCTAAAATTTTTACTTTTAAAGCTGTTTGTCATCCTAACAACAAACAGCTTCACTCATTCTACACTAAAATGATGTGATAAGACAAATTAGACAAATAAAATGAGAAAATATCAATTCTATTATTTTTTTATTCATAGCTCTGCCCCCCAAACTTTGTCTATGTGGCCCACCCATAGCAACCACACAGCAGCATACTAAAAACTACCCAGAACTGCATTGCAATGTCCTTTCAATTATGCTGACGAGGTGTGCACAGACAAGCAACACTAAATGTAAAAATCTAGTTTTTCTGGCACTCTCCTTCATGTAAATTAGGATCTGTGAGCGTGTACTTATGCAGTGATCATGTTTAACTCTGCAACAGCATTTCTCCATTTATAGTAGATGTGACAGATAGTAGAAGGAACCAACATGCTATATAGAGTGTCACAGGAATGAGCCCTAAAACCCAGAAACAAGTTTCATTTTTCCACTTCTGGTTCCATTGTCCGAAATCAATGGATTTTTTTAATGCATTTTTTGTTAAATGCATGAAATAAAGTCTGTGGTAAACACAAGCTTAAGATATTCTGACATTTTATTCTACGACATAAAAATACAGTGATGTCTCACACCCTTGCTATTCTATAAACTATTCTAACTCAAACTTTCCAATTTGTAGTGACATTGAATTCATGCTATTTGACATGCGATTATCTTTTTACTTCTCCCGATTGTATTTAGGTTTCAAAGTTCATAATCAGGAAATTGTTGGGGGGTTGGATTGGTTGAAAAAGCCTTTTTTTGTTGTTGTTCAGCGCAGTGAAGAAGTGGATGAATCTAGATTCTTGTCTACCTGTTCATTTATACCAAATTCTCTTTCGTGAAGTCTGGAAACATCGATAACTTTTAGGCATTTGGTAATCGGGCAAAAATGATGCAGGGAAAATGTAGTGTGGAATGTAGTGAAAAAAGGGAATGCAGTGAAATTATAAAACAAGAGGTACGATGGTGAAGGGGGTAATAGTGGGAAAAACCACTAAAAGTAATTAACCATCTGCATCAATGTTTTCCTGAGGCTCAAACACCAAAGTCATGGATTTGATTTCCAGGGAAAGCAAGAACTGATAAATGTGAATGTGTATGTTTAAGTCACTGTGGATAAAAGCATCAGCCAAAAGAATAAATGTGAATACCAATAACATCTCACCTAGGGACCAATTACAAAGAAAAGCAACAGCTACTACAGACAAAACAACAATAATGACAATGCTCATGTGAGACCGTGTGGTGTGTGTGTCCCAACCAAGTGCAAAAATTATGGTATTTAGGTGATAAAGAAAACCGAGGGGGAAGGATCTGTAGCCAAAGGCGGAGAAGTTGGAGCCACAGATTCCCACCGCACCGCTTGTGGTGGCACACACACACACACACACACACACACACACACACAGAAAAGCCTTGGTCTTATCTGAGGAGCTCAAAAGCAGATGGTTGGGTCACTATGTGTTTGTTTGTATGCCTCCACCTAACAACACCAACCTACACCATCCACCAACACCCCAGCCACCTCCATCTTCCTCCTCGGAGAATAAACACACACATAAAGGCAAACCGGTTCTCACACACACTTCTAGATACAAACGGTATGTTCCCCTGAGAGCCAAGCAAAAATCCTTCCACTCTGTCTCTCTAACACACACATTTTTAGACTGCCAAAAGCCTCGCTGAGATGTTGGCACAGATGCAGCGTCACAAAACACTTCCATAAATGAATTCTGTCAAGACACACACACAGACACATGCTCGCCAAGCAGCCCAGGCATTTGCTAATTTGTTGGCAGAGTGATGCTTCTTCAAGTAGACTCTCAGGAGAAGTTCTTGTTTGCTGACAGCACAGCAACAAAGCGTTGACAGATATGACTCCGGACTGGCTGGTATGAAACACGATTTTAGTGCCTCATATGTGTGTTTTTTTTTTTACAAAGCCAACTGATCCATGATCGGCTGGCTGCGTATCATATCACAAACCTGTAGCTGGCTATACTGATAAATCTTGTTTAATTCGCACCTGTGATGCTTCAGCATTGAGACTCTTTTAATCATAAAAGTTTGTGTGAAGAGGCTGAGTTTTCGGTGAAGAGGATATTTTAAAAGAAGGCTTTAATGGCAGGGCCCACCAAACATGACGATTTTCCATTTGTTAAACATAAAGGCAGCTATATATTTTCATGTACAAAGATGCATTTAAACTGTGTGGGAAAAACGTCTTTAAAAAATATATATCTTTAATTGAATCGTGATATGAAGACAAGAATGTAGATTTGCTTTTTATGCCTTACTGTGGCAAACTAGGGCTAGGGTTGATTTGACAGTAAAGGTACCAAATTCAGTAAATGTGTTCAATTACTGCCAGCATAAGCACATTTAATTACTGTCTTAAGTTAACGTGATAACTTTGAAAGCCTTAAAATACATTTAGTAAAAATCTCTCAGTATTGCACCCAAGGGGTACCTAGACCCCAGTTTAAAAGGGGACCTATTTTCACTTTTATATGGTGTTTGAACATAAATGTGTTTAATGTAAATTAAAAGAAAATTACTAACTGAAATTAATTTTGATATTTATATTTTATTTCACTGCTCCTAGACAGTAATACGTTTAGATTTTTTACCCTGTGAAAAATATATCAGTAATTTCACTCCTTAAGAGTTTCAAATTGGGCCTATATTTGACAAGACACTAAAAACTGTTATTGAAAGAGAGATATCAAGCATCTCTAATCAGATACATCTAAGAGCAAATGATCTGAGCAAATGATCTGAGCTATGCTATCCTCATACATTTTATATTCTTGCAGTATGACAGTCAAATTTGTTCTATTTTTACATCTCTTTATATCTCTAAGGAACTTTAGGAGACACATCTGAAACAAACTTGCATGAAACAAACCGTTATGAAAGAGCAACCTCTAAGCAATAAAATTTCAGAGCTGTTACAAAGTGAAAAGCTGCCAACCTCAGAAATGACCAGCTCTGAGCAAAGGAAGAGTGAGAGAGAGAGAGAGAGAGAGAGAGAGAGAGAGAGAGAGAGAGAGAGAGAGAGAGAGAGAGAGAGAGAGAAGTAAGTGTGTGTGTGTGTGTGTGTGTGTGTGTGTGTGTGTGTGTGTGTGTGTGTGTGTGTGTGTGTGTGTGTGTGTGTGTGTGTGTGTGTGTGTGTGTGTACACACCAGCTGTGAGTCCTGGGAATCTGTCCTCAGCAACAACATGCTGGCGGACAAGAAATGACCAATCAGAAGCCGGCCCTGTTCCCACGCTCTCAAAAAACTTTTGGTCCAAACGAAAATGTGAGAGATTAAATCACAGACAGAGAAAATCTTAATCTGTACTGCAAAACTACTCCACTTTCACCATTTCCATCTAACTAACCTTCATGCAAACACGCACCCTATACCTCAGGAAAGATAAATATGTAATCACTTAAATAACCTGCATTACAAATCATGCATAAACTTTTGAGTGTGTGTGTTCTACTACCATGCACATCAATCTCATAACGAAAGAGCAACCTTCAAAAGTTCAGGATCAGTAATTGTATGTGTGTTTTTGAAAGAAGTCTCTCATTTGCATCAAGGCAAGGAAGCATTTCTGATTTAATATTGTGGAATATAACTGATTTATATTTTAACACATTTTAAAATGTATCTTTAGCCATTTCTCCAGGCTTTAATGCTCTTCAGATCATTCTAGTATGCAGCTGATGTGCTGCTCAAGTAACATTTCAGATTATTATCAATGTTGAAAACAGTTGTGCTGATAAATTTTTTGATTTTGATAAATCAGGATTATTTGATGAATATTAAGTTCAAAAGGACAGTATTTATTTGAAATAGAAAACTTTTGTAACATTATTATGTATTTAATGTCACTTTTCTTGTCAATTTAATGCATCCTTGCTGAATATTACTAAAAATACATATATCTGTATCATTTATTATTTGATATATATAGTAATCTGGCTGGTTGTTCATATGAAATTGTGTAGTTAAGATTAAGGGAATATCATATGAACAACCAGTCGGATTGCTATTAGTCAGTAAGTAAAAATCACATTTGCATTGAAGGAGAGACTCAAACCATTTGTAGAGGATCACAACATTTTTCAATTACCTAGAAGTGCCCTAGCAACCACATAGCAACACCTTCAAGGAAGCAACTTTTGCACTGCAATGAGCCCTTACGTTTTCTTCAGAAATTCGTAATCGCTTTATATCGCTAATTGATTTGAGTTATCAGTCCAAATGTTCTAAACATGACAGACCCAGAAGGAAAAGCGACATAAAAGCCTGATAAACACGTGAGAGAAAACAAACTGATAGAGGTGTACATCAAAAAGGCTGTATGGAGAGAGGTCATGGGGGTTAGATAGGGAGACGGAAGAAGAATAAGGGAAAATGGGGCAGAAAAAGAATGACACAGCCAACTGCTTTGAAGGTGGAAGTCGAGATGACACGGGGCAGAAGAGACAGTGTAAAGTTTTAATGACAGAGAAACGAGTGGAAGAGAAGGAGAGGCCGGGTTAGAGAAAGAGAAAGAGAGAGATGAAAGATATAAGGGTCATTGAGACACAGCAATAAGGCTTACTGAACTGAATAAATTACAGTGAAAGAGTAGTTAATGAGAAAGGAAGAAGAGGAGAAAAAAGCAGGAGATTGCACAGGTAGGACGTGAACAGCTTGAGAGTGTTTGTAAGCCTGCAGTGCCCTCTATAGGAAAAAAGACAAGTGCATTAAGAAAAGCAGCTGGGTGCATCTCTGTCAAAAAATGTTTTTTTAAATAAATAATAAAATGACAAAAGAGCAAAAGATCTAAGCCTTTTTTCTTTACAGGACGGCTGTTTTTAATGAAGAGTTAAAAGGAAAACAATCCCCGATAGATTTCACCACCCTGCGGTTTCATTTCACACAGATTCCAAAGCGACGTGAGCAGCGACTGATTTTGAAATAAAAGCTTTTGGGCTCCGCACAAAAGGCTTTTTGGAATCAAGACCGAACAATGCAAAAACTAATTACACCAACGTGCAATAATGGAAAAGAGCGTTTATTTGAACGCAAGTATTTTTGTGCAGCTTATATCAGCTCGTTTAGCAGATGAAAGGAGTGAAGAAAAAAAAAGATGTCTCGGCTGGTATACAACTTAGTTAAGCTCTAGATCACTCCACTCAGTTTGTCTTTTAAATGTCGGACAAATTAAACACGGAGTTTATCAAAATCTCTAATCCAGCCTGAGGGCCTGTCGGCACGCGTATGTGCATCGGTTCGGAATGGCGGCTGGCCTCGGGCAAGAAAATGCCAAAACATGAGTGGCTGAATTTGAAAATAAAAGGCTTGTCATTCAACAGCGAGAGAAAGAGAAATGAAGTGTGCGTATGTGCGTGTGCTTGTACCCCAGTCAATTACTGCATCCTTGAGAGAAGGACAAGGTTTTAACTAGTGACACGAGGAAGTCACACCAGAGTTGCATAAACACACACACACACACACACACATAAACACATTCACAGCAGTCTTATTTAGAAGCTCAGCTGTTATTGCCAGTGGCAACAGAATCATATATTGATTTCCACCCAGAGGAATTGCGACGGCGATACGGGGAGAAAAAGAAATGCGAGAGAGAGAGAAACTTTTGATTGGCATGCAATGGATAAAGTGAACTACTTATAATGCAGTGCCAGTAGACAAGAGGAAGTCTACTGGACTTAACCAGCATAGACAGTAAAAAAAAAAAAGAGAGAGATGGAGCGCTACGAGTGCTCTGTAAGGGTGTGCGTCTGAGGTGGAGGTAATCTGTGATCTTTCGTTTCCGCCCTCCCTGATCTACCATTGCTAAATCCGGATGACCAGATGGCCCCCACGCTCTCTTTCATCCAAACGCATGAGCGACAAGGAGAGAGAGCAGTGCTGAGGCTAGAAAGGAGGGAGGGAGTGATGAAAGACTTCTTTTACTTGAGGACAGAGAGAGAAACTGCTAAGTGAGCAGAGATACTTTTTAGCAAAAAGGCAAGAAAAAAAATAAAATAAAAATATCGAACTGAGGGTGAACTGACTCTGTCTGCACAGCCTTCTCAGTTTCCAGTGATGATTTCACTCCGCCTTTACTCGGAAATGGTCGATACGAGTAAAACAAAAGCAAAATGGATAAGGAATGTTTGGTAACACTTTACAAAAACAGTACATGAATAATCATGTACTAATACCTGAATTAATAGTTACTTTAATAGATTAGTGACGATATGAACTAATAATGAACCAATGAAGAGCTATCCTTAACTACGACAGAAGTCATAAGGATTCATACATGAATAACAGCAGCCTTAATTACGTGTTAGTATGTTTGATAATTAATGCATTTATAGTGTTGCCAAATGTTTCAGGTTTGGGAACTGCTTCTGACAAGATCAAAATGGGGTGTCTGTAGACACTGACCGTGGATTTTGTACCTCTAATTGAGATGAATGTAGATCCGTCGGTAACACTTTATATTGATGGTCCCTTCTGAACATTCTGTTGACTATAAGTAACTTTGCAACTACATGTCAACTAACTCTCATTAGAGTATTAGTAGACTGTTTGCTTTATACCAACAGACATTCAAGTTACTTTGCAACTACATGTCAACTTAAACATCCACACCCTAACCCTACCAGTCTACTAATACTCTACTAACACTCTAATGAGAGTTAGTAGACATGTATGTGCAACGTTACTTATAGCCAACAGAAAGGGACCATCAAAATAAAGTGGAACCGATCCGACTAGTGTGGCTGTGGATCACGTGATTCAAAACCATGGATCAAGCTGCTTTTGCTGTTTTGGTGATGGCAATAGCCATTCTGCTGGTTGATCAAGGGGACACTAGCAGTCTAACACACTAGGATGCAAAGCATTACATTTTCTAGTGAGCCGTTGTGGTTTTTGCCGCAGGGATTCTAGAATCAATAGTTCTCAGTTTCTCTACTACACTCATCTTGTCTCTCTCTATGTTGCTTTCTTCAACTGAATATTTAAATAAATAGTTAAAGCAGTCAGATCTTAAATAATCTGAATTTACTTGATCTTCAGAGATAAAAGTGTTGAATGTACTGTGAAAACATTTTACAGCAAGTTTCAGAGCTCAAAACATTCTCTCCAGTCCAAAACCACTATTGAGCCTGTACACAGGCTGAAATGCACTACATTACTTTTGCACAGATGTTTGCCCTAATTTGTTGGTTGCACTAAAAAAAACGGCTAAACATTGCTGAGTCAGTCTTTTGTCATTGTTGATCCTGGAACAACATCCCAATCAACCAATCAGATTTGAGGACAAGTTTACAGTTTATGTCAAGTTTAGGCTTACAGCATTGGGTGCAGTGTTATTCATCATTCCCCTCTGCTTTTAGTGATAACTTATGGGTAGGGTTAGGTTTAGGTTTATTTTAACAAAATATGTTGACCCAGGAACATGTCTTTTTTGTTGTTGTATTTCATTTTATTATCTTATTTCTATTAATAAGCCCCTTTCACAGAGCGCGATGATCCCGGCAAATTGCCGGGAAATTGCCAGAACGCCTTCTGTGTGAACGCAAACACGACCCGGGATTGATGCCGGCATCGATGCCGGGTTGGGGACTTAGTAACATTGCCGTGTTAAGTCCCGGAATGCGCACTGTGTGAACAAAAGCCGTAATAATGCCGTGTCGTAGTGATGACGCTGAAGCCGGGATCGTTCGCCAGCTAGTGAAACGGTACGTAATGCGCAAGTTGTGATCTGTCTTTTATTGTATGATGCTCAGTTTTTCTCTGTGACCAATTACAAAGTGGGCAAGTGTATATGATGCCTAGCGCAGGGCCGTCCCAAGCATGGTGCATGGTTTAATAAACTTTATAAATAACCTTTTCAGATTTGAATAGTCAGCCTTAAGCTGCATAAGAGGTTTTGAAATAATGAATGAACGTAACAAACACAAAATATTAAAGAGATGAACAAAAATTTACTTTTTGTCAAAATCCCCCTGATGCCTTTTCAAATCTGAGTTTCTTCTGTTGATTACATTTATACATAAATTATGTGTGTGTGTGTAAAATTGCACAAAAAAAAATGTTTTATTAAATTTAATAATAGTTACTTATAATAAATTAAAAAAACAATGATATTTAGCATGATACTTTATGATTATTTGTTATATTCATATACCACGATGTTTACATAGTATTCAAAGAATATATTCTTATAATTCTTCTCATGATGGTATTTACCATGGTGTCCAAATATGGAATTACTGTGGTACCATGTCCATAAAGCAAAGAAATTGTAGAAAAGGTTAAAGATAATATATTTGTGTATTAAAGAGAGAGAACATGTTTTTGAGCATCATGCATACGCCTTTCTGTCATTCAGTTAAAAAACATGTTTCCTCGGAAAAATCTGAAAGTTTTCCTGTCATCCGTGTCTGTGGAAAAGGATTATGGATAAACAGAACAGGAATAGAGGAAGTGTGAAAGAGAGGAGAGAACGGAGGGGCTTCCAAAAAGGCCATGTCCCAGCTACCAACCCGCCTCAGGCATTACTCATTAGCCTAGCACCAAGCTAAGTCCAGTGACAGTGATGACCTGAGGGGGGATCAAATCAGAGAGCAGATTCACCACAACTCCGAATTTCACCATGATCTTCTACTGAATTCCAGCTGAGAGTCTTAAGTTAGCCATGAATAATGACAACCTTGGGCCGTCCTGAGTTTAAAATGAGTCAGCATGATCCAGGTCAATGAAGTGGAAACCTTTCAAAAACAAGACAAAATCTCAACCTCCAACATGCCACATAAATTGCATATCTCAAAGATGAAATACTAAACTCAGAAGACTAAATGAGGAAAAAAAAAAGAAAAAAAAAGCCAATCTCAAGTAATCAAGAGATCATATGATGACTAAATTAAGTTGAATAATATCCCCTTTTTGGCACCAATTAAATTCCTTTTAAATTCACTCTGCCTTCATGGCTTTTTAGAACAGCGTGAACATGTACTGCTCTCAATGGGCTCCATTCACTGACAAATGTGTTGAAGTGTTCGCATGCACGCAGAGAAGATTCTCACAAAAAACAGGTGCATACCGAGAAGGTCTATAATACCTGGAGCCAACCGTTAACATTCCCATTCATCTCACAATCTCAAGCACTTCACTAGCGACTATCCGGAGCTGTGACATGAAAGGCAGAAGAGAGGGGGGAAGTCTATTTCATGATTTTAAAAGCATTTTAAAACATTTGCTATATGAAGAGAAAAATGCTTTTTTTGTCCTTTGAACAGTGTAGTTCCAACACCTACCAGTAGGGGCAAACTGGACCATGCTATTCTAACCAGTTGAATTTTGACCCTTTGGTTCATATTGCACATAGCCACATACAATGCATTTGTTTGTATTCTCATTGATTATGATGAACCCACATTACATTTAAACGAGGCAGCAGCATAATGCATGCCAAAACTTATGTTAAGTTATATAAAATACATAAAATAAATATAAAAGGGAAATATATGCAGTACAAATGTTTGGGGTCAGTAAGATTATTTTTAAAAGAATAAATAATTGTATTCAGCAAGGACATATTAGATAAAAAGTGACATTTAAAATGTTACAAAAGACTATATTTATCAAACTAATTATAAGCAGCACAATTTTTTTTCAACGAAGATAATAACACATTTTTCTTGAGCATCAAATCTACATATTAGAATGATTTCTGAAGAATCGTGTGACACTGAAGACTGGAGTAATGATGTTTTGCCATCACAGAAATACATTACATTTTAAAATATACTAAAATAGATAACAGTTATTTAAAATTACAATAATATATCGCAATATTGCTATTTTTCTGTATTTTAATCAAATAAATGCAGCCTCGGCATATGCTTATGGGAGCATAAGGGACTTCTTTAAAAAAATATTTTAGAAAAACTTATTGACACCAAACTTTTGTCTTTGTTTTGAAATTCTATGATCAGAATTTGTATTGAAATTCTATGACAAAGTTTATCCTCAACTACTTTTCTTTTCTAGTGTCATTTTCTTTCCTAATTCATACATTTATTATTCTCATTCCATCATCTTACTACAATAAATGATGCTTTAGATGACTAATGTTATAATTTACCATGCCCCTCACTGTTCTTACAAATCTGGCTCCATCTTGCATTTATGCTTCATTAAACCTCATAAGCTACAGGCGCAGTTGAATCCAAAGACGAGTTAGACCCTACCTGTGCAAGCATGTCAGATTGGTTCGTAAATCTTATGTTTGCTAATAAAACCGAGGGATGCATAGATCGCTGCTGATCTGCGATGTGTAATAATCATGGGCCTTATTCTCGAAACACGAGCAGAATGGATATCTGTAAAAAATGCATGTACTTCATCTGTCCTATTGAACTGAATGCAACGATTTGCAGCAAATGGATTTATGAGCGATTCATGCAGAAATTCGTTCAGCTCGTGTTTCATGAATAAAGCCCCATGTGTGTGCCCAAGGGACCTATGGGAAGATCAGATCAACCTAAAACTGGGTTTTATCAACATTTAGCACCACCTGCTCCCATAGGTGTCGATATTTTGTGTCATCATCACCGAAAGCCACAGAATGTTAGGAAGAGCAACAGGGGCATTTGATATTATAATGGCGATCATATTTCACATCCTCTACAATTACAGTCTTATAGATTACAAAACCACTACATCTACTACAGCAAAGCTTCTTCTTTAAAGGGATACTTCACCGATTAGCTTCGTATCAGTAGAAACCTGTTAGTATTTTCGAATGACCGTGCTTCCCTCCCTCATGTCCCCCTGAGACGAGAGATTTCTGTATTGTGTGTCTGGAAAAAAAACAGATGACACAAAATCATCATTTTGCGTCATCTGAGGCTTTTTTGGTCAGAGGCTCGAGACTTCAGCCAGTAGTAGGAGCTAGTTCCGCATGTTTTCAACCCACCCATGGAGGGGGGATCTCACGACGGCGTCTTTTCAGTTTCGAGTCAACTAGTAACCGGTAGGCGTGGCTTAGGAGTGGCCTCGTAGGGCAGTGAAGCAAGTGCATTCTAGGAGTTGTTGTCTTTCATCCACATGAGCCATAAATACATTTTCTGGCTTTTCTCAGTCTAGAAGGCACCAACTTCTAAAATAATTTCACATTTCTACTACATAAATGACCCAATTTAAATACACATTCATCTTTCCAGCAGTGAAATATCCCTTTAATGGCCTGCTGTACATAACAAAAGCAAAAATAAGAGTAACAAATTTACAAAGTTGCACGTTAGAGATGGTGGAAAATATGCCACAGGATCCTCTATGTGCAAGATTAAGCCTGGATTTTGTCTCTAATTTGACACGTAAACTGGTCTTTAAAAATAATGGTGGGACGATGCGGCTTTTAGCAGATACATTAATATCCAAAATTATTCAAATAAGCAGACATGTTAAATGAAATGTACTGGACACATGTGGCAATTTAATCAATACACATATTATGAAACATTGGTTTATTAGGAATTTGTTCAAATGTAATAAATAAAAATAATTATATATTTATATTTATCTGTCTTTGTATGCTGCTTGGATGCATTCCGCTTGTGTTTAACAATGATAATGTCATTTTGTTCAGTTGAACAGGTTTAATAAAGGTTATTTAATAAGAGATTGCTGATTCTGATTGGATTATAAGAGCAGACTGATTGCTATAAAAGGAGGGAAGACGTGCTTCCAATTATTGTGTTCTTGTGTTAGCAATGGTGACCTCCAAAGAAAGACGTGCAGACATCCATCTCTCTGCATCAAATGGGCCTCACATGGAAGGAAATTGCTGCAAAGAATATTGCACCTGAAAGACCGGATCATCAAGAACTTCAAGGAGAGAGGTTCAACTGCAGTGAAGAAGGCTTCAGGACGTCCCAGAGTGTCCAGCAAGCGATAGGACAGTCTCCTCCTGAGAAGTCAGCTATTCTGCACACACAGCGAGGCCAAGACTTTGGGACAATGGCTCAAAGGGTGTCAAAAAGGGCAGCAAGGAAGCCACTTCTCTCCAAGAAAAACATCAAGGACAGACTGAAATTCTGCAGGGAGTACCAGGATTGGACAGCAGGGTCATTCCGTGTCAAATCAACCAAATTTCAAATGTTTGATTTTGTTCATATATTTTTTCTGGTGAAAGACAAACATAAAAAGTGATGAAAGCCAAAATATTAAATGTCATGGATGAATATTTATTGAGTTATCCACTATTTTGTAGAGGGGGGTCAAAAGGACAATTTTCTTTATTTGGAGCCAAATTACAGGGCAAAAAAAAAGAAAGAAATGGCAGCATTATTATTTTATTTTTACACAGAAATTTATAGGTCAGTTAGTAAAATATGTTCACTTTAGCAATGTTTGTAGTATTTTATGTCAATGGTGACAGTTAAAAAATGGAAAAACAAATTTTGCATACCTTTAACTCAAGAAGTATTAAATTCATCAATATCATTTAGATTTAGGTTCTTAAACTTTTCTTTTGGTGTCTTCATTTAGTTCCAGATGTATGGGTTTTTCAATGTGGCTCCAATAATAAATTGTTAAATTGTACACATTGTCAATGGTCAAAAACCAAATGTGGGTCACTTTGCATACAACGGATATTTTTTTTTCTTTTAAAGAGGAATATCTGAAGAACAAATAATATTGAAACTAGAAATGCGTTTTGTAATTCTAAACCCTGGGTAAATGGGATCCTGTGTTATCTTATTTTATGTTTCACACTGTTCTTTACCCGGAGTAAACAGTTAATCCTGGGTTTTCATAATCTGACATGTCACAGTACACATTCCTAAAGCCTGGGTTACTGTTCTTATATGCATATGCGGCATCAACAGTCATGACTGGATAAACACAAAAATCACATTTGGTTTTCAACCATTGAAAATGGGTAAGATTCAACAATTTGGACATGGAGCTGCATCGAGATCCCAATATCTCTGGGACTGAACCAGGGCCTTATTGAAGATTCCAAAAGAAACATTTCTTAGGAACCAGATTCTAAAATCAACAAAAAAAAAAAAAAAATATATATATATATATATATATTGTCTTTCTTCCTCATTTATGTATGTCTTTCACTAGAAAAATAAATAAATTAACAATTAAAAATTTGAGCTCTGGTTGAGTTGACATGGAAGTAGGCCTACTCAGCAGAAAACTGGTGCAAAGTTATTTCCTCGGATGAAGCCCATTTCTGACTGTCATCTGGAAAATCAGTTGTGTGGAGAAGAAAAGGTGAACACTACCATGATTCCTGTGTCGTGCCAGCAGTGAAGCATCCTGAGACCATCCATGTGTGAGGTTACTTTTCATCCATGGGAGTGTGTTCTCTCACAATTCTGCCCCAAAAACCTGCCATGAATAAAGAATGGTATCAAAACGTCCTGCAAAAACATCTTCTTCCATGGATCCAGGAGCAATGGTGATGATCTGTGCATTTTCCAGCATGATGGAACACCATGTCACAAGGCAAAGGTGATAATAAAGTGGCTCGGAGATCATTACATGGAAATTTTGGATCCGTGGCCAAGCAACTAATAAGGCAAGAATGGATTGCAATCAGTCAGAAGAAGGGTCAACACTGTAAATGTTGACTCTTTGCATATATTCAAAGTTTTTGCGTATAAAAACCTTTAAAACGAATGAAATGCTTATCATTGTTTTCCAGTATACCATACAAAAAAGAAACAAACAAAATACTGAAGCAGCAAACTTTACAAAACACAAAATGTATGTCACTGCCAATACTTTTGGCCATGGCTGAACATATAGTGCTATAAGACACACACACACACACACACACACACACACACACACACACACACACAGTTATGAATGCAGCGCCCCCTTGAGGAGGGGATATTTTCTTTTTATATGCAATACCGCCTCAACCCAGCAGATGGCAGTGCAACTCTGTAGATCAGGAATCATCACCAGTCCTATGACCTTGCTTTGGTTTACAGCTGTTTTTGTGGCGTGTGTATGCTTGAGGAGGTCACTTATGTTTCTAAACGGACGCAGATCGCATCGACACACGCAATAAACGGTCTGCAAGAGGAATATTTAGTATTTGAAGCCAGTCTGGTGAGTAACAAAATCGACAAAGCATAACCACTTTACCTTTTAATGTATTCGCTGTCGTCCTTTATGTCTTCTCTGAATTTGTGTTTCAGTTTCATCGGTGCGGCGCATATTATAGAATCAGACTGTTCTCCAACCACTCCATGTAATGAATCGTAACCTAGGAGAAGTTCAGAACAAATCAGTGTTACGCGTCCTCCACTAGCTCGCTCGTGTGATGATGGTCTCTGTTTAAGAAAGGTACTCTAATGCGTTCAACTCAGTCCACTTGTTGATAAACATATAATTCTCAAAGCGCAAAACCATAAGGGTATTCAAGAAACAATACATCAATTTAAATTCGAGCCTACTACGAATAATCAAAGGATTATTACCATTAGTGATGCTTCGATATTTGTATTATTATTTAACTATGCGTAATCATTATCGTGGACAATTACACAATATCACACGATCAAGAATGACGTGAATGGAAATGATCACTCATAAGCACGAGGCTGCGGGTTACATCACGACTGTGAGAGTGATTGATGTTACACAATGAATAGAATATTGAGTTACTTACATAGTCACAATATGGCCAGTTCGATACGATGTCAAAGCAGGATACAGTTAAGCGTGTCCGAGCAACGCACCGTAGTGGCATTTCGTTCCCAAATTATTATTATTATTTTTTTTTAATGAACCATTCAATGACTCGCTCTTGAAACAGATTTCGCCACCTACTGGCGTAACGATGTAACCACGCTCAAAAACTTTACACCATTAAGGGGGATAGTTCACCCAACGTGATGAACGTTGTTCCAACCCTGCATGATTTACTTTTTTCTAAGGAACATACAATATATTTAGAAGAATGGAGGGCTGGGACTAAAGGCCAGTTCACACCAAGGACAATAACTAACAATAAAGATATAGTTTAGAATAAACAGAACGCTAACGTCCTGCTAGTGTTGACGCCCGATAATGTAGTATAGTCATCTTTATAGTTATCATTCTTGGTGTCAATATGCCTATAACTCTGTTGTCTGCCACTTTAAATTCTTAAGCACTTTAAAATTTGGTGAATTTTGATTGTCTTCATCAGCTGGGAAAAAAATACTTCTGAAAGTGATTCCAACGTTATCATTCCTCTGTGTCATTGATTATAGCTGTGGTGGGGACCTCCCTATTCTCATAGAATTAGAACTTTACTGTAGTATCGTTTTCATTATAGTTATATTCCTTGATGTGACTGTGAATGGGCCTTAACTATCTGATGTCTGCACATTTTATTAATAAATAGTTCGGGTCTTCAAATTTGATTGGAAAGTGTTGTTTGTTGCAAGAGTGCTGATATTTAAATCCCTTGGAGTAGGTTTCTTTCACTAGTGAGCTGGAGTGTGAAATGGAAAACCTGAAGCAGTGTGTAACAAAACACTTTCCGCTCTGCTCCTCTGTTCCAGATTGGTGTTTGCTCTGCACGTTTGCATGGTGACACACAAAGCTTGATGCTTTTCTTCTTTGAGAGCTAGTTCCTTTCATAGAAACGAAATATACAAACAGTCCAATTTTTATCTGAAACATAAGTTCGGCCTACTTGATAATAATTGTTTATACAACTGCTGTATGAAAGCATTAATACACTTGCAAATGTGTTATTGCTTAAATAAAGGACACTGATTTAGATCATTACAACTTTTGAAAGTATTTACAATTGGTTACCTTATTCGTCTTGAGTGATCGGATTGCTTGCCTTGAGTTGACACATTCCATTGACACTATGTTCTATTATAGTGTGAATAGTATAAATGTAATCTAGACATACTAGATTCCAAAGATTGTTGTCATTGTCATGTGGCCTAGTTGAGTTGCTTCACTGTCATTCAAAACTCCTCTCCTATGGCCTCATGGGATGGTAAAAACCTGGTTCATCCAGGTACTTTTTGCCTACTGTTTTATGAATACTATAAATTCGGACATACAACTCTTTTCACATACTGTTTTTTGAATACTATATATTGACAATATATATACTAAAACATATTTGGATGCAGGCATTGTCTTTATATGATTGAATTGCTATCAAATCAGTGAAAATGCATTATGTGGCGAAGTGTAAACAGGGCTTGTATGTACTCTAGCACACAAAAGTCATTATATAATATATACATTCGACAGTTTCATTTGTCACTCACAAGTAACAGTTTCCTTTATGGCACAGATAAGCAGGTTCTAGGAGTCAAACTGTAGGAGATCTGATTATCTTATGAATGAAGCTAGAACGAGATAAGAGCCAATATCTTAATTTGTTACAACACGCCTAACAGCCCATTTGAAGGATCCCATTCATACAGTACCATGCTGACCCCTTATAGTAGAGTAATTTTGATCTGCCCCTGGCCTGCACCTCTAATAATGGTGTTGCTGTACTTCCCCTCATTCTGTTTGTGTTGATGATGCTATTTTGATCTGTGACTTTTAATCATGACCTTAAAATTCAAGTTGAGTGACACAGAGGTATATTAGCACAATATTATCCTGAAAGAAATTACACTCCATTACATTTCCTTCCTAAATGTTCTATGGCAGTACCATGGTAGATCTAAGTCTATACCTATACTGTCACTTTTAATCAATTTAATGTGCCTTTTCTGAATAAAAATATGAATCTCTTTAAAAATGTATTTCTTTTCAATCTTACTGACCCCAAAGCCATGGTATATGGTTTGTTAGAGATTTTAATATTATCCTTTTTAGTAATCCATAATGTAAGACAGTTAGGAAAGAAATATATGTTAGGATGGTTGAATAGAGGTTGTTTTGAAGCATATCATGATCGTGTGCTGATTTTGTAATATCAAATGTGTGGCAAAAAGTAAGTGACTGTTGCTACTGTAGGCTACTGTGAATGTACAAACCACTTATGTTGTAATCTTGCCTAGCTTCCTGAATGACAAGTCGACCGTTACGATTAAAGTCGCACGAAACGGAAGTTGCAATAGTCTTTTCTTTCCTATTGATGTATGTTTCAGTGAAACGTTCTCTAACAAGAAATGTAGGGTGGGACTTGATTTTGTACATTCTGAATTGATTGGATTATTGAATTATCTTTTTCTATTGCTGTGATCTCATGTGAGAGACAGGTTGTCCTGTAATCAGTAATCTGTCTTGTAAGTCATCAGAGAATAAGAGATGTAGTTGCAAGAGGGAGGGGAAGTTATTACAAGGGTATGTGAATAAAAAAAAAAAGATGTACACGAATAAATCATTTAAAATAACTACTGCAATATTTCATAAAAAAAAAAAAAAAAAAAAAACAGAACTGTCCGTTTTCATTTTATGGTGCCTTTAAATAAATTGCACCATATGTTATTGTGGACGAGAGATCTCAACATGCTGCAACTGAAGAAAACATATGCACATAGAAAAAACACCAGCAAATTAAGAAAACATCATCCGTTTGACAACACGTGCTGTAAATACTCACAACGCAACCAAATACAAAAACGCACTGCAAATATCACAAAGCGCAATGTGCTGCGACTGAAGAAAACACATGCAAATAAAAAAAAACAGCAAATTAAGAAAACATCATGCATTTGACAGATGCAAATACTCACAATGCAGCCAAATTAAGAAACGCACTGCAAAACACACAACACAACCAAAAACAGAAATACTCTGCAAATACTCACAATGCGGTCAAATACAGAAACACACTGCAAATACTCACAACGCAACCAAATACAGAAACATGCTGCAAATATCACAAAGCGCAACGAGCTGCAACTGAAGAAAACACATGCAAAAACACCTGCAAATTAAAAAAAAATCTTCATCCATTTGACAACACATGTGCTGCAAATACTCACAACACGACCAAATACTGAAACATGCTGCAAATACTCACAACGCAACTAAATACAGAAACGCACTGCAAATACTCACAACTCAAACAAATACTAAAAACTTTCTGCAAATACTCACAATGCAACCAAATACAGAAATGTGCTCCAAATACTCACAACTCAAACAAATACTAAAAACTTTCTGCAAATACTCACAATGCAACCAAATACAGAAATGTACTCCAAATACTCACAACGCAACCAAATACTAAAAACTTTCTGCAAATACTCACAACGCAACCAAATAGAGAAATGTGCTCCAAATACTCACAACGCAACCAAATACAGAAACATGCTGCAAATAACACGGAAGTGTTTCAAGGGGACCCCAACAAGTGACAAACCTGGCTTATTGTTCAGGTCAGTGTTGTCAATGACCTGAAAGGTGAGTTTTCTATTCGTATGTGCGTTGCAAGTTTTTGCAGCGCATTTCTGTATTTGGTTGTGTTGTGAGTATTTGCAGTGAGTTTCTGTATTTGGTTGTGTTGTGAGTATTTGCAGCGAGTTTCTGTATTTGGTTGTGTTGTGAGTATTTGCAGTGAGTTTCTGTATTTGGTTGTGTTGTAAGTATTTGCAGCTTGTTTCTGTATTTGGTTGTGTTGTGAGTATTTGCAGCGAGTTTCTGTATTTGGTTGGTTGTGTTGTGAGTATTTGCAGTGAGTTTCTGTATTTGGTTGTGTTGTGAGTATTTGCAGCGAGTTTCTGTATTTGGTTGGTTGTGTTGTGAGTATTTGCAGCGAGTTTCTGTATTTGGTTGTGTTTTGAGTATTTGCAGCGAATTTCTGTATTTGGTTGTGTTGTGAGTATTTGCAGCGAGTTTCTGTATTTGGTTGTGTTGTGAGTATTTGCAGCTTGTTTCTGTATTTGGTTGTGTTTTGAGTATTTGCAGCGAATTTCTGTATTTGGTTGTGTTGTAAGTATTTGCAGCTTGTTTCTGTATTTGGTTGTGTTGTAAGTATTTGCAGCTTGTTTCTGTATTTGGTTGTGTTGTGAGTATTTGCAGCTTGTTTCTGTATTTGGTTGTGTTGTGAGTATTTGCAGCGAGTTTCTGTATTTGGTTGGTTGTGTTGTGAGTATTTGCAGTGAGTTTCTGTATTTGGTTGTGTTGTGAGTATTTGCAGCGAGTTTCTGTATTTGGTTGGTTGTGTTGTGAGTATTTGCAGCGAGTTTCTGTATTTGGTTGTGTTTTGAGTATTTGCAGCGAATTTCTGTATTTGGTTGTGTTGTGAGTATTTGCAGCGAGTTTCTGTATTTGGTTGTGTTGTGAGTATTTGCAGCTTGTTTCTGTATTTGGTTGTGTTTTGAGTATTTGCAGCGAATTTCTGTATTTGGTTGTGTTGTAAGTATTTGCAGCTTGTTTCTGTATTTGGTTGTGTTGTGAGTATTTGCAGCGAGTTTCTGTATTTGGTTGTGTTGTGAGTATTTGCAGCTTGTTTCTGTATTTGGTTGTGTTTTGAGTATTTGCAGCGAATTTCTGTATTTGGTTGTGTTGTAAGTATTTGCAGCTTGTTTCTGTATTTGGTTGTGTTGTGAGTATTTGCAGCGAGTTTCTGTATTTGGTTGTGTTGTAAGTATTTGCAGCTTGTTTCTGTATTTGGTTGTGTTGTGAGTATTTGCAGCGAGTTTCTGTATTTGGTTGGTTGTGTTGTGAGTATTTGCAGTGAGTTTCTGTATTTGGTTGTGTTGTGAGTATTTGCAGCGAGTTTCTGTATTTGGTTGGTTGTGTTGTGAGTATTTGCAGCGAGTTTCTGTATTTGGTTGTGTTTTGAGTATTTGCAGCGAATTTCTGTATTTGGTTGTGTTGTGAGTATTTGCAGCGAGTTTCTGTATTTGGTTGTGTTGTGAGTATTTGCAGCTTGTTTCTGTATTTGGTTGTGTTTTGAGTATTTGCAGCGAATTTCTGTATTTGGTTGTGTTGTAAGTATTTGCAGCTTGTTTCTGTATTTGGTTGTGTTGTAAGTATTTGCAGCTTGTTTCTGTATTTGGTTGTGTTGTGAGTATTTGCAGCTTGTTTCTGTATTTGGTTGTGTTGTGAGTATTTGCAGCGAGTTTCTGTATTTGGTTGTGTTGTAAGTATTTGCAGCTTGTTTCTGTATTTGGTTGTGTTTTGAGTATTTGCAGCGAATTTCTGTATTTGGTTGTGTTGTAAGTATTTGCAGCTTGTTTCTGTATTTGGTTGTGTTGTAAGTATTTGCAGCTTGTTTCTGTATTTGGTTGTGTTGTGAGTATTTGCAGCTTGTTTCTGTATTTGGTTGTGTTGTGAGTATTTGCAGCGAGTTTCTGTATTTGGTTGTGTTGTGAGTATTTGCAGCGAGTTTCTGTATTTGGTTGGTTGTGTTGTGAGTATTTGCAGTGAGTTTCTGTATTTGGTTGTGTTGTAAGTATTTGCAGCACATGTGTTGTCAAACTCATGATGTTTTTTTTAATTTGCTGGTGTTTTTTCTTTTTGCATGCGTTTTCTTCAGTTGCAGCGCGTTGAGCTCTTTCGGTCACCGTACAAGAGTGTAGCCTATTTTGTTAACGTTAGTATTATTCCTTGTGACGAAACGGATATAATGTAACACGCATAAAATCGTGTGGTTTCATGGTTGCATTATGTTCCCTGGAACAGCCTTTTGTCCTTTGTACTCAGACTGCGCGTGTGTGCGTCCATATGGTCTCCTGACGTCTCAAGTCTGTAATCTCATTCTGTCAGAAGCAGTTTAACACACACAGCCAGTGGTGCATTTCTGCTGAACATCGCTCACACAACATCACAACACACACACTACTCTCCGCTGTAGGACAAACTCAAAATCCAGTCCTGACATCATGGAGGTTGTTGTTGGTAAGATAAACAAATTCCGTTAACTCCTTTAATTCTAATGAAAAATGTAATTTTAATGGTTGGTTGATTTCTATGCCACTTGGTTTTAACACTAATGATTTTGTATAATATGTTTTTGTGTTTGAATAATATGTATTTAAATTTGTGTTTGAGGGACTTTTTATATGTGAGGTCATAAGTGGACAGTTTTGAGACAAAAAGCGAATATTGTTTGTTTTTAAACTCGGGTAACATTTAGAAAATTAACATAACAGAGTCTATTTATGTGGTGTTCTGTGTGTAGCAAAAAATGCAATGGTACAGTGATGGTATCAGATAACAATACCATGGTACTTGTATATATGTCATGCGTATATATATCTCACTCAAAATCTCATCTGGTTTTTTTACTTATAAAGGAATGAATAATATGCTGCTTTTGTGCGCAAGAAACATTTCTTATAATTATCAATGTTGAAAACAGTTGTGCTGCTTAATATATGTTTGTGGAAATAAAACAAAATTGTTTCGGATTCTTTAATGAATACAAAGTTCAAAATAACAGCATTTATTTTTGGTAGCAATTTAAAAGTGTCACTGTCACTTTTCTTTTGATCAATTTATGCATCCTGGCTGAATAAAAGTATTTTTAATTTTTTTAAATCTTACAGACTCCAAGCTTGGACTGGAAGTGTATGATGTGCAAACTATTGTACAATATGAGATGAAGACCAGTCATATTATTAGCCTAATAAAAGCAGTTTTATTTTACTTGGAGCAGGTTGCATTATGGGCTGTCATGTTGATATCACATGATAGCTCATTTATGCAATGGCATTAGTAACAGATGGCACAATTGCGCTACTAGGTGACTCATTTATTTGAATGGGGGAAAAAACTATTAATCATTATAATATTTAATAATTAAGATGTATGTATTATTTTTGTTTCAATTTATTTAATTTAAAACAATTATTTAAATTGATTTGAATACTTTTATTTAGTCACGCATTGAAACTGTAGTCACTGAATTTGCCATTTGTATTGCTGAAGGTTAATATATGATGATATGATATTGTAAAATTAACTCAACTCGCAACAGTGAGCATCATAAAGCCTCAGAGATCTATAGAGCACAGAGGCAATTGAGTTCAAGGCTAACCAGGCGTTAATCAAGGCATGTTTAGTTGATTAAGGCCAAGATGGATTACCAGGGACCTATAGACCAACATAAAGCTCTAGTGTAGCCAACCAGGACATTTCTTTGAATTGAAGTCTACACCTTGCATGAACTTGCATGTTGCTGAGACTTCGAGATCAATGGAGCCATTACATGCATGAACGCCTCTAAGCTCTGGGTGTGTGTGACGTGTCTTAACAACTGTTGCTACTTTCTGCTCTCAGTATAAATGGATTAGGCATGTGTTTGCTTGTCCTATTTGAAGGAGATACAGGATGGAATGAATTAAAGTGGAAATAGATAGCAAAGCCTGGTTTTAGTTCAGCACAACTGCTCAGTGTAAAGGTGTGTTCACACTGACAGCTATTTGAAGCTACAACGCGACCAGGTGTAGTTCTTTTTTATTCCTTTAAAGGGAGTAGTTGATGAAATTCCAGGAAAGTTCATTATGGGATGTCTGTTTTGTTTCTCTTAGCTTGTTCCATGGGCAGCAGCTCTAGTCTCTACAGTGCCCTGGCTAAGACTGTCAGCAGACCTCCTCTTCCTCACACTCGGGACTCCACATACTTTCCGGGGAACAATCTGGATCAAGACCTGGCGGACCCTTTGGAGCTATTGCGGGAATGTAGAGAGGTTTTGAGAAACCGGCCTGCCCAACTGCAGAGAACTCTCATTCAGACGGGGCATGGAGACTCCAGGCAGACGATCAGAGTTATGCAGTGGAATGTACTAGCACAAGGTATAAACCTAAATCCTATATTCATCATCAAGAGGGGACACTGAATGTGGTTGTCCCTGACAACATTCAAAAAACAGCTAAAAACCCATCTCTTCCGTGAGCACTTAACTTCATAAAAAAAATAATAATAATAATAAAAAAAAATTTCCCTTTAAAACCTCACTTATCGTGCTTATGCTACTCTGAATAATGCCTGAACTTCGTTCAAAATCATGAATCATGTTTCGTGAACTTTTACAATAAAAAAAAAAAGTTTTCTATTTTAATTTATTTTAAAATGTAGCCCTAATTTATTCCTGTGATGACAAAGCTGAATTTTCAGCAGTCTTCAGTGTCACATGATACTTCTTTCATGTTGTGTTTTGGCCTGAAGCGCCACCCTCCACCTATCTACTAATCACGAAGTCAGTAGTGTTTCGGCATCCGGGTTGCCAGCTCTGCTCTAGTTACCACAGCTACGTAGCAGCCTACGTTCCTGCTGGATCCTGCAGCCTATCTGGCAACCTCGAGTCAGGTGGAGGGGGAGGGGATACACCTCTCTACAGTAATTTGAAAGTGATTGCAGTACCAGTTTTGGCCACAATCTTAGATATGGCTCCTTTAACTAAAACCATTACATTTTTTTTTTTTTTTTTGGATAATAAATATTGACTGAAATATTGACACTTTTTATTTCAGCTAGATGCCAAGGCAAGATTTCTTTTTGTTTAGTTTAACTTGATGTACTAAAACAGTTTAACTTTAATTGTATTAATAATGATTGTTTCGCTAATCATTATTACATATTCGGGTCTTTAGTGACCCAGATTTATATCTAACACAGATGGCTCTCTAACTGCCACATGAGTATAAAACTAAAGTTTATATCTCACAATTGTGACTTTATAACTTACAATGAGTTTATATCATGCAATTGTGGTTTTATAACTTGCAATTACAAGTTAATATCTCGCAATTCTGACTTTATAACTCGCAATTGTGAGTTTAAATCACAATGCTGAGAAAAAAATGCGAGAGAAAAAGTTGCAGTTACCTTTTTTCATTTTTTATTTAGTGGCGGAAACAAGTTTCCATAATATTCTTTTGTTTTATGCCTGCAGTAATTATGACTGAAACATCACATCATCATTGTGTATTAGATATAAGTAATAAAGTAATACTTAAAAAGGCTGATGTCTAACTTCAACCCGAGGTATGCGTGTATAAGTATCTTTTACTTTAGAAAGTTGTAGCTAGGATGATTTACAGAGATTATTTTTCTCTCTGTCTCGTTGCAGCATTAGGTGAAGGCATGGACAGCTTTGTGCAGTGCCCCGTGGATGCTCTGAACTGGGCTGAAAGGAAGTATTTGATCCTGGAGGAGATCCTAACCTACAGACCTGACATCCTATGCCTACAGGAAGTTGATCACTACTTTGACATGTTTCAGCCCGTCCTGGCAAGTTTGGGCTACCAGGGCAGTTTCTGCCCCAAACCATGGTCTCCGTGTCTGGATGTGGAGAACAACAACGGCCCTGATGGCTGTGCTCTGTTCTTCAATCACAAACGCTTCCAGTCACTAAACACAACACACCTGCGACTGTCCGCCATGATGTTGAAGACCAATCAGGTGGCCATCATCACCGCTCTACGCTGCCGAGACACAGGTCGGGCGTTCTGTGTGGCGGTGACCCATCTGAAGGCACGGAGCGGTTGGGAGGTCCTACGCAGCACACAGGGTTCAGATCTGCTGCGCAACCTGCGGAACGCTGCACAGAGGATAGAGACCGAAGAAAAAGCAGATGCAGACGTTCCTCTGATAGTATGTGGCGATTTTAACGCCGAGCCGTCAGAAGACGTCTATAGGAATTTCGCAACATCTAGTCTGGGACTGGACAGTGCGTATAAGCATTTGAGTACGGACGGGAAAACCGAGCCTCCTTACACGACGTGGAAGATCCGGCCCAGTGGCGAGAGCTGCAACACGCTGGATTACGTGTGGTATTCGCACAGGGCGTTTGATGTTAATGCGGTTCTGGACTTTCCTACAGCCGAACAAATTGGACCCAATAGGCTTCCTTCCTATAATTACCCTTCAGATCACCTCTCCCTCGTCTGTGACTTCAGCTTCAAGGATCCGACGCTTGTTTCCCAGTAATAACAGACTTATTTTGCAAGATATTACACAAGTCGAGTCTTGTGCTGGCACAATATTTCTACATATTTTGATTGCTGTTCATGAATAATTAACACTTCAGCCAGTACATCCTGAAAGGGAAAGTTCATACAAAAACAAAAAGATTTCATTTCGTTCAGTGTATGATTTTCTTGTACTGAGGAACATTAAAGGAGATTTGTTTTCATTTGCTAAGACAATACAGCACAATAAAATCTTCAAAGCAAAAAACTTTTATAGTAAAAGTAGTCATTTTGTCCATACAATACGATAGCTTTGTGTGAAATCTTCCAATGTTGTTTTTTAAAATCAAACATGCATTTAAAGTGGTGCCAGGTTAGACATTAGTGACTGCAAATGTTATTGGTGAAATGCAATGTTTGAGATTTAAGAGCTATAATGGGGAAAGGGGTTCAAGAATTAACTTAAATATCATTGTTCCTCACTCAAAGCAATAGTATGGCTTCAGAAGGCTTGAATATTATTATTTTTATGGTGCTGTAAATTGGCGTCTGTTTTTTTTTTTTGTATGGACGAGTGCAGGTAGGACATTAAGTAAAATATCTCCTTTTGTATTCCACAGGGGGAAAAAAAGAAGAAAATACAGGTTTGGAGAGGTTATGTAAATTATAACAGAATTTTTATTTTTGTACGATTTAGAGGCCGTTTACACGACAGCGTTTTCAACTTAAAACGGAAAACTTTTTATGCGTTTTGGCCCTTCTTTTACACAACAACGGCATTTTGGGGGACTGAAAACGCAAACTTTTTTTTTTAAAGTGCATGTTTTTGAAAACGATACCGCGTAAACTGTAAAAACGTGAATTTGTGAAACCGTGTCGATTCAGTCGTGTAGTTTTTCTTAACAAATTGGCATCGCCAACTACTGGCCTGGCAGCAGAATACAGCTTTTTTTTTTATCGTTTTCACGGATCCGTGTGAATCAGGGAGCCAATGTTTCGGAAAACATTGAAGCTTCCCCGGGCGCCGCCATTGATTAGCAGACCCCCACCTGCTGTTAGCATCCCATTGACTCCCATTCATTTTGGTGTCACTTTGACAGCGAATAACTTTACATCTGAGGTGTTTAAAGACTCCTTTTGTCCATTATTTATTTCTAAAGAAACACGAAAATGTATAAAAGGCTCCATTACCTTGTATCTTACGTTATGGCCCCGTAGATGCAGTTTTTGTAAAAAATAGGCTAACGATTGCGTCGTAACCATGCGACTCTCTGTCGCACAGTAGAGAGAGATTACCGTATGGACAGGAGGAGAAGCTCGCGGGCAATCGGGGGGACGTGGAGGCAAAATGACAAAATAATTAATCAGAATACTTAGCAAAAGTTTCTCCTGCTCCTAGCTCATGGACAGCTCCTACTCACACTCTCCGTCTCTGCAAGTTTCGGAAGGGAATGATTCAGATTTCTCTTGGCACAGCTACTAGAAGACAGACGGGTTGCTCACATCACATCTACGTCGTCAAGCTCAGTTTGAGTCTGCGCAGTACGCTCAGCCATCAGGAAGTGAGAGCTTCTAATTGACTTCACTTTTCTCCGTTGAATCCAATGGGGTCGCTGTGTCCAGTTATTTTACTGTCTATGGTGTGAATGGGAATCATTTTGATAATGTTGTCGTCTGTACGCGGAAAACGCAAAGGAAAAACTTTTCCGTTTTATTGCATTGTTGTCGTGTAAACATACCCTTATTCTTTTAGACTTGTATGCTTCTAATTTTAGGGTGTAGGTTTAAAAGCAAAATGTTACAATAAATTCTTAATATGTGACTCAAATTATCCTGAAAATGTTTTGGGGTCTTATTATTGGTAATAACATGACAGCTTGCACAAATAAAACTATTGCATTGTGGTGGGTTTTTTTTAATGGTTAATAAAGTATGTTTGGGAAGGTGTCAAATTCAGCATAAACTCATTGTGTATCATTCACACTCATGTATAAGTGAGGGAAGCCTTATTAATAAATAATTTCCTTTATGCAACATCCTCAAAATTATTTCACAGCTTCACCAGAGTCTACTCTACATGATCAATTGCAGACAGGCTAACTATTAACTACTAGGACTATATCACATGAGCTCCTCGTTTAATAGAGTCAACCTTTAAAGGGCACTGCGGGAAGAGGATGCAACTCAATCCCTTCCTCAAGGGTTGTTAGGGAAGTGTGCAAAACCACTAGCCCAATATTACACTACATATACTCTCATGTATTTACATAATGATCATTACATTCTGTTTTAAAAATTGTACATTTTTGATAAAAACCAAATGTTATTTTTAGTATTATTGAGATACTATTTTAGTTTTTATTAATATTTTGAATGCCTTTTTTCTATTTTACATTTTAAAGTTTAAGCAATTTTGTTGTGTTTTGATGTTATTTTGTTGTTGTTTAAATATGGTTAATTAGTTTTTAATTTGTGTTTGTTATTTATAAATGAGGAATGTTGCCTTGGCAACTAGCTGAAATAAAATATAGCCTGTATAAGATTTGTGTATATAATACATATAAATCTTATCAAAGTTATAGTGGTGTTCTGAAATGAGGAGGCAACGTCTTTTATTAATCACATGTAAATTCATGTCCCAGTTACACTTAATGTTGCCACATTTGGTTAAATAAACATTACACTACATAAAAAAATAGAAACTAAAATTCTATTTTGTATGTTTATATTGCATTTAATGATAATTCAATTGTAATTAATGTTCTAGGCCTATAAATCTTATCAAGTTAAGTGCTTTAAGCATTTTTACATTTCTAAAAAAAATATATAGACAGTAACAATTTAAACAATATCTTTTATTTGTGAACTGATGTTCAGCTGTTCTTTTTAATAGTCAACTTATTTTCGGATCATCAGTCATCATGCTCGGTAAACAATGTCACAGACGTGAAGATGTTGCCTATGATTAATTTTACTAAGCTGGTTGCTCACTCCAAATCATGCCCGTACACAAATGGCCTCCGTCACATTATCCAGGTTGGATGTGCACGTTGGTGGGGGTTGAGGAGATTCACCCATTCTCGTTCCGGGGGTCACCGAAATACGAACGAATGGGCACTTTACCATTAGCGATTAAATGGGCATGGACTCAATATATATATATATATATAGGCTATATTTAACATTTGTTTTATTTCAAGTAAAGAAAATAAAATGATTTTTATATATATATATATATATATATTGATAGAGTCTGGTGTAGAGCCTCTGTGTGCAGTGTTGGGAAAGTTCACTTTCTACATGAACTACAGACCCTTTCCAAAAAAATAGAATATCATGGAAAAGTTTATTTATTTCCATAATTCCATTCAAAACGTTAAACTTCCATAGATTATAGATTCAGGGCCCACAACTTAAACGATTTCAAGCACATAATTTGGGCTTCCAGCTCATAAAACCCACGAAAACAGGATTTCAAAAAATTAGAATATTATATGAAATCACACAGTAATTACACAGTGATATCATGGTCATTGAACCAGGTTTTGGTTCTTTTGGCAGTGTGGGCAGGTGCAAATCCTGCTGGAAAATGAAGTCAGCATCTCCATAAAGCTTGTCTGCTGAAGGAAGCATGAAGTGCTCTGAAAATGTCTTGGTAGACGGCTGCGTTGAGTGGACAGCACAGTGGACCAACACCAGCCGATGACATGGCTCCCCAAACCAGCACAGACTGTGGAAACTTCACACTGGACTTCAAGCATCTTGGATTGTGTGCCTCTCCATTCTTCCTCCAGACTCTGGGACCTTGGTTTCCAAATCAGATGCAAACTTTGCTCCCATCAGAAAAGAGGACTTTGGTCCACTGTGCTTTATTAAATCCAGAGTCAACGCAGCCGTCTACCAGGACATTTTCAGAGCACTTCATGCTTCCTTCATTTTCCAGCAGGATTTGCACCTGCCCACACTGCCAAAAGAGCCAAAACCTGGTTCAGTGACCATGGTATCACTGTGTAATTACACTGTGTGATTTCATGTAATATTCAAATTTTTTGAAATCCTGTTTTCGTGGGTTTTATGAGCTGGAAGCCCAAATTATGTACAAATAAACAACTAAATACTTGAAATCGTTTAAGTTGTGGGCCCTGAATCTATAATCTATGGAAGTTTAACGTTTTGAATGGAATTATGGAAATAAATAAACTTTTCCATGATATTCGAATTTTTTGGAAAGGGTCGGTCTGTATTTCAAAGTTCAGTGCACAAATTTTAAAATGACCTAGTTCAGTTCATACTTCAAAATTGTGAACTAAGTTCACAGTTCCAAAAATGAACAAGGTCATAGTTCTTTTTTCCATATGTTGCTGCGAGCTATTATTTTTCTAAATTATTTCTTAAATTATTTTACCAGTTTTAATACTGAAGCTATGCGTCAGATTTCATCTTCATATCCAATTTTGAATCCTTATCCAACCAGGGTTTACATAAGCATTGAGGGGACAGCATTTCCCCATTGTTGCTTTGACGCTTTGTTGCTGTCCATTCAGTCCATACTAGTAGCAGCTGCAGCTTTCACCCCTACAGTATATTCTCAAAAACATGAGGAAAAACATGCTGCTTGAAAGGTCTTTTTTAATGAGGATTTATTAAAAGAAAAACAGGACAGTAGTCCTTAGGGTGCAAATGTTTTTCAATTTTAATAATTTTCCATTTCAAATTCCATTTCAGTACATACTAAAAAGGAATACTGGAATCCTGGAAAAATATAACGTTACCAGGCAGCGGTTCAACAAGTGCGGATTTTCTTTTTGAAAGCCGGCGGGCAAAGTTTGCACAGATATGTAAGATTTTTCCCATCCTCACTGTTGGGGGTCTTCAGGAGCAGGGTTGAAGAACACTGATCTAAACTAAACTTTAAATGATCAAACGACGCCTCATTGCTGCTTTGCCGCGATGTCGCCTACATGCTGCTTTTTGTTTTGATTACGCATTCGTGCGAGTGCGACACTGGTGGCTGGTGTTGCCAGATTGGGTGTTTTTTCCACTACATTTTAAGGTCTGTTTACGGTGTTTTAGCCGGGTTTTCGCCTGGAAGGCCCTAGAGAAATCTGGCATCCTATTGAAAGAAGAGAGCGTGCCGTTCAGACACCAGAATGAAAGAGTTCACAGTAACGTAGTAATACAGTAGCCTACGTTCAGTTCACGTTCGCCCAAAATATGAACGAGTTCATGAACTATCGTTCAATGAAAGCGTTTAGGCACAACAGTGTCTGTGTGGCACCAGGTCACCCAGCAAATGTGTAATAGATATCTAGAAAGCACACTAACCCCCTAGTGACAGAATTTATAACTGCATGCACAGAGCCAAGAAATACAACAGCTTGTAGCACAATGGCTTAATGATTGTAGATTTCCATTGAAGTCCAGTTTGCTGGTATGAAAAAAGAAAAGAAAAAAGATTGTACTACTAATGTAAGTGTATGAAGTGAATCTCGTATTGTACCTCGTATTCAGTGCAGTTGGGGCCTAACTTGTCTTCTTTTAGCCAGGACTATCAGACTAGGGCAGCATTCAGTGGGTCTGGACATGTTTAGTCTAGGTCTTCTGTCCAGTGTTTTATGTCATTTTCTTGTTTCAGTTTGTTTTGTTACTTTGGCTCAGCTTGGCATTTCAAGAATTTTGTGTCTGAATCAGTGGGTAACACACCTAAATTCTGTTAGATACTATAATGTTGTTTTTTCTAGTTTTGCAGTGTATACTGGGTGTTTCTAATTAAAGTCAGATGTTATTCTCCTAAAGCCACATTTTCTCATTTTAGCCCCTAGTGGTAGTCACACAAAACTTTAAATTGGTCGTTACCCTCCACTTATTCACTTCTGTAAAATTCACTTGTGTATGAATTATGCACATAAAACAAATGACCGCCAATACGTCTAAATGAATTTTTTTTTTTTTTTACGGCTAATCAAATTGAACAATTTCAGACACAATTATTCATAACCGCCTATTTTACAGAAATATAGTTTAAAGAATATCATTTCACTGGACTTTCGTGTGTAATTCCCACTTTGTTTTTCATTAGTTTTGATTAGATTACATCATATCCAGTCTGGGGTCGCATATGGTATGGCCGCAAAAGTTCAAACATTTCAATGCATCCGAAGCTCAAATTCGGTCAAAACTGTCATTTTTCTGAGATAGTGAAAAGGTGAGCCAAGACCATGCAAAAAAAAAAACCAACGTTCTGCAGCTGACAAAAACAACACCACTCAAATTCAGGAATATTTTTATATTTAAGTAAAACCTACTCGAGTACACTTTGAAACAAGAGTACAACAAAATAGAATATACTTCAAATGTTGAATATACAAACTAGATTATTCTGAACACAAACATCTTGTTCTCCCTCTTTAAGGACTAATAAAAAGCAAAAGAAAACAAATGCGTAAGAAATGTATTTGCAGTGAAAATGCATGCTGCCGATTGACCTTTTTTTTGTGTTGACAAATTGTCATCATTCCAGGATTTGGACCCAGATTTGATTACACCCAAATAGTATGGCCAGATTGAAATGGGAATGCAAAAATGCTTTGCAGTTTGTTTGCCAATAATACTGTGCTTGGTACAATGTGTGAGAAAAAAACAACAACAACAAAACATGAGCGTAACACAAAAGCTTGATTAAAAAAAAAAAAAAAAAAAAAAAAAGACAAAAACTGTTCTAAGGCTGCATTGTTTATAAATTCAGTAAACTGTATAATTCCTATATACAAAGTTCATTTCTTCCCTTAGTAGAGGTGGAGGGAGAATCGACACGTTCCTGTGAAGCGTGGACTCACAGTGATCGTCAAAAGAAACTGCTGGTTTTGCCTTGCGATTTTAATGTTAAAGAAAAATATTTTTATACAAGTTATAAAAAGCTGAATTTATCCTCCCTCAAAAGTTCACATACTTGACTACAACTACTCACTCCTTAGTGTTCTGCTTAGCTGTTATTAGTGTCAAAATAGTTTTTTTCTTTTAAGTGGAGAACTGTAGTGTTCTTTACATTGGTCCCTTAATCAGAATTGAAATGACGGACATCCAGGTTTAATTCACATGATGTGAGAAACGGGGCGCTGATACAGGCTGGAGTCTTTGCCTGCTTAGAATACATAAAATGAAACCACACTTGAACTTGAAACTGTACAACTCCAGTTTGATTTCCCAGAATGCGACTGAATAGTATCTGGGGATTATAAATTCATTTATCATAGAGTTCATGACTGACAAAACGCATCACTCTTCAGCTCTCTGCTGCGAACTGTGGTTTTGAACCTTCCTCTACCACCTCTGCGGCTGCCTGTGTGGGACTGTCCTGCTCAGGCTGTTCTGCGGAAGTGCTGTCGGGTTTGGACTCTGAGGTTTGGGCTGTGCTCTTAGCTTTTGGAGAGAGCTGGCTCTGCTGAATCTGGATCTGAACTGGGACGGACACCGGACTCTGTGCCGGAGCAGACGCCGTCTGAACGGAGATTGGGACTCGAGTTTGCGTCTGGATTGAAACGGGAACCTGCGTCTTCGCCTGAGCCGGACTCTGCTGGGCGGGGACTGCCAGTCTGACCACCTGCGTCCCCTGCGCCACGGGCGTAAGGGCCCGGACGCCCATCAGATTGATGCCTGTGGGGCTGCCCGGTTTGGCCTGAAGCTGGCACTGCGTGAGCTGGGTTGCGGGGATGGTGATTATCTTGGCGAGCTGAACTGTGATCCTGTCACCATTCTCTGCTGTGGCGGGCACCATCGTTGGCATGGTCTGGATTAGGACTTTAGGTGCGTTCATGCCAGTCGCTGAGCCAGTATTGGTGGGCGCTGTGGTGAAGAGCGAAGGGTTTGCTGACTGCATGGCCACTGTGGAGATCTTCTGTCCCAAGGAGTTTGTCATAACGACCGGCACTTGCATAGCAACCCGCACAGTCCTGGACACAAGATGATGTTTTAAAACAACAATTTTTTGCACAGAAAATTAAAGTGCCAACACTATACTCATTTTCAAGTTTATTTTATTTTTGGGGTAAGCTAGAATTAATTTACATGATTTAAAAAAAAAAATTCTCATAATGTACTTTGCTGTAGCAAACCTCTTAACCCTCTGCCTGAAACGCTCTGTTTTAGTTACCGTCTCTTTAAAGCCCACTTTTCCAGAAAAAAAATCCAGTCTGATTTGATTGGTCAGCTAAACAGTATTATTAAATCTGTAACTATGCCGTAAGTATTGGAAGTCAATGTTTTTTTGCCCTCGCAGTGAAAAAACAGCATCTCCTTAACAGTGAAATCACTAAAAAAAGCAGCCAGTGGGTGGGCATTATGCAAATGTGTAACAGTGATGTAGCTAGTAATGGCAGGACTACAAACAAAGCATTTCAGGCAAGTTTCTGAAATTAACTCCTTGTGGTGTAGACATTGAGCTTTGTAATTTTGCAGATTGTTTACATGCACATTACACACTACAATATAGGTAAAGTAAAGTAAAAAAAAAAAAAAAAAAAAAAACATAGGTGCATTTTAAGTCTGGTTACCTGGGTGCGTTGGCATTGGAAATAATGGTGGCATGGGACGGATCTGTTGTCGTGGAGACTGTTACGATGCGCTGAAGGGGAGTTGCAGTGAGTGCAGCTTTAGCTTTCGGGGAGCCTGGGTGGACTATAGTCCTACCGCCCCCTCTCAAGATGGCAGGAGTTTTGGAGAGGTCAGACGTCAATAGAGTGTCAGATGAGGGAGGAACGCGTTCATAGGCCTTCTCTCCGATTACGTCATCGCCAGGGTCGCACTTATCGTCATCGATGACGACAATGTCTTTAGGCATTTCCTTAAACTGGTAGACCAACCTCTGACCCTCTACTTTAGCCAAGATACCTCTCTGATAGTAATACCTGAGAGAGAAACAGAGACATCAATTCTAATTCCAGTTATGGATGCCAATTTGTCATTCCAGCCATGTGAAATGTCTTCAATATCTTACGATGTTTGCACACACAAGGTTCTCTCTCACCTGAGCGCTCTGCCCATGGTTTCATAGTTCATGTCTGGTTTGTTCTTGTGTTTTCCCCAGAGCTTTGACACAGCTTTAGAGTCCACTAGCTTGAAGATGCCTTTCTCCCTCTGTGTCCACTTTATGTACCTGGGACAGGTGTTCTTATCCTGCAGTAGGTCCAACAGGAACTCCCACAGGTATGTACTTCCTGTAAGAAAAAACAAATATAGCATAAGATCCACATAATCTAAACAATATTAGCTAATTAACAGCCACTGACACTACCAAACCACAACTGATAATCTAATACATTTGATTTGATTAATGTAATTTAATGAAATTAAATAAATAATATTAAAATAGATCTTACAAATCAGGTCAAGAACATGTCAAACATTTCACAATCATATAGTAATTTACAATATACACTACATATTCAATAATACTGTTCATTATATACATGTAAATGTTACCAGGGTCAGTTTTCATTTGATTAAAAAATAAATAATAATAATTTACAATTTAAAATAAATGTTTCATGCATTTTAAAATGTACTTAATTTCTGTGTTGGCAAAGCTGAATTTTCAGCATCATTACTTCATTAATCCTACTTGTATATGATAACAACAAATTATATATTGTACAAATTATTTTGTGTTTCTAAAGTAATGAAAAATCAACCAAAACCATTTAATTCAGTAACAACGAATACTATCAGGATGTACACAATGTACAACAATAACTCATATGAGAATGAGATCACATTACAGTCACATAATGTTATGCAAATGTATTTTATCAAAAGTACAAATCAAAAAGGAATATATTATTTGAGTGAAATAGGGCCCAGATGTTTCTTCCCATATCATACGCAAATAAAACTGAATGTATAGGACGTACCTTTCCCTTCCCTAGACTTTTTCTTGATGCCCAGATCTGGAGATCCGTTTGAAATGTGATGGGGTTTGGGTTTCCGTCCAGCTAAAAGGACGAAACACACAAACAACTGTTAAAAAGCTTGTTACAAAAAAAAAAAAAAAAAAAAAAAAAATCAGACATCCTATGTAACCTTTACACACACAAATATCATCTAAATAGCACGTTTGGTAATATTCTTGTGTTCTCACATTTTCTTCTCTTGCTGGGCTCCGTCTCCAGCATCTCAGGTTCCTGAAAAACCGTAACCACCTCCATGGGCTCGGAGTCCTCTGTGCTGACCTCCACCACCGTCTCCGTCAGCACGTCAGGTCGCATAGCCGCATGCAGGAACTCCGAAGTGTTGATACATGGAGGCACAAACACCTCTACACAACAGAAAAACAAATCATTATAGAAATGATGTTTTTCTCACTGGCTGTCTACAGCAACGTGAAAGCTATAATTGAAGGGGAAAGAGAAAGCACTGTTCACCTGGGCTCCGGTCTCCACGCAGGCTGGAGGGAGAGTCCATGTGTAGAAGAGCTTCAGCAGCCTCGATGGTTTTATCAGAGCAATGCACACTAGAGCCATGAACTGATGCTTCCACTGCAACAGACGAAACACACACAAACAAAAACTTCATATTCCTGTGAACTTGGTTTGTAAAATTCTTGGGTGCATATTACAATTTTAAAAAGTATCATTACATTTATATAGCATGATTTAATAGCAAAGTGTCAACACCAGCATTTAAAAGTATACCTTTATATAAAACACCTTTATCAATCGGTTTAATACAACTTACTGGTTAGTATTGTGACAAACAGTTTTTACTTTATTACATGCCTCAGTTGTACAGTTTCTTATGGTTAATAATTTGATCTATCAGTTATGTTGATTATATATATATATATATATATATATATATATATACAGTGCAATGCATAAGTGAATACACCCATGCTAAAGTTGACTAAAAAGAGGAATAAAAAATCATATTTTGGAAATTGAACTTAATGCCTTAATTTAAAAAATTAGGAAAAATCCAACCTTTAAGGACACCAATTTTCTTTGTGAATGAATAATGTATCGTAAATAAATAAATGTTCTTCCTTAAAATACATGGTGCATAAGTGAGTACACCCCTATGTTAAATTCCCATAGAGGCAGGTAGATTTTTATTTTTAAGTATTTAAAAAAAAATTTTTTTAGGATACTATGCATCCTGATACAGTTCCCTTGGCCTTTGGAATTAAAATAGCCCCACATCATCACATAGCCTTCACCATACCTAGAGATTGGCATGGGGTACTTTCCATAAGATCATCTCTCAATGCAAATCAAACTAGCTTTTAGGCTAACTGAAATAAAACCATGCCAATCTCTAGGTATGGTGAAGGCTATGTGATGATGTGGGGCTATTTTAATTCCAAAGGCCAAGGGAACTTTATCAGGATGCATAGTATCCTAAAAAAAAAAAAAAAAAAATACTTAAAAATAAAAATCTGCCTGCCTCTATGGGAATTTAACATAGGGGTGTACTCACTTATGCACCATGTATTTTAAGGAAGAACATTTATTTATTTACGATACATTATTCATTCACAAAGAAAATTGGTGTCCTTAAAGGTTGGATTTTTCCTAATTTTTTTAATGAAGGCATTAAGTTCAATTTCCAAAATATGCTTTTTTATTCCTCTTTTTAGTCAACTTTAGCATGGGTGTATTCACTTATGCATAGCACTGTATATACACACACACTACAGTTCAAAAGACTGGGGATAAGATTTTTTAAATGTTTTTGAAAAAATGATCTTTTGCTCACCAAGGCTGCAATTATTTGGTCAAAAATAGATATATTGTGGAAATATTAATACAACTTAAAATGCCTGTTTACTATTTGAATATATTTTAAAATGTCATTTATTCCTGTGAAAGCTGAATAATCCGCATCATTACTTGAAAGATTACTAAAAATCATTCTACCATTCTGATTCACTCCTCAAGAAACATTTCTTCTTATTAATATTATTAATGTTGAAAACGGTTGTGCTGCTTAATATTTTTTTGTGGAAACCGATGTTTTTTCAGGATTCTTTGATGAATAGAAAGTTTACACGAACAGCATTTATTTAAAACAGAAATCTGAAGTAACATTATAAACGTATTTACTGTCATTATCAATCAATTAAATGTGTCCTTGCTAAATAAAAGTAATAGTTTATCTCTCTCTTTCAAAAAAAAAAAAAAAGTCTTACTGACCCCAAACTTTTGGACAGTAGCGTAATTAATAAATATTACAAAATAATCTTCATGATTCACATTTAATATTTGTACACTGAACTCTCAATAGAGGGTGCTATTGGGTGGAAAACCTGTGTGTTCATGGTTACTCAAAATCATATCTAGCAACAATTATAAATCAAAAACAGAAAATATATGTAATTGTAAACCTTTTTTTTTAAAAAGTCTTTATTGTTGTTTAAGTTAATTGAATGACATACACTTAGTATGGAGACTTTAAGTGTGTGATTGACTATTTAATATGGTACTTATGAGCTTTAAACTTCTGACTGACAAATAAACTACCTGACAGTTAACACCAATAATCAAGAGAGCTGACAAATAAGACAATGCAAGTTAAGCACTCTGAGAATGAGTGTTTAGAATCACTTAATATAACCAACACAAATGGCTGTAAGAGGACATGTTTTAAGTCCCGTAGGACCTATTAATGCAAAAGTGCAACTGTAGACTTCGAGATCCTGCCTTTGGACCTAAATAAATCCACAGGAGTCGTACCTGCGATCAGTCTACTCAAAGCCCAATTAGTGTGCTCTAACACAGTTTAGATAAAAGAATCTGCTAACTCACAAGTCACTTCCTTGGACGCCCTGGCTCTAATTAAGAAACAGGTGCACAGACTGATCTCAGACAAGCAGTTCATGCATATATAGGACTGAACCTCTAGCCTCATTTCTCTTTGACGTTAACATCCAGAGCAACGAGCACCTGTGCCAGTCTATCCAAGCCGTCACTCAAGTCCCATTAAAACCTGACCCTGCCCATGTTTGGCTATGTTGGTCTGTTGCTGTTCACGGGGGCTATCTTTAGGCAGTCCCAGTCATAAACACACACACACGATGTCCTCTAGAATGGGTGACCCGGCATGCATTTACTTCCTGTATTCAGACAGATCTGCCCTTGGAGACAGGACACATATGTGTAGTTATTAACAGAAAATACTGAAAATCCATATGGCTGCCAACACTTCAAACCTAAGAGAATAAGACTGCTTTCAAACAATTAGTGCAAATTAAAAATAAAGTTATAGCTGTAAAAAGGCTGTTTTTGTAGTGTTTGACTACAATAGAAATTCATATATTTTTGTTCTTAAAATTATTGAACATTTAAAAGGTTAGTTCATGCAAAAAATTTATTATTTCCAAACCTATATTATTTACTTGTGGAAGAACATGAGAGTTAAGAATTGTTGACCATTTTTATTTTTGAGTTAACTACCCCATTAAGACAAAGGGTACAATTGATCTAAAAAAAAAAAGAAAAAAAGAAAACTGCAGTCAAAGCAACACAAAAATCTCGTAAAAATAAGCAGAAAATACAACACATGTTTTGTTAATATGAGCAAGGAATGCAAATTCCCTTAAATCTAAAATACTACAACAGACGTTAAATGATAGTCACCTCATTCATTGTTAACACTTATATAATTATAAACAAAAATTAATAGTAGTAATGATTCAGCTGAACAACTGACACGGGAGACTGAACATAGTGGTACTATTTTGTCTGTCACTAAAATAGCGGTCCACAATAAAGTAGTGCTGTCCCTCCTCACTTCCGTGTTTACAGTCGTCAGAGCTTTCCCTCCAGTTCTTTCTGAAGACGCTCTCCGAGCTTCCTGCCACTCAATCCCCGCCCCGAATCTGATTGGGCGACTTTCTAATCAACGCCCCAAGAAACAGACAAGACGATTGGTCAGGTGTAGGATTTCGAAAGCGGCGCGAATACTATTGGACGACGAGTGCTGTCACTCAACATTTAGACAGCCCATTGGAATAACAATGCTTCCGCCATCAAATTAGCTCTAAAATCTAAACATCCACATTAAAAGAAGTCAAAATATCCACTCGACACTTTTACAGCAACACATTACAGGTCAGAAAAAAACAAAGTGGTGTTTAAAGAAATAATAAAGCTATACATGCTGCTCACGGAGATTAACATTCAGCGCTAAATTGAGCGACCACGTTTAGATAACGGGACATCTGCGATGTGAAGCAAACGTGTATCTTATTACACAAACTCTTTGTTTTTGCATACATCAAAACATTATAAAGAAATTAAAACGTAGTTGTAATGTAGTTGCTCCGCGTGTATGTTTCCCTCTAATATGCCAAATTTTCTTTGAACATGAGGCATTAAAATAAACCAATAGTCAAACGTAAAGCTCTCAGGCACTATTTTATAAAGAATACAATGAAATCAACAGATTTCACTATAATTCACATTTTAGCAGGCTGTATTTAGGAGTTAAAAATAAAACTCAGTGCCCTTCCGACTCCAGACAGCGTGGCAAAGACGTAGGAAAGACAACATCTCTCCCACTTCCTGGTTTCAGAGCAGCGCACCACCTCCAGAGAAACCCGTTATTTTAACACACTCCACATCAAAAACGCCCTCAGCGCCGTGCAAACTGAACACTGTGCACGCTGATCACGCATAACACAGCATGCACACCTTCACGCTACTTTTCAACACTCCAAGAAAGCAGACAAGAAAATTAGGCAACGCCATGCAGGTTGCCAACCAAGGTGATCACTTCCTGAAATGCCCTCCATTACTTTAGAGCACAACTTCGCGGATCACAGCGCGGTGGCGCGAGCACTGCTCTGCTGCACCTCAAACAAACCCACGCTGGCGAGGAAGAACACGCGCTTTGGTCTTTTTACCTGCTCGGATAAGTAGATCGAGCTGGTTAGCGGGTCCCTCATGCAGCGACGTCGCCATGTTTCGTCCAGAGGTGCAGATTCACATTGACTCGCATTGAAAGCGTTTAGAGACGCACGACTCGCAGATCACTCCGCCTCCACAGGAAATCTCCACAAACTCAACAGAGCGCACAGATCCTTCCGCGCCAAACACAGGAAATCCTCCGCGCGCTCTGCGTTACGTTCGATTTACGTCAACAGCGGAGAGAAAGAATTAGCAAGTATTCGTTTGCAAAAAAATCTTTTAAATATTAAAATAAAACACACACGCATTTAACAATGCAATAAATAAAACATTCTCCACAAAGTGAATTACATCCGTGAAAATCACAGTTCTATGGCAGTAGGCGTTTCCATATCCTTTTAGCGTCGTACTTTGTATTGTATTCTTATCTAGAGAGACATTCTTTATAAAATGTTCTTAAACATCTTCCTATTGTATTTTAAGCACTTTGAACTGTGATCTTTAAGTATCTGAAACATCTATAAATCACTGAAAATAATTGTTCTGAATAGACACGAATATGACACAAGTATGCGTTTCTTTTTCCCTATTTCTATGCATGGCATTTTGTATTTTATTATCTAGACGAGGGTCATTTTCATAAAAATCTTTAGCACTTACAACTGTGATCTCAAAGTCTCCGAAATATCTTGTGGGAGTTTTATGATGTCACGTGACATTATAAGAATTATAAATCGTTAAGTGACTTAAGTATTGACATGAGTATTACAAGTCAGTTTGATTATAATACTTGCAATAAGTATTATAATGTGAGGAATGACCATTTTCTGCACCGACCTTCAAAGAGTGTCCACAAGAGGCCAGTAGAGACCCATCACTGACAGGGCCTTGGCACCAAATCTATACAAAACACGATTTTATCCATGATTTACTCAACCTCATGTTGCTCCAAACCAGTATTGCTTACTTCCTCAGGCGGAACACAAAATTAGATGCTAGGAAGACCCAGACATCATTCACTTCCATTGCTTTTTTTTTCTTTTTTTTTCATACAATAAAAGTGAATGGTGAATGAGGCTGCCAGTTCTTAACATTCAGCTTAGCGTCTCCTTTTGTGATCCATGAACAAATGAATCTACTATGGGTTGGGCAACATGAGGGTGAACAAATGTTGACTTTCCCTTTTGGGTGAACTCTCTCTTTAAAGTGCCAATCTCTGCTAGATCAGTAAAATGTAGTTCTAAACGCAGAAATTGGTTGTAAAAATAGAAGCGTAGCCCTTTGTTTGACTGCTAGTAACTGTAACCAATACAAGAAAGCTATCTTTGTGCCACAAGGTTGATTTTATAGCAGAATCATGCTTATGTGGTTAACCTCTGAAATGATGCATCACTAAATAGCCCATAACTCCCAGCCCATAGGGATGGCATTCCATAAACTACATATAACAAACAAGAGTCTGCATGCACCAAAAAACAGGATACCTAATCACTGACATAACAGACATAAGTGAGCAATGTTCAACTGTTAAAGTCAACTCTCTCCCCATGCCTGAGACTGCAGCATTTAATGTGCATCAATGTCCACCATGAAGTATTTAGTTTGAGCGATTAAGATTTACAAATGCATAATGCTGAATAAACAGTCAGATGGTTTCAAAGTCTCACTGCCAACAGCAACTGCTGGATATCACAGGATTCAAAATATTTTACCACGCAATCACTAGAACAGAGAGCATTTTGCTCATGTGAACAAAAGCACTTGCTGTGACAAGTGTGTAGGGAAAAAAAGTTCTTTATCTGCCATTTTAATGGAGATTTCATTCATGTTTTGAACAGCTAGAAGTTGACTTGTCTGTCACAAATCATGAACAGACACGACAGCGCTTTTGTATTGAAATCCATTTCAATAACTAGAATATATTTTTTTAACGGTATTTTTTACAGGCATGCGATCAGCCAAGGACAAAAAAAGAGGAAAGATTGTGTATGTGTGTCCATGAAGTGTTCCTGAAGCATGAAAATGTCCTGGTCAGGTGTGCTCATAAGGTTGACTGAGAATCGTTATGTTTGGAACGGTGTTCTCACCTGTCTCCAGCACCTCAGTCTCCACCTCATGCTCCTCAGCCACTCCCTGCATCAGGTAAGTCTCATCATCGTACACCAGCACCTGAGCAGCGAAGCCCTGCTCCAACCGCGCACCGGGCACTGGCTCCACGATCACCGCAGGGTACTCCTCCTCTCCTTCCACCTCTCCCTCCATCTCTCCCTCAACCTCATATACACCCTCCTCCTAGACAGAGAACAGAGGTGTCATCATGATCAACAAGAAACCAGAAAACTAAACATTCCAGACATGAATTCTAACAGATATAGATTTCAAGAGTTGCTGTAAAGTTTTACGGCATTATAATGAACAAGATTTTTGAGTTCTACAAAACTTTAAAGGGTCGTTCACATGGTCGATGAGATAAATGTATATACACAGTATCATACTATTAACTATTATACTATTATCACTATTAACATGAGTGTCGTCCACAGAAACGGACGATTAAGTTGTCTGCTGCTTTAAATGCTCAATCTCTTTAAAGTCAGGTGGATTCTGATTGATCTTTTAATATCAGCTGGAAAAAAATCTTTCTGGAAGAGATTCCAATGATATTGTTCCTGTGTTGTTATAGCTGTGGTGTGGACTTCCCAATTTAGAATGATTATTAAAACGATATAATTATAGTTATCATGATTGGTGTAAAACATTCCTTAACATATACTGGAAAATAAATATCATAAGCTGGTATTCAGGGGATGTCACAAACATTGTCTTGCGTAGACAGAATTTTTACTATTGGCAACACATTTGATCCACTTTGCAGCTTTAATTATGACCAAAACCTGCTCACTTTTACATGAAAAGTTGGCCTGACCAACAATTTGCTTTTTAAAAAACATTTAAAGTCCACATGAGATCAAAACTGACGTGACTATTTACTTTGTTAGTGCACATCAGTGTTGTTACTGTTCACTAAAAATAAAAATAAATGGTAACTGAAATAAAGCTGAAATAAAACAAAATATAAAAATTAGATGAGAAACAAACTTTGAAAACTAACTGAAACAAAATAACTAAGTTGAAGTGCTAAAACTAAAACTAGAAATATAAAAAACTAAAACTAATAAAAATGACAAAGGCCCATAACAAAATTACAAAAACTAAAATTTAAACTGAAAATGTAAAAATAAAAGCTAGTCTAGTGGTGAACAATTCATTTGTGTAAGTTAAAGTTTGTCTTTGTCATTTTTAGTCACAACCCCCTCAGGAATGGTGTTCCTTCTCTAATAATAAGGAAATGGCGAGGAAGTGCGTTAAAATCAAGACCTGCCATCTAATTTTCTCATTCATTTCTCCGTTTAAATGTCATGTCATAATACTGAACTAAAGTTGATCACACAAGAGTGGTTGAAACAAAATCAGACATAAATCTGGGGGGAAAGGCTGAGTAACATGGTGCTCTCCAGACATTTTCATTTCCTTTCTCAGCATAAGACGTTACTGTTCCATCTCACGGATCATCTGATGTATATGGGCTGGCAAACTCTAATCTGATTGGCTGATCTTTGGTCAGTTCTTGACATAATAAACTATAAAGTTGACAAACTTCTTGCCAGTAGACAAAAAAAATGCAAGACTACGGCAAGCCTTATTCCCGCAAATTGTGCAATGCCAGCCAATCATATTGCAACATTTGAGTGCAATATACATCAGCCAAGTGGGCTGTGGATATGAGACTAGCAGCAACTTAAAGTCCCCCGGGGGTCAAATTTATCACCAAAATGACACATTTAAACATTCTTTCCCTGTGAACATTTCTTCATGCCTTAAAATAGCTGGAATGTAACTCCACATCCTTGCCTTGAGTCATTTAGTCGGATCCATGAACATGCATATTAGTCCCCGCCTCCACTCACTCACGCCAGCTCAGAGATCCACTTGGTCAACTTTACCGTAGTAAACGCTACACAATGGCAAGTGGAAATACTGGTTTAATTCAGCCATATATGTTTGAACCAGAAACTAATTCAGAAGAAGTGTGCGAGTGAATTCTACAGGCTCTTCTACAAGATGTATCAGAATAGTAATGCGTTTTTGGTAATTGATATGATTAGCCTTTTGCTTGACTATGTTATCAAACCGCTAATAATGTGCTGCTAATGTTACACAAACCACATTCCTGTTCGCCGTCTCAGAGTCAGACAGCTGCCTTCGAAAAAACAGTATCTTTAGAAACGCTTTGAACAACTTAAAACATCAGTGGAGAAAAGCATATCATAACATCGTAAAATACATCATATACATAATCCACCCACTATATTGCTAAATGTACCCAAGTTTTCATATCAACAGAAAAACATACAGTGATAACCAGGCTTTACTTGAGACTCCCCTGCTTCAGAGCATAGTTAATGATATGCTAAATCCCGCCCACATGTTGACGTGATTGGTTACAACGTGTGTGATGTAGAGAACAAGGGCGGTTTCAAACCGTGTTTTGGTAAAGTGCGTTTTTTGATGAATTTGCACATGGTTTGCCTTAAAGCATATTACAAACACCACATAAACGTATAGACAACATTAAAAACTTGATTTGTAATTTAAAAAACGCGGCAAATATGCTTAAAGAAAGTTTTGTAGTTGTGAAATTCTTACCGGTAAATGGTCGTCCACTGCAGTGACATACTCCACCACTGCTCCTCCACTGTCTACAAGCACCACAGACGTCATGACTCATGCCCCACACTCTGCTGACCCCCTGTGGCAAACTCCAGGACTGCAGTCGGACGGCACGACAAGAGACAAAAGACATCAAGTAAGAAAAAATTATCATTGGCACTCCAAAGAAACAACACATCTCAAACATTCATGAACCTCATGTTGCAGAGCCAAAGCAACCCGCTCTCCTGTTCTGTCAGTCTGGTTCAACAGGAAACACACTCTTGCTAAGTAACCGAACATCAAAACAGGAAGCCTGTCTGTGAAACACTGACGCCATGGCAACAGCCAACATGCTTTTGTTTGTGGAGCTGAAATGAACTATTACAGCTGCAAAATTCTCCCAGTCCTTCTCAATACACCTTCTTAAAAAGAAAGGGAGAGAAACAAGAAACGTCAGCGGGACAGTCTAGCAGCTGAATTATTGAGTGACTTTTCAACCAGACAGCTAAAGTGACTGGGCGACACAATAAAACGGCGGCACGCACATGCTCAGACCATTGAACATAAAAGTGATACTGCTGTCATTATTCACTCACCATCATGTTTTTCCAAACCTGTATGACTTTATTTTATCAGAGAAACACAAAAACTGAGGTAAGGCAGAATGTTCCCGCCATTCTTTTCAATGCAATAAAAGTGAAAAGGGGCAAATGCTGTAAAGCTCCAAAAATTACCAAAAAGCACCATAAAAGTAGGCTATCCCATATGACTAGCGATGCATTAAAATTCCAGTTACTGAAAATTATCAGCCTAAAATGCCATTTTCGGTTTTCAGAGAGAGAAAATGTGAATGGAAACTATTACTTGAACATAAGATAACGAAAACACTGACATCAAGAAATAGCAAAATTCATTTGAAATCGCATGCAATACAAAAGGAAACAAACAAAAACGAAACATTTCTCTTGCGAAAAGACAAAGAACAGCTTGTCGTTTCAGGGTACACAAAGGCTTATATTAGCCAAAAGCCACTTTTATTAATATCAATGTTAGAATTGTGTGTCAAAAAAGTCAAATCTCCATCTGGAATCGTTTTTTTACAGTCAGTATGCATAATTACATGCATTGAAAATTTTAATGTGATATTTTAAAAAACTATGCAGAGCGTAGATGCCATAGAAATAATGGCAACTAAACAAAATTACCGATCAGCAATCAAATCACTTAGAAAAAGCAAATGCTTTCAATCAAAGGCTAATAATATTAACATGAAATTGTCCCAAATATACATTTTTAGCAAGTCTTCTGGAGTCTTCCGATAGCTTTGTGTGAGACTAAACATTTAAGTTATTTACAACTGTACTGTACCCTCCACCACAGCTCTTAAAACTCATTCATGTACACTCAAAGTAATGGCATGCGTGTTGTCTGTTGTGGTAACCGATTGCGCTGCAAGCCGCATGGACTACTTTTATGGTGCTTTTTCATCACCTTTGGAGATCCAACAAATTAGTCTGCGTTCAGTTGCACTGTATGAAGAAGAACGGTATAAAAAATTCTTGCTAAACTCATATGAGCCAGACAGAGTAAACGAAATAATTGAACTTACACCGCATAACATGTCTTTATGGCACCACGGATGTTTGCTTTTCCTCTCATTAATCGCAAAGAGTAAATAAAGAACACCATGGTGATGACAGACACTGAAAATTGTTAAAGTCATCTGATAAATTCCCTGTTCAATTGCCACAGCAACGCAGTCACAAGGTCTGAGCCGGGGCAAAGAGGTGTGGCAACTAAATGTGACACACTTCCTCACAGATGCATCTGGATCATGTTATCCGCAAATCACAAAATGACAAGTTTCTTTCAGCTTCCCCATTAGAGCTTCCCCCATAACTGCTGTGAAAGAACAACTTGTGCTTTAAGCTCTTTAAATATAAAGAAATGACTTCAAATTCCTGCATAGCCTACAATCACTCATCATCTTCTGGCTGAATAGCTTGATGAGTGTACGATTACTTGAAGGGTGTTTCAATTCAACTCAAGCTGTGTTATTAGATAGCATCAAGGAAGTTCAAGCAGTAATTCATCTGTTTCCAACCTATTGTTCCTGGTGCAGCCATGGAATTCCACAGCTTTTCTTTTCCATTCCAAGACGTATCCCAATTTCCTAGGACACATTTTAAGACGTTCCTGGTCCACTTCAGCCATCGCTTCTCGTCCTTGCAAAATCTCCACATTCCAACAAACTGACTCGACAGAAGACAGCCACACTCCCCACAGCACCATCAGGGAAAGAGTGAGTAAAGGACCGAATCAGAAAAGTGCACGTAGTCTGCACCGTAGCATTTGGCACACTATTGCTTTCGTTTCCCGTCTTGTTCACACCTGTTCCTCTATGTCTTCATTCTTTAATGGCGCTGTATCCTTCTCTTCTCAGTCGTTCACTCTATCATGCTCACATCTCAAGGGTGAGGCAGCATTTGTAAGTTCGACTCAGCATTCTGTGAGGCAGGATCACATGGTCTGAGCTTTCCGAACAGGCATCACATGACCAGGGCACAACGCTGCTTTTGTGTCCTCAACAGACTCTCCAGTGATGCAACGTCCCACCTTTAGAAACACACACACGCAGCGGACGCCAAAATCCAGCCTCCACCCAAAAGTCCTCCAGATGCAACGAATTATTTCTCAATGAGAATCTCGCCTCTGTCAAAACATCACCTAACTGACAAAAACCCACTTCTGTTTTTACTAGATTCAGTTCAACTCTGTGTCCTTCTTCCATGGAACACAAGAAGAGATCTTTTAAACATCTGCTCTTAACCATAAAATAAAAGCCTACAATGACAAAGAGCCTTCAAGCCCTATAAAAGTATGACTGCATCATATTCAGAGTCTTAAGTCAAAATCTGCTGAAGGGAAATAGTGGAACAACAGTTTTAAAAGGTGATTTTTCACTATTATGTACTACAGGATGTGCATTTTCATGGGTTGAAATAAAAGATTGTTGTTATAAGAGACAAAAACAACTGTGCTCCAAAACCACTCCTTTCCTGGCAAAAAATAAATTGGATTTTCAAAAGTCAATGAATTTGTGACAGCTGAATGTAACATTTTTGACAAACCAAACAAGTCAGTCTCTGAGTAACATGTAATTTATTTAAGCCAAAAAATAAACTTCATTATGTAAAAATAAGTATAATGAACTATGCTAAAAGCATTTCAAATGTCTACAGCACATTTTATAATAACAGTATAGGCGCGTTTCCATCACAGAGTTTTTTCTAAATGTCGACAAAAAACGATTGCGAAATGACGGTGTTTCCATTAACCGATGTTATGCGACTAAAACATTTTTCCTCTCGCGATAAGTACAATTATTCCAAAAAACATGGCAATGGACGTTGGTAGGTTTATGTACTATATCCCAGCCACCGCACTGGCCATTATTATTAATCGAAGGAGACGTATGTGTGTTTTCCAAGCATTAATGGTAAGGAACGACCCTTATTATACTTGAGAGCGGCACATATGAGGTGTTTCTGGGTGTTTCTCCCTCATATCTGCTGCGAGGTCTTGATTGTGGCATTTATTTGAGGTTTAGAATCCATTATTCCTGTGATTCTTTTGTCTTATATGAATTTAATAAAGAGCTCTGTCTCGTATTATGTCCAAACACACGCAAAAATGCGCAAAAACTGTTTCCATTGCAGTTTAGCGAAATATTTCTTTTTCAAATTGCCTGAAAAACCACCTCATGCGAGCGTAAAAACTTTTTTGCGATAAATGGGAGTTTTTGCGAAATTGACGCGTTTCCATTGGGCGTATTTTCAATTCGCAATTTCAATTTGCGCAGTTTGAAGGGTAATGGAAATGCAGCTACTGACATCATGCACATTATAAGTTTAGACTATAAACTCAGTGTTTCTTTCAACTACTACCCTGGCATGCATAACAGCATTTTTAGTCATTTTCGCAGATTTAGCCTAATATAAATTAAAGTTACAGAATTGATTCAGTCAAGAGTAGTGAGAGATTTTCTCTCTTTTGCTGTTTGATTAACATTAATAACACAAACGACAGCAGGTTTATTAGGCTGCTGTCACTTTAAGATGCACATGCACGTTCACTTAAGACATAAATTACTGTGTTTACGAGGATACTTGCAAAGATGGGCATTTTGACACTCAAGTATGTGTATTAAACAGAGTTCATTACTCACATGCGCATATAGTGAAAAGAGTTGCAGTGTTCCCCACAGGATTTTGTGAAACTTTGGTGGGCAGACCTCTGTCCGGTACTGAGAATCAAACCCGCTGAGCTGATCATGTGCTGATTGCGTGAGCGAAGTGCACACTTCTCTTTCCGCAGCGCAAACAGACAGTCTTTTGATAAGGACACAAAGCCTTATCGCATTTTCGATTTTAGTTTGTTTGACAGCAAAGGCACAAAACATTAAAGACCTTTTATGTTATTATGAGAAGTTTAAATATATTTTCAGGCCGCCACAGTCTTGTTAATGAATGGGAAACACTGGAATTGACTTTCGCTGCTTATTAAGCTTCAACAGTTTAAAAATCACTTGTTTTTAAACCACAGTGTTTAAAAACGCATGCAAATGATATGCTTTCGTGACTGCGTAGCACAGCAACATCACATAAGCGTTACCGTGATAGAGATGATAGTCCAAAGTCTCTACCGGTTGACAAATTTCTACCAGTAGGCTATATCTTGTCTAGCGGTATATCGCCTACCCCTTAGAGGTCTTCACGGGTCCAAAAATTCACACCCGAACCTGAAGAGACCCGTAAACGTGCTACACGGAACCGACCTGGACGACCCATCAATTATGTGAAAGTTGGACCCGGACTTGTGTAGAAACGATAAATGCCATAATTGTACTACCCCGGAACCGATGCGGACCCGTCAATTATTTGAAAGTTTGACCCGATCCAACTGGACCCTAGCGGCACATATTCCACAGCAAATTGTAATTAGCAAGTCAATAAACAAGGCTAATGTTAGTAGCCTTCTCCCAGACTGTGATCCACAATCCTCCTAGCCAAGAAAGTTCCATCCATGTTATTCCTCTCTTGACGATTGAAAGAGCATGCTTAAAGTCCCTGTAAAGTCAAAATTAAGTATGTGTTCTGAGTTTGTCATACCACCGAAAAATGTGTTATTAGCCACCCAGCCCAATTTCAATGATTAAAAAAGCCGCCAAGTAAATAAAATAAGCTATCAAAATCTCGAAAAAATGAGCAGTAGTCTCAGCTCTCAAACGCTGGGGGCGTGTCCGCTGGCTGCGCTGAAACCACGCCCACTCGCGGGAAATATGACTCGCGCACAGCTCGTGCATGTCGGCGCGACGGGAGGATGAAGGCCGAAGCGGACAGCGGGAGATAGTCGGTTCGGCCCCATTCACCAGTAACAGCGGATTATCAGTGAATTCCAGTTGTCTCCAACGAAAGTAAACTATTCTGATCTCTACAGAGGTGGGTGTGGTGGTGATCATCAGCTTTCCATCAAGGTAACGTTAGCTCTTCACAAGATAAATCCACCTCTTCTTGATATGATCATTTTTCGGAAATTTAAATAAGGACACCGATCTGTTTTCTAAGTGATTGCATCCAGGGAATACGCATTTACATGACGAAGGCATAGCCAGAGCCGTGGGCATAGTAGCTAGCAAACTGTAGGCTGTCTGATAGTAACTCGCGATTGAGCGATAGGCTTAGTGACTCCGTGCGTCATCAAGTAGGGGCCCAATCAAGCTCAGGGGGTCGCAGTGCGTCATCGAGCCCCCGTTTTAGCCCCGCCCAAAAAATCCGGCTCACAGCAAGGGTGAAAAACTGTTAAACGGTCTAACTCCACAATTTAGTACTTCACAGTTCTCAGTCTTTGTAACATGTTTTAGCAATACATTTCTAGCACTTATAATGTGTTTAGAATTTTTTTGTAGAATTGCCTTTACAGGGACTTTAATCCACTCATTATCCCAGCTTCAAAAGTTCACTTGCTGTCATGGTTATAAATGACAAATGCAACTTTGCAGTTGTGCATTTTTTTGTAACTTCTCGAGTCAACTCACATAATAAGATAACTTCGACTGTTTGCCCTTTTGAACTATAATAAAAATTACTCATTCAGTGCCATGGCCGGTAGCATTACTTATTTGCGATCATCTCTGCTCTCTGAGCCGAGTCTGACCAAAAAATGTATCTAAATAAGATGGTTAATTCACAATATTAAATATAAAAATGTAATAAGGAATGTGTGCACGTTTGAGACTGCACATGCACGTTAGTGGGAGCAACCTGAAATAGGCTACGATTTTTAACGCAATTTGAGCGTCATAGAAAACAGTTTATCTGTGAGTGTAAATGTGAGTGTACAAGGCTGCAAGCAGTTTTTGAGATTTGAAGTCTGTTTGCATTTGATGTTGCAAACAATAGGAACAGGAAAACGCATGATCTCTGTGCGCTTGCATTCATGAATTATTCCGTAGCAGATTTTGACTCATCTTGTTTTGTGTTCCACATGTAGCTCATCATACAGCTCAAGAACGACATGCGTTTGAGCAAATAATGACAGAATTTTTTTTGTTGGGTGAATTGTTTCTTTAAATGTTCATTAAATCTAGCAACAAAACAAACTGCTCCTAGGACAAACATAATATGGCAATTTTAATAAAGATGGCAGTTCCATTTTGATATAACGACTCAGAACAGAATCACACACAAAAGTGCAGATGGCAAACAGGGGAAACTGTGCATGAGTCAGTGGGGGTCAAATATTTGAGCCAAACACAGAGCAAATGTTGACTGACCTTGCGCAAAATTGGTTCACAAAGCAGACAAATTTCCCTGCATTCATAAGCAGCTATTTGATGACTAAAAAATATAATGGCAGGTTATGTTCAGGGAACAGTCTCATTGCCTCCCACAGTCCACCACAGCAGTGCACAGAATGCATTGCAGTCATCTGGTAAGGGTTGCGTGAGCAAGTTAAACTACAGCGAATACAAAAATCATTAATTCCTTGGACCTTTTCATGTTTTACACCATATTGGGCTTTATTTATTTATTTATTTATTTATTTATTTTCATCTGATCAATAAGAAAAAATATCATTTCAAAGTGACAATCAAAGTAAAAGTAAAGACAAGTAAAAGTCTCTGACTTTTTCATGCTTTATTGTTTTTACACCACAGTGGGCTTATTCATTTTTTGAGTAATATGAAAAGAATTAGTGTCAAAGTTTCAACAGATCTAACATTTTTAATTAAAATTATATATTTTTTTAAGTACTCAATATGAAATATGACACCTAATTTATCTAAATTAGGGATGTCAATTTACATAAATTCCTATAGGCCTAATTAATTAACCTTAAACGTTATTTGTTAACCTTAAACTCTTAAATCTGAAGTGGAGGCGCCACTAATGCCGAGTTCACACTGAACGATTTTAGGCCAGATCTTCTTGCAGGCTATCATTTTTAATATCAATTTCGGTCTCACGCACACGTGATCTTGCATTATTTGCTTATCACTTCTCACGTGTGTTTGGTTGTGAAACGTAGTTTGCGGGCCAGACAGAAGTTGTCGGCGATTCTTTCTTTTGTAAAGTCACGTAGTGTGAAACCTCCTGTCGCCGATCCATCATGCAGCGTGAACACACCAGCAACTGAATGCTACCCCAGATAGTCACGCAGTGTGAAAAGAACAGTGTCCCGACTACTTTGAAAATCGTGCAGTGTGAACTCGGCATCAGTTATCAGCATACTAACTTAACCACTCGCATAACCAACACACAATACATAGCGTTTTAAAGCTTAGAAGCTTGGCCTTACAGTGAATATAGGAAATATGACCATCACTTTACAAGTGCTTTTAAATGTGCTGACATATTAGGAGTACTCTATTTTCATATTGTGAAAAAATAACTACTTTAGATGAAAATATGATTTGTAAAATAACAGATAGACCCTGTCATACATCGTCAAAAAGGTCTCGACTAGCAGAACACAAGCGTATTTGTATCAGTTACAGACCAAACTATTAAGTATTTGTATGAATAAGCGCAGCTGATGCACGTGTAAAAACAGTACACACAATGATTTGCGCCAACTTTTTTGTTTGTAACTTCAAGAGACATTAGTAAACCATAGTAAAGACCGCATATCTTTATACGAGCAGAGCAGGTGGTCTTGAACAAGCCCAAACACAACAAGACAATGCGTAAATCACAGAGTGACATGACATGCTGCTTGGCTAAAGCTATAGGACTTCTGATTGCATTGTGATCATGACACAGTCTTTCACAAATTCATTTGAAAGTTTAGGCTAACTAATGGAAACTGGATCTTGGGTGTGACGGGTGGCAATCGGACACTATCTTACAGCTGGAGCACGCTTGGATTGGTTTGATCGCTCAGATTGGCAGGTCTTGATTTACAATGCGTCACAGAATAGGAGCGCACATCTGAAACAGTGCTGCTAGATCACTCATCCACCAACCTCTTATTACTTTTTGTTTATTTTATGTACTTTTGTTGTGCCATTTACACAAGTAGGCTAAGTAGTCCTTATGTTATATTAAGTAAAATCAGTTGTTTGGAGGGTTTTTTGAACCAGTGGCTAATTATACAGGGTGGGCCATTTATATGGATACACCGTAATAACATGGGAATGGTTGGTGATATTAAAGTCCTGTTTGTGGCACATTAGTATATGTGAGGGGGCAAACTCCTCAAGATGGGTGGTGACCATCACATATACTAATGTGCCACAAACAGGACTTTAATATCACCAACCATTCCCATGTTATTACGGTGTATCCATATAAATGGCCCACCCTGTATTTTAAAATAAATGGCTAGCCTACCTAATCCAAAATCCATTGCATGGCTTGAAGACATGAATACATTTAGAATACGTAACTATGGCCCGCTCACTTAATTTTTCCTCTAGTGTCTGCTGCATGTGTTTTGCGCAAAAACAACAAAAAAGTTTTTGCAGCTCAAAACTACTTTAATGATAAAATAGACCATTGATACGTTTTATCGATTAAATTCTTATCGACAATGAATCAATCGTCGATTAATCGTTAGCATCCTTAATCTAAATTATCACTGATGCATGCATTTAATATATAAATGATATAGTTAAATGGAGATCACTAGTCAAGGGGTTTAAAATGACAAAGTCCAACTTCTAGCGAGTCAGTATTGTGTGACAGAACTTCAATTTAAAATCATCAAGAAAAAAACATGCCCAGAAACTCCACAAAAAACCCCTGAAAAACTGGGGAATAGATAAAAGAAGAACAGTCACTATCCCAGTTAAATCAATAATTAAGAAATTGAACAACGATCTGACAAACAATGCCATGCAATGGCAACTCCGAGGGAGCAAAGGCTTCACATGAAATAATTCTGGTTCCAAAGAGCACGGAACCACACCCCGCTTTATTGATCTCGGAGCATCTGGAAAAGCAGGGAAACCCAGTTTGATGCCATCTTAATTTTTAAGTCAACATGAAATCCACATGATGTTTACCCTATTTAATTTATTTGCATGATCCTGGTCTTTTCAGAGCATGTAAGAAAGTCAAATTCAGTTAACATTTGAGTTTATTATTCACGTTGCTTCCATGACAACATAATAAATCATCTGCTATGCCTATTTGCATTTAAACATCCCCCTATGATCAAGTCCAAATCAGTTTACTGGAACACAGAGATGTGGGTTGCAGGAAAAAACAAAACAGTTAAATTCAATGAAAGCACGAACAGAAACTCACCCTACTCAAGGGGATTCAATCTGCAACCCTGCGATGACCGCACGCAGGACATAATCCATCGCGCACACACATGCTTTTACCGTCCACCCTCGTGTGAATTTATCTCCCCAATCTTTACATGCTCATTTGTCTCAATAACCAATCTTTCATTGGCTTTAACAAAATGTATCATCATACTGTGATATGGAAGCAGACATGGAGATGTAACTCCTAATGGGGCAAAGAAATCTGCACCTTTCAAAGACCTTATCGCTTGAATTCAGCGACTGCTGAGGTAGATCAAAGTCCGCTGTTGTTGACTTCAGCACTTCCCTCCACTCTCAGTCTAAATGAAGCGTTTTCAATCTTTTAAATGCCACAAATATGATCATCCTCGTGCAAAGGAACCCCAACTTAAATAATTTAAAAGATATCTTTATAGTTTGCTGTATAAAGACAAATTTTAAAAAATATTTTAATTTCTATTTAACTACATTATTGCATTTATCCCTTCTCGTCATAGTACTGTTATAGTTATGTATTTGTTTTAATACAAGTTATATATTTATTTTAATTTAATGTTTATTTGTTTAAATCTAACTTTCTTTATTTTTTTGGCCACTTTTTCTGAAAATATTTCTACGAACGGACCCCCAAATACTCCCTTGTGGACCCCATAGGGTCCCTGGTCCAAATGTAAAGGTCAGTGACCTTGCCCAGATAATCGATCAAACCTTAGAAGAAAAGTCTGTGGCATAATTTCAACACTAAAAAGTAATCCCTTGCATATGAGATCTTATCAGAGGTTTGCATTTCGCTGTAAGTTACATGCCAGCAAATACAATCCTGACATCCTACCATGAGAGTGAGTGAAATCAGTGTTTACAACAGTGACTAACACAAAGCCCTGATCCTGTTGTACTCTCTCCAAATAAGTGGGCGTTACAATATAAACATTGAAGGAAATACCACACACCAATGTTATCTCAGTTCCTTACAAGGAAAACCATCATTTATAGTATTCGTGTGCTCTTTAAGAAATAAAAACCTTGTGAACAGTTGATCATCTGACATTATTGCAATAGTACCAAACCAGCGATACATTTCAATGCTGAAAAGGTTATTTTTGAAACACTTTACTTCCATAAAAAGCTTAATCTTAGTAAGAAACCAGAGATATGAACACCGAAGCGAAACATTAAATGGTTAGTTGTCAACTCTCTGCTAGCATTTAGCTTAGCCAGCCAGCAAATACGACACAGAGGAGCTCACAACTGAAGAAATATGAGCACTTTCAAACAAATAATCGATAAAACATTTGTATACATGCCGGAGTTACTCTTTATACTGTAAAGCGACACTAAATAGCACCGTAAAGTGCCTCAATAGATTCGTTACATAGAGCTAAGCTAATATAACCGCATAGTCCCTGCTAATGCTTCTTCGGCGTATGGACAGCGTAAAAGTAGATTTCTTACCTTGAAAAGCTGATTTTCCAAATGAAACCCACACTCTGTACTTGTTTGGTTTACACAGGTATAAGAAACTGAGTTTGGTGGCTGTGGTGGGTTAGAGCTCGTCACACTGTGGCCGTTAGCGGCTAAGCTCTAACACACACACCTGATCATCACATACACGGGTCTAAACAGACACACTGAACTACACTGACTGTGACGGGCCTCTAACACAAGACCTACTACACTACTCCCTTACACTGATCGAGCAGAGAGGACATGGAGGGTTTGTGTGTGCAGACAGAAGATCCAGGTCAGAGTCATGATGTAGTAGAATGACAAGAGGAGAGAGAGAGAGAGAGAGACAGAGAGAGGGAGGGAGAGAGAAATGGAGAAAGATGCACCCTCAGAAACCATCTACTGCCTTGATCAAGAGACTATATCAATGTATATTACAGCAGTTTTTCTTAATATCTTGACAAATGTCTGTTTTATATTATATAGGCATATATTTATTATTTATTTAATCTTATTTTTTATTTAATTAGCACGTTATTTTAAAATGTTTTAATTTTTATTGTTATATGTTATTGTTCATTTTCTTGTCATTACTTTTTTCGTGTGTAATGCTTTGGAAATATTGTATGTAAACGTAACCAAGCCAATAAAGTATTTTATTAGAGTTAAGCTTCAAAAGGAAAAGCAGACATTCCTGTCACAAATTGGTAAAATAATAGAAAAAAAAATAATACTAATAAAACAGGAACTTTTTTATGGTAATAAAACCCCCAAACCAAAATCAAACCTATAGAATAAATGTAGGCCTATATTTGGACCGAAAAACGAAAGTAAAAGTCACTGTAAATGGGAATTTAAAAAAGGAACAGACTGCCATATATTCTAAAGCAATAGTGAAATACTTCAAACGTAATGATTCCACATTTTGCCAGATTGTCAGAAACTGGTAAAATGCAGATGTTACTAGGGGAGGTTGTAGGCAAAATTAATAGCCTATAATCATCATAGGAGAGAAACATAAATGTATGGTCTACTGTACAACTGAAACAACATATAACCTAAATATATGTAGCGCCCTCTGCTGTTTGACTTCTGATGTAACTTAATACTGACAAAACCAAAATTTTATTGGTATTCTACATAGGCTATGATTCATATGAAGATATTTTATGTGGGGAAAGGTGATTTATATCATTAGGTGTAGCTATGCAGAACATTCATATAATAGTCTATTTAAAAAAAAAAAGCTAATTCAAAATATATGGTTTTAAATTATGTTTCCAGCAGTGATGTTGTGTGATCATTGAATGTCTGTATTTGTTTTTCTTTTCATTCTTTCACCACTGTACAGTGAATGATTGAAAGATAGATCGAGTAGATCTATGCCTGTTCTTTATTTCAAAGAGACAAGTCTTATATTGATAAAAACTGCATATATAATAATTATACAACGATGAAGTATACACTGTATCACAGCTGTTAATATTTGAAAAGTTTTAATCAGTTTTCCAAAATACATTGATTCGAGAAACGAAAGGAGGAACAACACAAGCTTATGAGAACCTCTGGCGGTGAAATATGGGAGTGGATGTGACAAATACAGCACTGATTATCTGAAAAAGAGAAAAAGAAAACATGCCTTCAGACTCATTGAACAAGCAAATCTGTATGATATATTGTATTTTAAAAATATATATTTGCTTATAGGTAAGCCAGAGGAACTGTGCATATTTATTTCTAAATCAACTATTCTATTTAAAATAGTTTTGACAATTTAGTTGAATAATTGAATAACCAAATAAGAATCCCATAAAAGAGATTAATTTGAAAGGCAACTTTATTCTATGACTAATATACATATTTAATTTACCATATTTTAATTGAAGATAATGAAGATAATAGCAACACTATGAATTTAAACTGAATTCAATGAATTAACTCAATTAGCCTACAGGCTTTAATGAATAGCGAAGATGACTGAAATATACATCTAACTCAATTATTGAATAATAATCCAATTAATTTCAGCAAGTATTAAATTAAATTAAAACTAATGATATAATTAACAACATACCACTTGGGACCTTAATTCTGAGGGTCCAATTTGATCTTTTCTTTTTAAAACAATTTTTTTTTTTTTTTACTCCAAAAATCTAAAAACATTATTGTGTCCACAAATCTCTCATTAACAAAAAACATAAAAACTTTTGATATTCATATAATACAATCACACAGAGTCACAGAGCTCCAAAATTGGATAACTTCAAAACTGTTTTGACTGACTAAATCTCACAAATATTGATATTCAGATGAAAAGGCAAAATTAAGAAGAACATAGCCATTTACTAAATGTGTTGAGATGAAATTTCGAGCCATCTATAGTCAAGAGAAAAAGATTATCTGGAGGGGTCATCGATCTCACCCCCTTACAACAAGTAATTTGTAAGTTGTAACAACAAGTAGGCCTACGATTTTTCATGATTTTTACAGCACTGCATGTTAAAGGAATAGTTCACTTGAAAATGAAAATTCTGTCATCATTTACTCACCCTCAAGTTGTTCCAAACCTGAATGAATATCTTTCTTCTGCTGAACACAAAGGAAGATATTTGGAAGAATGTAACCAGGCAGATGATGGACCCCATTGACTTCCATGGTATGGGTCAAAAATACTATGGAAGTTAATGGAGTCCACCAACTGTTTGGTTACCAACATTCTTCAAAAATATCTTTGTGTTCAGCAGAAGAAAGAAATTCATTCAGGTTTGGAACAACTTGAGGGTGAGTAAATGATGACAGAATGTTCATTTTTAAGTGAACTATTCCTTTAACTTCAACACAATGTATTCCATGTTACATATTCTGTGGGTTTCACTTGCTTTCTGTGTCGCCGGTTCTGTGCAACATTCACGTCAGGCTTGTGCCATGGTCATCGTAACATTTCCACTTTCAACAGCTGTGGAAAAAGAAGTACATGATGACTGAATGTCCAAAACCGATGTCCAATTAAAAAAGGTATATGTGGAATCTGGATTGCTACATCAGAATACTTGTTTGGGTAACAACCTGGTCTAAAGAGGGTCATTAAGGTAACATAATTGTATTACCTTCCTCTGATGCCTTAACTGGTTTAGCTTCCTCCACAGAATCCAGCATCATTTCCTCAACAAGTTCTTCTGCAGCCTCTGTTGTGGCCTGTAGTGCTTCCTCCAGGTCTGCTGGTGGCGCTGTGAGGTCTGAATGTTCTGTTTCTGTGGCAGCTGGCTCATGACATAATGCTTTATCTTCCTCTGTTTGTTGACCTACTGCCTTGACCGTCTCTGACGTCACCTCTGCAGGTCCAGAGATGGTATCATCTTCTGACAACATCACCTCAGGACTCAATGACTCTTCCCATTCCAAAATACTCTCCATCTCTGTAACAGAGGCCTCCTCTGATGAAGCAGGGCTTTCAGCATTCATTTCAGCCTCAACAGGGCTATCTGCCTCAGACTTGACATGGTCATCTCCCACTTCAATAGTTTCTTCAACTGCTTGAAGCGCTGAAGGCAGTTCCTCCAGTTCTCCTCCTTCTGTTTTCAGATCGGATCTATCGTTCATGGGCTCCTCAACCTCAGCTTCCTCGGGCACTTCTGCTGAGACCTCAACAACCTCCAGCCCATTGAGGATCTCCACAGAATTGTTGTCCTCAGCCAACCTCAGTGTGGCCACCAGGTGCTGATCTCCAACTGATGCAGCTGCAATCTCCCCTGTAGATCCAGCCAGGATTTTCACAGTGCTCAGTAGATCAGACATCGGGATAACTGCAACAAGATTAGTTTATAACAGAAATGTATAGGTAAATATGCAATAAGTAGGCATCAAGTTGAATCTATGGACTTTATTTTAGCATTTTCTATCTATTTTATTTTTCTCTGAATTTGAGGGAAATTCTGAAGAATCCTTTGGATTATTTAACAATTTATTTTAAGATTCATATCTAATATGTCCTCATGTTCAAGTCCTTGAATTTTGTTTGCAATATATGGGTGGCTATACAATATTTCTACAATACATAGTTTGACCCAGAGCAGCAGGGGGCAGCTGAGTGCTTTTTGCTGAAGAGCACACACACTGTAGGACATGAAATGGAAAGATTGTGCAATCTTCAAAGCTGGATTTAAAGGTGGTAGGAAATCTCCTTAAAACGCCATAAGTGGCATAAATCTCTAAGATGATTAAATAATCAACACACATAAAAGAGATTTACCCAGATTAAATGTAAGAGATGCCTAAAGCGTCTTCGAATAAAGTCATTATAATCAAGCCATTTTGAAAACATTTGTGTCAAGTATGCATTCAGTAGACTTTAGGAGGAACAATCGGGATGCATTTGCCAAAATGAGGAAGTGGGTTTAATCTGTATTTACAGGACTGTGAAAAAATTTAAAGCATGCAGATGATCTAAACTATAAGCAAAGCATCCTGATTGAAAACACAATAGGAGCTATTCTACTAATGTACACAACATACAGAAATACAAAATATAATGTAAATACACTTACAGCATAGAAAAAGGTATTATGATTTGTTCATTATTTTTCTTTTAAATTACAGCTCATGATGTAAAGGGATAAAAAAAATGCATGCAATAATGGCACTGAATTCAGACTCCAAAAATAATAATATTTTTTAAGCACTTTATTTAGGGAATACAAATATTTTGTCAGTTTTAAAAACTACAATCAACATAAATTCTGAGTTGGTCGAGCCTAAATTCCAAAAACAGCACTGAGAATAAGAGCAAATGTCTCTGCTGTCAAGTATTATGACGTGTAAGTGACAGTGGAACAATGTTTCTTTATATATTTCATATTTTAACCCTCTGGTGCTCTTCATTATTGCTCAGTCATTATTGACTGAAAAATTTTACGTTTGGTTTTTTAGAATTTTTTACTGCATCATAATGGTATGAAATGTGGTAATGTTTTGGCACTTTCTATGTGAACACACACACACACACACACACACACACACACACACACACACACACACACACACACACACAATCATGATTCAAAAAGGTTAAATGGTCCTGAAAAAAAAAATATATATTCCTGGCGGAATACAAAAATGACCACATTGGAAATTAAATGGGAAATTAATTTTATCTAGTGGAAGTGTTTGGTACTACACCCAAACAAAACCTTACTGAAAGCTACTGAAAATTTGTTTAGATTTACGGCCTTGATTTTCTCACAGTTTTAGAGTAAAACATGTTTTGGAAAATATATATTGCATTTTTCATAACAATAAACGTAAACTTAATTTTTTTTTTTTACATTTTTCACTTCAGCAATAATCTGCCAAGTGTCTTCTTTAAAAAGAGACCAAACTTAAGTCTGCGCTTCAAAGCATTCAAGATTTATGATGGTTTAAATTGGAAATTTCATTTTCAGGTCTATTCTCAAAAAGTGAATACATGGATTATTTATAACTACTGCATAAACATAATTTAGTACCATAAAATCAGCTAAAAAAATACAAAATAGTAGATAAGAAAAAAAATACTGAACTGAAATATAGTACATTCATTTTATTTTTGACCACCACGTGAGAAGCACCAGAGGGTTAAGAGATATTCACAGAGATGATTAACTGTTCGGTAATAGGCACAGGGGTTTGCCTCCATCCCAAAAGCTGAGAGAAGTCAGTATTCACATGTGGAAAAACAATGATAAAACATAAAAGATCTCCCTTGAAGACAGAATTGCTTATAAGACCATGGTGGTTTGGAATGCATGTATAGAAAGACTTCAAAGTAGGTCAGACACGTTTAAAAATTGGACACGCCCCACAGAAAGTCGGTAAAGGTATTTTGGGAAATTAAGTGTGTGTATATACACATGTAATTTACACATACATATATATATACATACATATATATACACATATACATACACACACATACACTAAGTGTGTGTGTTTTATATATAAATGTATGTATGTATGTATGCATGCATGTATGCATGCATGTGTATGCATGTATATTTTACTCAATTCAAAACTAACTGGACTGGAATCTGAATGAATCACAACTCTGGCAAGTGTCCATAAAATGTTTGCATGTTCTCGTCGTCAAAAAACAACAACATTGTCAATTTGAGTTAAGACAAATGTCTCCCTGCACACGCATGAGTGAGGGTATGTCATGCATGGCAACAAGTATTATAGCAGGCACAACCACTGGTCGTGAAGGAGGAGAGGTATATATATATATATGACATTTCAAGTGTCAAAACACAGACTGGAATAATAAAAAGGCCACTTGCAATTTAAGTAAATTGTTTTTGTACAGCCTCAACCTCTCCTCCTCACTGTAAATGTGGGAGTAGAACCCTCTAGAGTTCACAAGTTGAAAAAGGACACTTCTTTCTGCTCAGAGGACACAGTCAGTCGGATAAAAGGAGCACAACAGAGGGAGTCTCTACAACTTAATGGAGCGTTCCAAGTGGGGTTGGGAAGATTCACATCGGGGTTTACATCTAGACTGCTCAGTATTCAGGCTGCTTCCTCAACAGAAGACGCCTCACCAGTTGCCTCGGCAATAGGAGTCGCAGTCTCAGCGGCAACATCCTCGACAACAGGTGCAGTTGGTTCCTCGGCCTCAGCTGCTACTGCCTGTGCAATGGCAGTTTCCGCCTCAACCTCCATTGCTGCATCCACATGTTCTGGGATCTCTTCAGCTTCCGCATCAACAACCTCTACGACGAGTTCTGCTGCTGTGGCCTCAACAATAGTGGTGTTTTCAGCTACCGCGGTTTCCACAATCGCAGCTGCTTCTTCTACTGAGGCCAAGGTGGCCACTGCTCCTACTTGGAATACATTAAGCAGGACTTTAAGAAAAGGCAAAATGATCCAAAGAAAATCCATGATCAATTGTGATTAAAAAGATAAAGCAGACTTAGCAAAAGTGTTCTTATACTAAATTAAGTTAAGTTAATTAAGGGTTAGCATCAAAAGATTTTTCATTAATTCCATCTGTCATTAAAGGGATAGTTCACCCAAAAATTCATCATTTACTCACTCTCAAGTTGTTTCAAACCTGTATGAATTTCTTTCTTCTGATGAACACAAAAGAAGATATTTTGCAGAATGTCAGTAACCAAAGAGTTGATGGGCCACACTGTCTTCAATAGTATATATTATTTTTAATTTTTCATACTATGGAAGTCAATGGGTTCAGTCAACTGTTTGGTTACAAATATTCTTCAAAATATCTTCTTTTGTGTTCAGCAAAAAAAAAAAAAAAAAAAAAAAAAAAAAACAGGTTTGGAACAACTTGAAGAATTAAATTTTTTTTGGTGAAATATACCTTTAATAGAACAACATTAGAGATTACAAGAACAGGACGATGCACAGCGGAAACCATTCATTAAGATTAGCAGCAGGCTCAACCGACTTGGAGTCTAAACTCTTAGAGTTAGCATTAGAAACTTTATTGGGAGATTAAAGTGAACCATCCTCAGAATAAGTTTTGATTTGATTATAAAGAACCTGCATGGATGCTTGATTGGCTCAAGATAATGCAGACCCATCACCAAGCAAACATCAAACAAATAAATGCAAGATGAAGTTCACACAAAAATTCAAATTTTGCAGTATTTATTTTCTTTCTTCCATGGACCAAAAAAAATAAGAAAGTATGAAGACTGTGGTGGTCAGTCTTTTCTATGCAATTGCAATGAATGGGAAATGGATCTTTCAAGCTCCATGAAGGACACAGAAGTATAAAATAATGAAAAAAGTAGTATACAACTAATGCGCTCTATTCTAATTGTTTCTGAAGACATGCAATGTGACAAAATACAAAAAAAAGTAAATTAAAACTACAGTATATGTATAATAAAGTAAAATGAGCTATATGATTATATTACATTCATTCAAGTTAGAATATAAGATTATATACAATTATATGGGCTTGGAATAACATTTTCGGTGACCTATTCCTTTAATAAACGGTTATTATAAGTGATATCATGAAATCAGATTTATGATATATGTTGAACATATTACCGTTCGAAAGTTTGGGGTCTATGAAAAAAAGTATCTTAAGCTCACCAAAGCTGCATTTATAAAAAAAAAAACAAAACAAAAAAAAAAAAAAACAGTATTGTATATTAAACATAGTAATATTGTGAAATATTAATACAATTTAAAAATGATTGTTTTCTATTTTAATATATTTTAAAATGCAATTTATTCCTGTGATCACAAAGCTGAATATTTAGCATTTATTAGTCTTCAGTGTCACAATCCTTCAAAAATTTTCCAGGATTCTTTGATGAATAGAAAGTTCAAAAGAACAATTTATTTGAAATAGAAATTATTTTGTTATCGCTATTTGTTACGTCTTTAGTGTCACTTTTGATCAATGTATTGCATCTTTGCTGAATAGAAGTAAAAATGTATTGACCCAAAAGGTTTGAACTGTAGTATAAGTTAATATGATAATATAAAAGCATTTTACTAAGCTCTAAGTTCACTTTACTAAGTGTCATCAATCATGCTTACTTTGAAGTGCCTTAACTTAAACTGTTTGCAAATGCCAAAACAAGTTTTGCAACTAATTTTAGAAAAGTGCTTGTGAGAAATGTGATACATGTTGCTGCAGGCAAAAAAAAAAGTAAAAGAAGACAGACCAAAATTTATAGAAAAGTTGTTATTGACTACTGACTGAGTGCATTTAAAAAAATAAAACAAACAGACATGCTGTTAAGACAGGCTAAATTTATACTCACCTTCCTCACCTAATGGGAGAACAAAAAGTAAGGTGGTTAACAGCACGCAAGCAAGAGAAGTAAACAAGTGAAATCTGCTCTAAATGTAGCTAGCTTAGTTGGCTGCTGGGTAACTGCAGAAAGAGGATCACGCCTGAGGAACTGCAGAAACACACACATACCAGAACAGGCCTGACTCGCAGCACCCATCAATTCAATGAAGCCAGGAATAAAGAACTCTGAATGGGAATCTAATCCCAACTGTCTGTGTAAATTATTCCGCTTTACTGATGATGAAAGATTAACTAACAGGCAAACTGAAAACAGGTATACATCAGCAAAAACAAAACCACAACAGCAAAAAAAAAAAAAAAAAAAAACTTACTTTTTGGTCTGGCCTCTAGTTGAGCGATTCTTTCATTATATCTTGCACTGTCAGAGTTTATTGTCTTATAAGCCTGTTGGAGGAAAAGGGGGTGAAAAAGCATAAATGGATGCTATTATTATTATTATTAACACTTCTAAAACAGGATGAAAGAAGTAAAAATGCATACATAAACAAGAGCAGCAGTAAGTGAGCTTCCACCAATCAACATGTAAGCCATGTTTGTCCCGGACGCCGGTAGCCCGAAGGACATCTGTCGTATAGGGAATACAGCTATTGAAAGATAAAGAGAGAAACGCATCACATAAAACCGTATGAAGCATTTTTGAGGCTAGCTGAATCTGTTTTCCTTCACCACCCATCAGTCAAATTTTCAAATATTACATTACAATATTTCTACTGCCTCTAAATTATCAACATGATATAAAAAAAATAAAAAATAAATTGGTGACTGAGTATCAAACCATTTCAATATTTATTATGTAAAAATGTATTTATATAAATTGTTAAAAAATGTGTACTGTCCCTCAGTTGTGATGTCATATCAAACATTTGTGGAACAAAACTAATTTTCATTTTCTTCATAGGAAAATTGATTTTGAACGACAGCTTTAAAGACAGACCAACTGTGATCAATGAGGTTGACCTATATACATGATATTTGTCTCAGCCCGCATTATTGCAGCTTTTTTTTTTTTAAAGTCAACGTGAACCAGAAGTTGGGACCGACTTAGTGAATTAGTATTTGGGTCAATGGCTGCATTCGAAATCACATACTCTCTTGATAATACTTATTTTGAATAAGTAATTACTTTACAACTGCTAAGAAAAATGCATTGTATACAGTATTAATCGGTGTAGTATGAATGTAATGTAATAACCATGTCGCCCTTATGAAGTTAAGTCTTGTACACAGTCTTGTACCTTTGTTCGATTACAAAAACTGTTTTGCTTCAAACCAAAGTTTGTAGTGTTGTGATTCACTGTGTAGCTGATTGGTTTGGTTCATATAATAGACTTCTTTAAAATCCCTATGGGAAAAAACAAAGAGAAAAAAATACTTCTGGAACCGGTGCTGCTGAACAAGGCGGCGGGCACTGATGCACTGTTTGTGTCACTTATCAACTTAAGTGGATGAGTTTGATGAGTGGAAATTTTAAGTAGCTTGCAAAGTTACAGGGGACCAGGCAAACCTGATACAGCAAGCATGCGTTTCGGGCTTTTGTGTTTGTGCATTCATTTAGGCAAACACACATCCTCTGTGTAGCTGCAGTGAAGCAGCAGAAGGGAACACAATGTCCCACTGTAAAACCGCCCCTCCTAGAGCAACATTTAATCCCACAGGGACACATGCACCGGACATGCAGTGTCTGTACAGTGTCACAAAATCTAGATCCAAAATCTGGACTTTAAATAGTTCCATTATGTCCAATAGAACAAAGCATGAATTTCAGGAACGACTGCAATAATAAGGTGTCTGTCTGCACCAAGGTGTCCTGTGCCTCATTTATACATTTAATCTCATTTACGGCTGCGTCAACACACTGTTAAGGTGAAGGTAGACCAGCAGGTGTCCAGGACAATGTGTGCAGTCATGCTCTCTGAAAACAGTGAAAGCTGTATACATAAACACTGGCATAAATATAACCCCATTGGGGTGGAGACGGCAGGCATGTCAACGTGCAGAACCCTAGGCTAATTCATGTTGGCAGAGAGCCCTGCATAGGGCCCTCTTCAAATATTTGGGTGGTTTTAGGAAATGCCTGAACAGATTTTGTGAATACAAAAGTTAAATCATGCACAAAATGCTGAGTCAGCAGAAAAACCGATTAGCAGAGGTGGGACAAAGTCATTGTTATGCAAGTCACAAGTAAGTCTCAAGTCTTTGCCCTCGAGTCCCGAGTCAAGTCGAGTCAAAGATGAGGCAAGTCCCGAGTCGAGTCAAAAGTCAAAGCCAACAAGTCTCAAGTCGAGTCCAAAGTCCTACCATTTTAGTTTCGAGTCATTTCAAGTCCTCTTACCACAGAAATACAATTTATACAAATCATGTACGTCTGTAAGATTTGTATTTATTTAAACCTCTTTTTATACTTTGATTTATAATCAAATATAGTAAAAAACTGAAAATTTAATTTTCACAAAAAATGCTTGTATTTCAACAGCATATTGCACTAGAACAATGCACAGCATGCAGCTTCAGTCCTGACTCCTGTATTGTATTAACCTCATATTGCAAAACAGTTTAACTTTCAAATAGACATGGGTCGTTTTAGCTTAAACCTTTTTAAACATGTCATCAATAAAATCCTCACTCCTCAAAATTATCACTTCTGAAAAACTGGACCAACCTGATAATATAATTGGAATGCGTGTTGCAGTGCGTATGCGGTGCAAGACCAGCACGCGCAATAGTGCTTTCACATATGCTGCGTTTGCAGTGCGTGATCCGCGGCTGTACCACAAATGCATACTCACTATTTGTATTTCAAATCCAGAAGTTATTAGCATCTTTTATTTAAAAAAAATTTTTTGTCAGCATTGCGATTCTCTTTGTACACACGTATACACTCTTTAATAGACGTATTCACGTTTAAATACAATTTAAACAACGTATTATTTAATGCATTACTCTTATATAATTATATATTAAGTTGCTCAAACAAGTGGTAAAATATTTAACCATGTACTTATATTAAAATCGCATAGCCTACATTTTAAATTAAAACTTAAAATTGACAAAAACAGCAGACTCATACTCTTTCTTTTGCATAATTTAAATCTTTATACAATAAATCTCGCATGTCACAAAGAACTTGTTTTTCCACCTCCACGAATGAGACAAGTGTTATGTTGCCTTGTTGAAATATGTATTTTCCCTTGATTTAGGCTACCCCGGTCTTACGTCTCAGCATTGCGATTCTCTTTGTACACATATACACTCTTTAATAGACGTATGCACGTTTAAACACAATTTAAACAACGTAGGCCTATTATTCAATGCATTACTTCTACTTATATTAAGTTCCTAAAGCAAGTGGTCAAATATTTAACCATGTAGGCTACTTATATAAAAAAAACAGCCGATCATGCCTTTTATTTTATATTTAAATTAATACAATAAATCTTGCATGTCACAAGGAACATGTTTTTCCACCTCCACGAAGATGAGATTTGTTCATTATGTCGCCTTGTTGAGGTAAATTGTAGTTTTCCTTGCTTTACCCTGGTCTTAAAGTGAAAATAGTATTTAATTAAATACATTTATGGTGAGATTAATACATTTTATTTAATTAATCGCATTTATGGTGAAATTACTACATTTTTAGGTCAATCTGTGTTCATGTTGACCACGAAACATGCGCTGTCACTTTAATTCAGCGCGTGCAGCACATGTGCAGCACAGCAGAAATAGACTCGGTGCGGAAACGATCGCGGCACTGCTGTATACGCACCGCACCTGGAACGGATCGACGGACTGCAACCTCGGGCAGTGTGAAAGCTCTAACCTGTTAACATGGGTACGGAAAAAAATACGCACCCGCTGGCGCATACGCACTGCAAACGGAGTATGTGTGAATGTGAAACGGGCGTTAGATGCTGTCGAATCAAAACAACGTGGGACTACAGTGATTGGATGTCGTGCAGGCAGCGCGCGCGCTCGCTGCATGCATACAGGTGGTGCACATTTTTTTACAGATGCAGATAAACTGAGAGCGGCGCGGCCGTGTGGACATTTTTTCCCCCAGTTTTCATGGGAAGTAGCAAGTCTTCTCGAGTCAAAAGGCGCAAGTCCAAGTGAAGTCACGAGTCATTGATGTTAAAGTCCAAGTCGAGTTGCAAGTCTTTGTACATTTTGTCGAGTCGAGTCTGAAGTCATCAAATTCATGACTCGAGTCTGACTCGAGTCCAAGTCACATGACTCGAGTCCACACCTCTGCCGATTAGCCCTCAAAGTTAAAGTGGCCAGAAGATCTTTATATTTGAAAACAATAATGAAGGCGCATGCAGTTCAAACTGAGTGAATCCTTTGACAGGAAATTAAATTTAAGCAGATCAAACCCAGCTATTTCCCACAGATGCACTGGAGCAGGAGAGGGTTTATGTCGCTGTTATCTGTTATGGAAAACTCTGCATTAAAAACAAACTCAAACATTTTGAAATGAAACATTGTCCATTAAAAAAAAAAAAAAGTCTTGAACTCACTGTAAACATTTTCATAACATTTAACTTATCACAACAATCTCTATATCTTAATCTCCTTATCTTAACTCACATTTCTTCATCTGTAATTTCATTGAAAGTGTTTAATAAAGAAAAGCAGCAATTAAAATGGGAGTTTCCAGTTTTACTGGGTTGATTTCCTTTGGAATTCAGGGTGCTAAACAAATAATATATTCATTCCCACGTTCTTACAAATCATTATGTAAATATGTGCAATAACCTAAATATTAATGATACCATATAAAACATTGCATTACAATAAAAATAAGCACAACAGAACAAATAATATTCTAAACACTGTAGGCTCATACAAACCCATAAATCAAAGAAGAAAACACTACAATAAACAGATAAATCCTCGGAATATTTGAAGGAAGTCATATTTTGATATGATTTATGAAATCCCTATAAACAGACATAAAGTTGTATTTTCTATATTTTAGGCATACTTGAATTTGAGGAGCATATCTCATTTGTTACATAACACAAACATCAGAACTCAATGTTCTGGATTGGGGTAAAAGTCGTAAACCACTGACACACACACACACACACACACACACACACACACACTTAAAAGGTACGATGACTTTTTCAAATTTACAACTTCATATTTTATAGTTTATGCATATTTTGTAACAACTCTCTTTTAGATTGTGAAGTGTAGGCTGGTATTCGATATGGATTGAATGATGTACCCATTGTAAACGGATGTTTTCTTACCATTGCTGAGTAAAGGAGTGAGGGATTTGCGTGCCAGAGGTGCAAGTCTTTGCCAAGCCGCTCTGCAAAACATTATTATTCCTGCTGTGAACCAAGAATCTGACTTACTGACAGATTTACTCTCCACAAGCCTGTCTCTCATCCTTTTAAACTCCCACTGTCACCTCCTTCTGTGTCACGTCATGCATAATGTGCACGTGGTCCAGTTTCCAAAACTGGATTGATATAGAATTAACAAAAAACTTAATAAACTACTGATTCTATTGCATTATATAATTTTTAAATATAAAATAAAAAATATTTTTGATTTGTACTGGCCTACTTCTCTGTTGACATTGTACAATATTATTGTTATTTTACATGTTTCCCAGTTAACAATTTGTGGTTCCCAGAACGTTAATGTTATGATTATGTGTGAATATAATATAATCTAAATTTAAATTCTAGTCTAAATATTAAGCAAGAAATATTTGTCAACCTTTAATATAAATCCAAAAACTATATTCTTAAAAGCTCATACAAACTGAGGTCAACTCTAATTCATAGTAGCCATGATATGTTATTTTAAAATATTGTCTTGAAACTTAAATTTCATTTTTACTTCTGACATGGATGTCATCAGTCATCAAGTGTATTTATTTATATTCATAATTCAAATTATTCAAATAAACAAGCATATTAGCGTTTTGTTGCAAATGGATAGCCTAAATAATACACTGCTCGTGTTGTGTGAAAATACAATCGCTTAAAATTATTTTTGCTGTTGTTTCCTTGTTGTTGTTTTGTTGCTTTTGCACTATGTTCCTTGTACTAATGTGAAATGAGAATTTTTATTGTATTAATTTTGGGGGTGGGCGCTTATAAGCTCTTTTGCTTCAGCCCACTCCTTTTGAGCAGAATGGTTACTGCTCAAATAAACAAATAAACTAAACTAAACTAAAATAGACAAAAACATAATTTCCGTTTGTGCATGTTTAGTAGTTTTTCCTTATTCATTAGGGAAAACAACAACAACAACAACATAAATGCACATGATAACAACAAATCACAAGTCACTACTTTTATTTTGAAATCTCTACCGGATGTCCAGAAGTTCAGAATTACTGGTTGCAGCGGCGCTTTGAGGAGAGAGACTGCGGGAAAAAACAGCAGGCATGGCGGGGCGCGGGAAAAGAAAACCCAGGTCTTCGCCACAGGTATTTCATATAATCTTAATAATTTCGAGTAGTTAGAGTACAGTGTTCAGGTATCCTTTTACGCTGAGTATTTACTGAGAGGTAATGGGGTGCTTGTTTGTGAAAGATTGTGAGATATATAGATAGAGCATCCACTACACTTAAGTTATTTTGTTTGTACATTCAATTCATATACGTTAGTTAGTGCTAGTGAATATTATGTAAGTATTCACTATGTGAATCTGTTCGTGTCTTCAGTGTTCATTAGCTGCAGTCTGTTCCAAAGACCCAAAATAATGTGTTAGTATCAGCACATTAGTTGTTAAACAATCTATGTATGCATCATCATCTGGCATTAGTTTATTGTGACAATTTAAAGGTGTCCCTTCGATTGTAATGACCTCTGTTAATATTAATCTGCACCTTGCAGATCTGTTTTCTTAGCTTAACTATGCTGTACTGGACTGAGTGTTTCTTCATAGAAAAGTTATCGTCCTATAGTTTTTATTATTTTATTACCGAAATTATAATTTCTGCCAATGCAAGGTATTAAAATGTTGCCTGTTCCAGACAGAAACGCCAAATGGCGAGGTGAAAAAACCAAAAGAAGGGCAAAGGGATGAGAAGACTGTTGTTGCAGGAGAAATGAGAGAAGAAGTGGAAAGATTGTACAAGCTAAGCATGCCTGACGATTTTTTCCAGTTTTGGGAATTTTGCAAGAGTCTTCGTGCTGACTGTCCACAAGGTATCTGTGTTATATTGATGGTTCTATATCCGTACAATCACTATTATCTAGAGTATAAGCATCTTCAAATTGATTTATAAATATGTTAAAATGAATATTATTACAGTTATGTGATTTACATGTCTTGTTGCAGTGATGTTTAATCGTTGCATGTGTTTTTGTGTGCTTTACAGATGCCCTAAAGGAAACACTTGGGCTTCAGCTAGTTGGCCCTTTTGATATCCTGTCCAAAAAACACAAATCTTCCTCTCAACCCAACTTTCATCTTCATTGGCGCCATTTTTATGATCCCCCAGAGTTCCAGACAATCATACTGGGAAACGTAGACACCCAACACCACATGGGCTACTTCAGGTGACTATTTACCTGTGAACAGTGCTTACAAATTGTAGTCCCTTACTGAATACAAATTACATGGTAAGAATTGTAGTTCGTAATGTAATCTATTACATTACACATTTAAGGTAATATAAATGGACTACTTTTTGATTACTTTTAGATTACTTTTGACCTAGCTTGTTTATTGTATACATTGATTTGAATAGGATTTTTTGGAATTTTCTGGAATTTGTGGTTCCCAGAATGTTTAATATTAAGCAAGAAATAATCTGGTACCATATTGATAAATACAAAGAAAGAAAAATTATTCCATTGTTGAATTAAACATTACATTATGTCATGGTTTCCCAAACTAGAGTTTTAAAATGAAAATAATGTGATAACATGAACTAAAAAAAAACATTAAATATTGTATTTGTTTATGCTGAGCAGACTCTCAATTTTCCATGTAGTTATAGTCGCACAAAACTTTTGAGAAAGGAAAATATAAAAAAAATAAGAAGAATTAGGGAGAATCAATGAATTCTGAATAATTTACTGACATTTTGTGAATATTTGGTAATCATGTAATAAAAAAAATTAAAAAAGTTACTGGATTCTGATTTTAACATGTAATATAATCCAATTACAAGTACCGGTATTTAATTTTTGGAATATGATTACATAATCCATATTACATATAATCAGTTATTAACCAGCACTGCCTGTGAATGACATGTATTTTCGTAATTGGGTAAAATAATAGTTGCAAGGATTATTGCAAAAGCAAATTTTGTCACATCAAGCTGCAACAACAAATTCATGGTTCTTTAACTTTAAAATATAATTTTTTGTTTTTTTAATAATGATGTTTGTGTGATTCTCTAACTGTTCTTGTCTCCCTGTTCAGAGATTTACCTGATGCTTTACCTGTGTTTATTGGGGAGAATGAAGCCAAGAAGGGCTGTACCATCACACAGATGGGGGACAACATCTTTGCAGCAGTTCTGTAAGTGAAGTAAAATTAAAATAGATGCTCATTTTAAGTTTAACTTTTAAACTTTTTTTCTCCCCATTTTTATTGAACTTTGTTTCTTTCATACGTTTATTTTAAATGGCCCTTTGGAGTGACAAATGAATTGATCAGATTAAAATTGAATTGAGAAAATAATTATTTATTTTAAATGGTGTATAGCATTTTTTTTTATATATATATATATTTCTATTTGCACAATCTCTCTTTTGGCACACCAACCTAGGCTGTTCTTGAAGAAGAAAAGAAAGGAGAGGGGACAACAGAAGAACGAAGCTGCTTTGGACAGGTTGGAAGAAGATTTGAAGCGAGAGGCAGAGAGGTTGGATTTGCCACTGGAGCAGAAAACTAAAGCAATGAAACAAAGAGAGAGAAAGGTATGTGAAGAAAATTATTTGACAGAACCACATATTTGTCTCTGTAAAACTTTTATGGAGGTAACTGGCATGGTTTGACCTTTAAAGGGAGACTTTGCCCAAAAATGAAAATTGTCATCAATTACTCACTCTCATGTTCTTCCAAACCCATAAGACTTTCGTTCGTCTTCATAAGCTAAATTAGCTTGATTCATATGGATTTCATTTACCATCATTTACTTTTTATAAGTGTTTGAAGAGTCTGAATTTTGGTTAAATAGTCTTTATGGTATGATGGTGAGTAATTTATGACCGAAATTTTTAGGTAAACTAAATCCTTAATTTCCAACTGTTAATAACAGAAATTTCCAATCTTTTATTTTTCTGCAGGTAGTCACAAAGACATTTCATGGAGCAGGAATTGTGGTTCCAGTGGATAAAAATGATGTTGGATATAGAGAATTGCCAGAAACTGATGGTAAACCTGAAAATTTCTCTCACCCATTTTAATGATATTTAGCATTTTAGTGTTGACTAAAGGCCCCGATATACTCACGGCGAAGTTCTTTTTCGTTCTCCGTTTAGGGGTAAGTGAAGTATATCGGGGTCTTTACAATGGCCAGGTTGTGAAATAATGCTGCTGTTGCATTGCATCTTGCAACAACAATGGGAGACAAAACAATTAGACTTAAGACTTCAGTTTACCTTCTTCATTTTGTTTACCTGTAGCAAGTCTGAAGAAGATTTGTAAAGCAATTGCGGAGGCCAAAGATGACGAGCAGAGGATGAAAGCTTTCGCGCCCATTCAGGAGATGATCACCTTTGTTCAGTTTGCCAATGATGAATGTGATTACGGCATGGGCTATGAGCTTGGGATAGATCTGTTCTGTTATGGCTCACATGTAAGATAAACGCGCACACACACAAATAATATTCAATCAAAAATTCAACCCTAAATCTGTGCACATGTTTATATTTATTCACATTTACATTGAAGTATTTCATGTGTTTTTTGCAGTTGTCTTTGCATTATATTTTATTAGTTCTACCACAGTTTTATCTATTCAAAATGGTAAATATGAATGCAAATTAATAATCAAAAATAAATAAAAACATGTAGCTTTAAGTATTTTTCAGTTAAATAAAATGTCTTTTTTTAAGTAGTAATAAAATAATAATAATAATATAAAGCACAAAGAAACAAATCACAAGCAATAGAACAAAGAACACTTGACTTTTTTAGCATCTAACAATAAAACATTTATTGAAGTGTATTCAGTATATGTCGTCAATATTTCTCTTTATTTTTTCGGTTAAGCGGATATTATACTTCAGCGTCTGTGTACATTCACTAAAGATATAACTGACTATGTTTACTTTAAATGGGTCATGAATTGAGAAATCAAATTTTAATTGAACTTTTGACATATAAGAGGTTATTGTACTATAAAAAGATCCTGTAAGTTTCAGAGCTCAACTTCCTCGTTAGTCCAAAAACAGCTTTTATTGAAACCAAGGTCCCAAAATGACTCGTTTTGGATTTTGTCTCAGTAATGATGTAATAGTGCGATGAAAGACCGCCTCTGCATACGGCTGTCGCGATAACCGCAATATTGCAGTACCGCGCTACTGACAAGCCAACCGCAGAGGAATTCAAGTAACCGCAGCAACCGCGATATTCACGTGTTTTCTTTTTTCATAAGGCTATACCCTTCTTATTTTGAACTTCGTGCATGTGTGTTGAATGTTAAATAAGTTAATAATGATAATAAGACGTGGTGATCATGGTTTTATCATGGTGATTTGTACGTTACAGGGGCTTCGTGGATTTGCACTTAAGCCTAAACAGACAGTGAATGAGAGAGATCGATTGAGCGCGTGCGATTACCTGCGTCTGTCTTTGAGGTCAAGTCATATAATACGTGAAAAGGTTGCCGTGTCCAAGGAAAGTTAAATATTTGTCCTGTCATCCTTTTAACGTTTAAAATAAAGGGTATTTACCATGAATGGCATCAGCGACAGGCCGACAGCGCTGGTCAGCGAGGAACTCGCGGTCGCGGGAAACAAAACTCAGTGAGTCACGCATTGAATCAATGCCATTTGTCTCTATGAAGCTTCAGCGTTACCCATGCGACGCTTTGCTGGTCAGCTGAGCCTTGAAAAGTGGAGCTCAAAGTTAAAAATAATTAATCTTTTAATGAATCAATCAGCGTTTTTGAACGTGTTGTTGAATGAATGGTTTATGACTCACTCAAAGACAGTCCGTTGCCGTAACAACTGCGCGCTGAGTGACAGGCTTTCAATGCGCAGAGACGCTGTTTAGTTTCGGTTTATTGGTTACTGAAAATGTACTCGTTTTTGTGCATGCTGACCACATCGTGACACTTATTTATATAGCAACAAATAAATATTAATAAATTAATAAATGCGGTAAAACCGCATATCGCGCTATTGAGCCACTCAAAATTACCGCAAGGGAAAATCCTTCACCGCGACAGCCCTACCTCTGCAGAAGATTTTCTTCATCATTGCCTCTTTAGCCCGCCTACCGATTCATGCTTGTCATGTAGTAAATACGTAAATATGACAGAGACGCAAACCCAGGATTTCATTTTACTGTGGATTTGATTTTAAACAAGACCCAGGCTTTTCAGAGAGACTCGAAATAAAAGATGATGCAGTGATGACTATATTGGCTCGTACAGTAATGTCGCAACACACAAGTGTGAGTAACAGTGTTTTTACCATGTGTCATTATTGCTTTGTCTTTTACAGATCAATTGCTATGTACTTATTTTACTTACACTTTACTAAAACAATATGAATAATTGATGAATATAAGAATGACAGTGCGACAAACAACGGTACATTTATTCATAATTCGTTCAAACGAAACACCGTAAGTTATCCTGTATAAGTATACTATTACTGTTCTGTTACTGCAACTGTAGTAACTCCAAGTACTTAAACTTTATTTGCCACAACCAAGACTTGTAAAGCATAATGTAATGTGCATAAATGTTTCACAGTTGGCAAATGTTTCAACTATGTAGCGAGATTAACACCTTTCTGTAGCATCTTTGTTTCAACAGTAATGCAATAAAATGCAATACTACCACACAAATACGTAAGGAATAAATATAAATAAATATGATTGATTACCATGTTGTCGCAGACTGGACTATCCTTGGTATTTGCAGTGTAGGTTTATTGCCTTCAGATTCGGGATCAGACTCTGGCTTAAACGTGTATAGCTGAATTTCTCTCGTTGCCATTTGTTTTCAAAACAATTCCACACGTGTAATGGCAAGATTTTGATAAAATTATAAGTGAAAAAAAAATAAAAAAATAAAGCAGTTCATGACCCCTTTAATAAATGTATTTATTTATTAGTTTATTTACATTTCAGTATGGACAGTGCATTAAAGGGATGGTTCACCTAAAAATGAAATTTCTGTCATTACTCATCCTCATGTCGTTCCAAACCTGTAAGACTTTTGTTCATCTTCAGAACACAAATTAAGATATTTTTAATGGAATCTGAAAGCTTTCTGTCCCTCCATTGACAGATACGCAACTGACACTTCAAAAAGTTCATAAAGAGATCGTAAAACTAATCCATATGAATTGAGAGGTCAAGTTCAAATTTTCTGAGGAGACACGATCGCTTTATATGATGAACAGATTGAATTTAGGATTTTATTCACATATAAACATTCATCAACTCACACATCAGGGACCGGTTTCACAGACAGTGCTAAGATTAAGCCAGGATTAGGCCTTAGTTCAATTAGGGCATTTAAGTAGCTTTTATAAACATGCCTTTGTGTCTCTTCATATGGATTCATTTTACAATCGAACTTTTTGAAGCGTCAAAGTGGTAGTTGCGTAGCTCTCAATGGAGGGACAGAAATATCTCAATTACATTTGCTTTTTAAAGATGAACGGAAGTCTTATGGGTTTGGAGTGACATGAGGGAGAGTAAATGATGACAGAATTTTTTATTTTTGGGTGAGCTAGCCTAGCAGACAAATGCAGTGTTAAATACCTTCAATAGCTTTTTGCTTTCCATCCAAGGCCATCTTCCAGGTGGTGTGTCCTTGCACTTTACAGACGCATTAATAGCCATTTCTGACAGGTTTCTTATGATAGAGTTCTGCTGTACAACTGACCCAATTGTCTTGTTTTCCTTCTTTCGGTAGTATTTCAATAAAGTGGTACGTCAGCTGCTGCCATTGGCATACAATCTGCTGAAGAGAGGTCTGTTTGGAGAGATACTGGAGGCGCACCTCGCCAGTCGTTCCCAAGACAACCTTGACCAGCTCTCTGCTGTCTGACGTATATTGAGTGGATGATGAGCTATTCAGAATGACTTCCTGTAAATGGTGTTCGGGGTGGGGTCAGAGACAGATTACACTGCACTAAATTACGCTGTTAGGTACTGCTGCTTCATTGAATATGCTACAAAGCCCAAGAAAGGTTAGTTTCTTAAACCTGAATTGCTCATACTTTTCTAAAAGATGTATCGGATCATTAAATATAAGCATTTTGCTTTGTATACATTTAATTGGTTTAACTTAATTAAAATGAATAGGCACATGTTTTTTTGTTTTAAAAAGGTCACTCTCAGTGTTCCCTTATGCTTTTTTGGCTGTGCTTAAGGTTAGTCCTATATTAAAAGTGAAATCAAATTGAGTTTTCTTCTTCAGGTTCTACATCCTGAGAGTCAACATTTTGTGAGTAATACTGTGCCTTTCCAAACCTGATTCTCTTTCATTCACACTGTCGGTCCAGTAAACCATAGAAATGAGTTGCTGAGAGTTCAGTATGTTATATGTATTATTTACGATTCTGCTTTCTGCATTGCCATTAACATATTTTGCATAACCCAGTTGCTTAAAAGCAAAAGGTCCTTAAGTTTACCAGTTTATCTGTGCAGTAAGACTTAGAACTTAGCTGTGGTTTCAGATCAGTTTACGCTTATTTTTGTGAAAGCGGAACGTGCTATACATAGAATAAGCAGCTGATTCTTGTTTCTGATTGTTAAAATGGTACTTTTAAGTAATCTGTACTGAGAAAATGAGTTTTCAGTGTCAAGTTCTAACTGTCTGTTCACCATTATAATTCCGTTATTGTCGTCCAGTACTGATCCAAAGTAGATGTTTAATAAAGTGTATATTTTTTATGTCCTATCTTTTTTTTATTGACTGTGCTGTGTGAAAAATGATATTCAATCTGTAATATGTTCAATCGCTATAATTGTGCTTGCACTGTAAATTTAAAGTTGTGTTAGTATACTAAGTATAGTTTTCAGTGTCTTTAAACTATTTGGATGCTTAATGTACATTTTACAACATTTGCTACCCATATTTAGCTACTAATGCAGAGTAAAGCAGCATATTCAGTTTAGACAAAAAATAGAGATGGACATTTTTTGTAATGCTGAGCAGATCATTTTATTTAGATGAAATGTGAAGACAAACCGCCCCCCTCTTAAAAAAAAAAGATTTAGCTTTATCTATCTTTCTATCTTTCATCATCCATCTATCTATCCTCTAAAATTCTGTTAAATTGACAGTAATCAACCATAATTTAGATGTACAAATACATTAACAACCAAAGCAATACACCATAGCCAAAATTCATATGTATTAATTCATATTTCTTTTCTGTGTTTTATTCTCACTGTTATGTACCCAAAGGGACTTTTGGTCTTAAAGGGTCTTAAATATATTGTAAATTTTAACCATACATTTAAAATTCAATATGTTCACACTTCTCAAAGCCACACATTTGTTTTATGGTAAGTTGACCAGTTAAAAGGATTTTGAAGTAGGCCTATTCATTTTAAAATAAAATGATACAGATAGGAGAGACTGGAATTGTCACTTTTTAAGTGAAAATGTATTTTGTCTATTTGGCTAGAAAGCTATTGATCATTTCTGCTGATACAGTTAATTTAACACATTGATGTTTTGTGATAACATACCCTGCTATTTGGACTAAGTTGTCACAATGGAAACTAGCCATTAAACAACAGGTGTAAAAAAAAAAAAAAAACAGTTAGCTCTTGGATGAGGCAACTTATTTGCATATATCACTTGGTTTGATATTTTGCTATCAAATGCAGTTATGAAATGTACGTTTTAGATGTAGCCTACATTAAGTGTCCAAATACTTTTTGGGGTCCACTGTATGTTCCATTTAGAAGCTATTAAATCCATTTTGGTTTTGCCTCGTCATGTGTAAGTGGAGGTTTGGCTTATGGAGGAGGGGAGTGAGGGAGAGAGGGAGAGAGAGAGGAGCACGGGAGGGGGCTTCTCAACACAGTGATGAGAACATCGCTCGTATTGCGCCTCTCTTACACCATCGTATATTTATCTAAGGCTTCTCGTTAATTACCCACATTCACCCTCTATCTCGGTCAGTGTTTCAGCACTGCAACATCGGTGCCTGTGCATGTGAGCAGCAGGAGTGTCGCAGGACAGCGCGCGTGAGACCCGCACCGCACAGTCACGCCACAGGACGTTCGTCAGTCTCCCACTCTCGAATTCAACCACAACATGTGTCGGAGCTTCAGCCCTCTCATCTGAGGCCGGAGCACAGGTCTCGACAACCGCAGTATCAGGACTGCCAGATAACGTTTCCTGGACGACATCACGCGCTGAGCCTGAATGTCGAAAAGCTCGGCAGAAAGTCAGAGCAGGGGCGGCTCCGTCCGAGACGTGAGGATGGCCTCCAACAATACCTCATCCGAAGGAGGCTCTCCACCCCACCAGAACCGCATCCGACAGGTCAGTGTGTGTGCGTGTGTAAAATTAACGAAACATTCCGCTTTCAGATGTTCAGTATGTGTGGGCGAGTGTGAGTGACACCCGTGCTTCGCAGTATTGTGGTCCACTATGCGGAGGATGAGGCGTTGTCCTGGTTACCGAATCCTCCTAAACCATCAGTGGCCTGAACTATAGCAATGTAGCCTGTCTCATTTCATCATGGCAGCGTTGTTTTGTAAATACATGGACACACTGAGGCATATCTATCTATCTATCTATCTATCTATCTATCTATCTATCTATCTATCTATCTATCTATCTATCTATCTATCTATCTATCTATCTTCTCATCCATCTACTCATCCATCATCTATCTATCTATCTATCTATCTATCTATCTATCTATCTATCTATCTATCTATCTATCTATCATAAAAATCTGCTAAATATACAGTAAATAAGTGGCCATAAAATGATGTAAAAATACACTAACAACCCAAGTTTATCATAACAAGCCTATTCATAAACCATAGCCAATATTCATATTTTTTTAATTCCTATTCCAATTTTCTTTTTTTGTTTCTTTTTAATGTTATGTAACCTGTAAGGTTTTTTTTTATTATTATATTATTTTATATTAATTTATATTTTGACTTACAAAATGTGTTGAATATAATGTACATTGTAACCATACATTTACAATGCATACTTTTCATACTTTGCAAATCCAGGTTAACCCATTACCAGAATTTTGAGGTCTATTTTTTTTTCCCCATTGTTTTTCCATGTTTGCCATGTATGTAATGAAGTCGCTTTTTATTTTGGGCCAGCCTGTACGTGATGCTGTAGTGACCGTGTGTGTTGACTGCCAGTGAGGTTCACACCTGACAAACTGCTCAGTTAGAGCAGCATTGTTTAGATCCTTAGGGGTCGATGGTACCATTCTGTCATGCTGCCAAGGTGAGATTACATTTATTTACTGGGGTGTTTTTACCTATGAAATCACAGCTGATGACACTGCAGAGCTTGTTAAATAAATAAAAAAGGAGAATATCCAAACAGTGGTTTATTGTCACGCCCTCTTAAGAGCCCTACAATAACAATCTTAGCCTCACCCTGCCTGTCTGCTTATTGCAACCTCATAAGCCAATTCATCAATAAAAACCAGCCATAAATAAGTGATGGCCTGGCTGAGTCATGTACGGCATTAGCTTGTCTGCATGGATGCATAGATGCCCTTCCATGCCACTCAAAGGTGTAGCCTGTGTGATTTGTTGCTCGAAGCTTTCCCGAAGATATTTTCCACCCTATTTTCTTTATTATTTCACTTTTAGAGCTGTCAAGGCTTAGTGCCTGTGGTGGGTTTTTCTTCATGGTCTGTTGAACTACATTTAAACTCTGGGTCTAAATTCGCCTTTCATCTCTCCATTGTGATGTATCCCAAATCGGTCTTCTGCTCTGACGTCATGGTCACACCCTGTGCTCTTGTAAGATTTAGCTGGTATAGCCTAAATGAAACTGGTCAGCCTCGACAATGCTTTGCACGTTGTATTGAATATAGATTATAGATGATATGGAATATGCACAGCTTAAATAAAGTATCCTGTTACCTGTTGTCCATATGGTGAAGGACTGGGCAGAAGTCTTTTTCTAAAGCTATTTCCTGTCAAACACACTAATGCAGTTTCCTGTTGAATCCTGAGTTATGATATGAGAGAGTGCTGTCAGGGTCTCTCTGGGTAATTAGATTCCAGTAATGGACCGAGCACTGCAGGCACATACACACAGTCGTCATCTTATTGCATGAATACCATCCACTGGCACTCCTAGTCTTTGGCTAAACAACATTTGTTTGAATATGTGGAAGTCTAGTAATTGTGCCAATACGTAGCCTATAATAAATACAGTATACGATCTTTGTTTGTATGTACTTATAGCAGTCAATTTAGTAAGTAATATTGCATAGTCTAATTCGATTAAAGAGTTAGTTCACCCAAAAATGAAAATTCAGTCATACTCTCCCTCATGCCGTTCCTAACCCGTAAGGTTTGTGTTTCATCTTCGGAACACAAATGAAGATTTTTTTTTATAAAAACTGAGAGCTTTCTGTCCCTCCATTGACAGCTACGCAACTACCACTTTGATGCTTCAAAAAGTTCATAAAGAGATCATAAAACTAATCCATATGAATTCAGGGGTTTAGACCAAATTTTCTGAAGAGACTTGATCGCTTTATATGATGAACAGATTTAATTTAGATACAAACATATAAACATTGATCAGCGAACATTAAAAGAAGCTCAACTGAACCTGGTTGACGCGAGACAACAAACCTCTTGCAGAAGTTCAAACGTGCTGCGTAACACAAGTATGAACCTCATTGGTTCTTGCGGAAGCTCAAACGTGCTGCGTAACACGAGAATGAACCTCATTGGTTCTTGAGGAAGCTCAAACGTGCTGCATAACGTGAGAATGAATCTCATTGGTTCTTGAGGAAGCTCAAACATGCTGCGTAACGTGAGAATGAATCTCATTGGTTCTTGAGGAAGCTCAAACATGCTGTGTAACACGAGAATGAACCTCATTGGTTCTTGAGGAAGCTCAAATCTGCTGCGTAACACATGAGAGTGAACCTCACTGGTTTTTGAGGAAGCTCAAACGTGCTGCGTAACACGAGAATGAACCTCATTGGTTCTTAAGGAAGCTCAAATCTGCTGCGTAACACATGAGAGTGAACCTCACTGGTTTTTGAGGAAGCTCAAACGTGCTGCGTAACACAAGTATGAACCTTATTGGTTCTTGCGGAAGCTCAAACGTGCTGTGTAACACGAGAATGAACCTCATTGGTTCTTGCGGAAGCTCAAACGTGCTGCGTAACACGAGAATGAACCTCATTGGTTCTTGAGGAAGCTCAAACTTGCTGTGTAACACGAGAATGAACCTCATTGGTTCTCACGTCAAGAAAACTTGCTTCAGCTTTACCACAACTGATTTGTGCATTGATGAATGTTTATGTGAATAAAAGCCTAAATTCAATCTGTTCATCATATAAAGCAATCCTGTCTCTTCAGAAAATGTGGACTAAACCACTCAATTCATATGGATTAGTTTTACAATCTCTTTATGAACTTTTTGAAGCGTCAAAGTGGAAGCTGAGTAGATGCCAATAGAGGGACAGCTCTCAGATTTCATCAAAAAGATCTTCATTTGTGTTCCGAAGATAAACGAAAGCCTTACGGGTTTGCAACGTCATGAGGGTGAGTAATTAATGACTGAATTTTCATTTTTTGGGGTGTACTATCCCTTTAAGCTGTAATCTATTCTTAAATTCTGTGCTCCAACTTCTTAAACCAAGCAGGATGAATGGAGGTAGGAAGTGGTCCGAGAACAACAGGCCTATGTTATGGTGCTTGTGATGCAGGTCTAAAAATAGGCTACCATCCGTCTAGTCATTCCTACTGCTACACTCTAGTTCCCCTCAGGAGTGGGTTGTGTATTTCCACCTGCAAGGCTGGTTTGGCAGGCGGTATTCTACTGCGCTTGGAACTAGTTGTTAGCGGATGGAAGAGTGGCATAAACATTCCTGTACAGAACATGTAGTGGGCAAAGTGTTTGGTATTTTCAGAGTACTTAGGATGTTTAAACGTGACCGGGTAAATTTTATTTTTAAGCATAAATATACTCGCATAAATAGACTTTTTGTTCGTCTTTGATTGTCAATTTAAAGTCCGGTCCACTTCACAGCTTATTCTGACTAAGAACCTTGTTTTCAGAAGTATTTTTCTTCCCATTAATTTTTATCATAGCTATATAAAAAAGTATTAATTACAAGGTTATAAGCTTTGAACCAAACCAACCAGCTACTAGGTGAATCACAAACATTGATTTGAAGCAAAAACAACTGTTTGAAAATTGGACAAAAATACAAAGGTACAAGACTATACTTGATCAATTTAAAGGTGCAGTAAGCGATTTCTGAGAAACGCTGATGGAAGTAGATCGGACCAAGCACCATAACAAACTTGTAGCTAATCAACAATACATTCATGATGGTATGTTTTACAGAACCAAGATATGCTGTTGTAATGTTACAGTAGCTATATAACAAGACAGTTTTGAGTGTTATTGTTTGTCTGGAGCTGATGTGCTGCTGGCAACTAACAACAAACTTTTGCTTGTACTCCTGTGTACTGCATGTTCATTTTTTGTTCTTCCTTGTCGTTTGCGACAGCGTTCTTCGCTTTGTTTTTTAGCGAGGCATTATTTTGCAGATCAATGAATCAGTGAATTAGGTTTCATGCATTTGAAATTGGCAACGCACGCGTGCTTCATGTCTTTTGTGTAAAATATTATTGAGACTAATACCAATCCATACCAGTGGATTGGAACTTGTGATTTCGTCCAGGTCTTGCTATTTGTGTGTGTAATATGCATTAGGTGTTCAGTAAACAGACTGTGGGTGGTCCATGGACATGCTGTGTGAGGCAACAAATAATAACAGTTTTTTAGCAGTTGCCATTGTATTTATATCAAATTTAGTAGAAAACTGTTCAAATATCTATATCCAAGAGGAATAATTCTGTTTGAAATTCTTGTATAGGCCAATGTAAATGGAGAATATGCCTATCCGGTGTTCAGACGACTCATCTTTTCTATCATTCGTTCACTCATACTGCATTAGCTTGAGGTTCTCAAACTGTCTTTTGAATAGAGCAGAATTATCAATCTGGCTAAATGCCTTTGAATTTTTCTAATTAATATATCACTGCCTTGCCAACATCCTACTGTTCACTGTGTGAGTTCATGTATTATACTCAATAATTTATGGCACTGCTTTCAGCTGTAGCTCATTTTACAGCCAAAACTATCTGGACAGGTACTGTACAATGTGTAGGTCCTTCAGTGGCTCGCTGTTTCAGTTAGTCTTTTCTCTCTTGTCCTCTGATTGTCCATAACTCACTCAGTCTCTCTCTCTCTCCTCCCTGTGGGGGAAGTATGATGTGATGTACAGGAAGGAGACTGTAATGGAGCAGAAGGAATATTGCATTATACAGCTGCACGCTGGTGCATTGTGGGTAGTGGGTGCCAGGCCTGCCCTCTAAGGACTGTTTCCATAGAAACCTCGCTGTCCAGCACTGTCTACACACAACTTAAAACTTTAATGATCATCATTATTGACCGTGATCATCCATTATCCTCACTGCCCACATTATGATTTTGATGTCGTACGAAAGTTTGCACAAAAGCTATAAATGTTGATGAAGGCCATATGGTAGTTTGCCATTTCTTGGTACCACTGAATTTTAACATAATCATAGCTATTACAAGATTATAGTGCAACATGCTCAGCCTCCCACTGTAAAGAAAAAGTTGCTGCCTTAAAGTACAAATAACTTGGATGTTTAAGTCATTGCAACTTAAATGACATTAAACTGACTTTAAAAATGAGTTGAATCTTGTTTAACTTGTTCATATTTGTGAAAATTGCTTGACTTGTTTTGACGAGTTAAAGCAATGCAAAAACATGTTGTCATAAACTTATTGATCATATTATTTTTTACAGTTTGTACTAGTCCTCACATGCGCCAATTGACGATAAATCAGTAAGGAGGAGCTGACAATTACTTTAAAACTACTTCAAGCAGCCTTTTTCGAATTATTTTTTCTTATTAGAGTTAGAGTACATTGGATAGTTGTATATTTTAAAGATTATTTAGTAACACTTTACAAAAAGTTTCTATATGTTAAAGTCCCCCTGTAGTCAATCATTTTATTTAGGCTGCCTCATTTATACTAAATGATACAAATTAGCCCCGCCTCCACTCACTCACACCAGCTCAGAGTTTCAGTTCAGTTTATTTATTTATAAAGCACTATTAAAAGATTTTTTAAGGTACTGTCAAACAGTACCCCTACATTTTTGACCACAGGTTTACAAAAAGGGGTCAGCTCACCTAAATTTGACAGTTCAGGCAGAGCAGGACCCCCAAACCAGACGAGCTCTGTTTTACTCATTAAAATTTTAAAAGTTCACCGACACCCAGGCTTTAACCTCCTTTAAACAATTCACAAGGGAATTCAAGGCATTTACATTATTTTTCCTCAGAGATCCACTTTGCTTTTACAACATTTATAAATCTTGCTTAATGTTTTTTTTTTTTTTTTTTTTACAATTCAAGCTGTATAAATGAACATGAATGTATTTCAAATTAACAATGAGCAACTGTACATTTCTAAACTGACTGTAAACAAAATGGTTGTTCATTGTTAACAAACTTAACATTTTGTAAAGTGAAAAAGTACATGTCAGGTATGCAAGATATGAAGGCATTTTTACATATTTATATAGATATTAATGCCTGACAAATAATAGCCAAGATAGAGGATTTAGATTTTGTTTATCTGAATTTGGTGTAATGCTAATGTACTGAAAAATGAGAAGCGAATTTGAGCAAAAAATTTATTAAATCAGCAGGTCTGGCTGGTTTATTTTTCGGCATGACGCTACAGATAGTAAACGGTGGAAATTACTAATAGAAATTTAACTAATAGATATCACCATTTCATCACATTACAGCAATTGTTTAGTATTACAAGTTTTCTGAAATTTTTTAATATTCAAACCATGTATTATGTAATTAAATATGCACTTAATATGTATACATTTCCATTACAGAACTCTGAACATTGGATAAAGCCATTTTTTTTTGTTGACATTTTTTTTTTTTTTTACTGGTTTTTAAATGTATATTTTTGGTGTTTTCTTTCCACTAGTCTGTGCTTATGTAAGTAAATTAGCATAAGATCTCAAAATTGGCCAGTGCCTGGAAAAACAAAACAAAACAAAACAAATTGCCTCTAATGCCTTGCCTTAATTGGTTATTTTTTAAGGGGTGAGGGTGGGAGTATGGGAAATGCATCTCATACTTTAAAATATTAATGAAAAACCAATCAGGACTTCCCGTAAGAATGGAAAATGGATCAATGATGGCCCGAGGACAGGTCAAAAACAGATGGGTGGTTGGATTAGGAACAATTTGAAAGATGTGGTGGATACATTAAGGCACTGATCCTTGAGAAGTAATGATTGTCTCCTAAATTTGAAATTTGAAATGGTTTCCATGCCCTGGGAAGGATGCTTAGTGGGTAGACACAGTGCTTCAGTCTTTAGGTCAGTTCTCCTGAAAAAGTAGAGATTGATGAAAATACTCAGTGCACATATAAAGCCAAATACAGGTCCAGCACTTCTCATACACTTTAACAGATGGAAAGCATCCCAAAACTTGCATGTCTGCCAAGGTCTTGTGCTACATGGTTCTTGAAAGCATCTGTAAGGAGAGGGACAGAATGGCTCATCACACACACATGCATGCGCAATAGCCTGCCCTTCCCAGAGAGCTAATTGAGTAGAGTGTGTTTACGGAGGCTTGCTGATACTCTGATGTGATTGCTGTCCTGTCCGCTGTCTGCATACTTCTATTGATCCGTCCTCTCTTTATATCCCTCTCCCTCTCAGTTTCTTTTTCTTAATCCTTCAGTATCCACCTTCACTTTTTTCATTTTCCTCTCAAAACTCTCAGGCCCATGCTTCATTGATGCTGAAGTTATTATTAGTCATTATCTGGCAGAATTAAGTTGGCAAAGCATGTAATTTGAAGTCACACGATTCATTATTTATCAGTTCTTTTAGGGAGCGGCTCTTTCTACCATGCAATAATAGATCTGATGTTTTAGTAACCGCCTCACAGGACTGCAGAACATTTCCTCTGCATCCAAATCATATTATGACAGTGTGAGGGAAAAGATTCAGTCATTTAATATCTTGATACATTAGTGTAATTTTTTGATTGTATCCAAATACCAGTCATGATAAAGCTGTAATTTTGTGCTGCATAAAAACTTGATTGAGACAATATTAGCATTCAAAATAAAATGTAAATTATTGTTTAGATACCCATGGAGGACTTCAAGCATATTAAGAGGGCAGAATTTTTTTTCCGACTTTATTGAATTTGACCAAATTTTAGTTTTCTGTTGTTGGGTGCATTCATTTCCTAAAAGCATTGTAAGCAGATCATAGAAACAGTTGGCACCAATAATCTCCATGATAAAGTATTGTGCAAAAGTTTGGGGTCAGTAAAAATTTTACATTTGTTACAAAAAATTATTTCAAATAAATGCTGTTCTTGTGGACTTTCAATTTAAAAGAACCCTGACATTTTTTTTTATTGGGAACCAAACCAGCATATTAGAATGATTTCATGTGACTAAAAACTTGGTGAGCATAAGTTTTATTTTTTGTTTGATATATATATATATATATATATATATATATATATATATATATATATATATATATATATATATATATATATATATATATATAAATCTTACAGCAAATCGGACCCCAAACTTTTGAACGACAGTATCCTTACAATGCTTTTGTGAAATACATCCCTGACATGCAGTACTGTTGTAAGAAATAGTCATGCAAAACAAGTGATAAACTGATACGGCCTTCTTGCGGACAGCCTATTTTCATCTCATTGTATTTCAGAGCTAAAGAGATACCTAGTGTTAACAGATTCTTACTGAACTGATCTGATGTTGTCATTAAGACATTAGTGACATTTATCCAGACTTTTGGCTCTCTGCATAAATTCTGGTCACTTTGGCTAAGAAGCACCTGATAAATAGAGCTAAATAGAGGCCCTAACCAGAAACTACAGCCACCAGACTTCAAAACGAATTAGAGTGCATGCAGTTTCATCTTCTAGCCGCACTCATTTTTATCGCACGTGTCCTTTTCACCAGAGTACATGCAGAATCAAATGAGCTGGGCGAGGAATAAGAAGCTTCTGGAATCAGAGTCACCAGGCTTAGTGCTATTTGATTTCTGTAAATGGGTTTCTTTTCTTGCAGGCACTCTGATTTAATGTAAGATGATTCGTACATTAAAGCAGTGAGTGATTGGATCATCATGCACTGTATTCTGTTTGTTTGTGTAGATAAAGTCATGGTTTATCACAGCTCCTTTATTTTGGTATGTGGGTGCAAGCTATCAAAGAGAAAAATTGTTGGAAAACAATTCATATATATGTTTGGGGCACAGGGATGTATAATATTAACATTAGCAATCAGATTGATGGCTCAAATCAATCCAATTGAGCTCAATCCGAATTAAATTTCAATTGTATTGGAAGGGGTGGTAATATAGACCAGAAACAATCCGATCAATAGGGAAACATTAACCATGTAAATGCTTGAATCCAACTATCTTCTCTATTGGATTCAAAAATACCTTGCACAGCACCATGATGTGTACTTAAACATGTTTTACGTCCTATGAACAGACCTATGCTTTTTTTCATCCTTTATACGACAATTATACTCACGATAGCTCCAGTGATGTGATTGTGTTTGCTTTCTCCTGTTTAAATGCATCAACTGGACACACTGCACATGCACTGAGGTTGTGTTCAGAATACATGTAATGCACATGTAAATTAATACGTGAATCAGATCGCAATGTTCAGGGTTCATAGAACTTTAAGAATATGAAATCAGATTGGATTCATTCAGCTTGATGAAAGAGAGTGCATATAAACTTACATATTTTGGCTTGCACAAAAAGACATGGTATTGCCACAAAAAAAGACAAATTTGTTAGTGGTAGGGTGGATATTGTATTTTCAAATGACATCTACTGAAGAGCATATAGTGTTGTTTTGAGCAATGTGAATTTTGCAAGGGTATTGTTCTCCAGAGTGCATTTGCATTTGTCTGTTTTCTCACTTTGTTGTTTCTCTCATTTTTATGGATCTCTCTCTCTCCCTCTCTCTCTCTCTGCATTTGTCAGTGTGTGTTTGGGTGTGGTCTATACTGATATAAACAGTCTGTGATAATTGATCCATTTATTTCTAGAGTGACATTTGAAAGCTTGACATTTTACATTTATGCATTTAATCCAAAGCGACTTACATTGCATTTCAAGATACACATTTACATTCTTATCAGTTCTTGCTTTCCCTGGGAATCGAACCCACGACGTTGGCGTTGCAAGTTTGAGCTACAGAGAGGTTGAGAGAGGTTTTCGACCAGTGTCTTGGTCATGTAATGAAGAAATGTAAAGCAAATATTACATTATAAAAGTATATTTGTCCATAAATTAGCTGTCTCTGATTTTGGCGACATAATTTGTTGGCTATAGTTTCAGATATTGGAAGTGTGCTTATGATGGCTCAGTAAGTTTGGAGGCTTTTTCAGAAATTGTAAGTGGCTCTGTGTGCATCGGATATTGAGTCTTTAAAATTAGTATTTGTTTACAGCAATGGGATTTAAGACATATTTATGACTGCTGTTTTTTTTTCTTCTCCGTTGTGTTGATTTTGTTGAAAGCAGATAATATTAAGGCTTATAAATAGTATAGATTTTCTTTATGCTAGTTTTCATTGTCAGTATATAGCGAAAAATTACTACAATTTAAAATATCATCATTGGTATCAGCCAAAAATTCTATATCGCTGCATTTCTCCTGCTTCTGTACATCTAGTGCATTAGAATGATGGATTTGTGTAAAGAAACTGGATTGAGGGTTGACTGTGAGTGAGCTTTTATGAAAGATCGATTGTGTTGACTAATGGCTTAATAACAAACATTATAAGAGTTTCAAGACCGATTAGGTTACAGATGATGTAAGTTGAAAAGTACAGACTCAGCTATGAGACCATATTCATTGCCTACATCAGCACACACTATACACCCATAAACTTCTTATATTTAAGATTTGAGTGGAGATGTTTATCGCACAGTTACATCCAGACTTCTCAGGTTGTCATTACAATGCTAGTTACCACTAAAAATACATTGTTGATATATTGTCCACGTTTAAAGTTACTCTAAGTCACTTTAGATAAAAAAGCATCTGTGAAATTACCATTACACACATGCAAAAAGCTCTCTTTGTTTTAGTGCAGGCCCCTGACACATCACTATTTGCCATCCTTAGCAGCTGTGATGGGTGAAACATAAGCATCCTGGGTAATGATGTTCAATAAGTGTGGAGATGATGATAACCTGCAGTCCCCTGGAAGCATTGCTCTCTCCGCATGGATATTTGAGACCTGGCGCCTCAGCATACACTGCTCATGTTTATCACTGTATCGATTCTGTCCTCGTCTTGTCCATTTATCAGCACTACAAGACCTGTTCGAGCTCAAATAACCATATGTCAAACATCTTTCTTGCTGTGTGGTGTTTTACAACACGTTTACAGCCTGATCCTTATCTGCTTCATCACAAAGTCCAGCTTAGGAAGTCAACAGCAACAGCATGGCAACATCCTGGCAACCACTCACAATTCTCATAGCATTTTGTGGCAGAAACTTTTGTTTCAGACTTAGTATGGTGATTATTTAACACTGAAATAGCTTATTGACTTTGTCTAACCATAGACGAAAACCAACAAGCAGGTTGAAGGAACTTGATTGATCTTCCCTTTTTGCCCTGCTTTTACTGTTTTTGTGTCTATGTTCATGTTACACAGCTCTTCCTCTGCTCTGGAGACTGTCAGTTGTCATAAAGGATCAATGCTTGCAGCTTTATAGTTTTTTTTTTTTTTTTCTGCATCTGTTCAGTCTGGTGCTTTTACACATGAATAAATAACATGAGATGCAGCACGATTCATCTTGTTAAAGAAGAGAATACCTTACTGGATTGTAACACTTTCCATGAATAGGGTAGGAAATTAGGCTTGTGTATCTGGGGAAACACACACAAACACACAAATCGGGACTAATACTGACGAGTAAAATCAAAGTGGTCTAGGTAATTACATTTTTTTTTAATTGATACATTTTATAAAAAAATTATTATTGTGAGTTTTTTAGTTCGTTTTTTGGGTACCACTTTAGTTTAGGGTCCAATTCTCACTATTTACTAGTTGCTTATATCAGCATGCATATTACTAGGATATTGGCTGTTTATTATTTATAAAGCACATATTAATGCCTTATTCTACATGAACTTATTCTACATCCCATAATCCAATTCCTACCTAATACCTAAACTTAACAACCTTGATATATTAATAAGCAGTAATTAGGAGTATATTTAGGCAAATGTCATAGTTAATAGTTAGTTAATAGTGAGAATTGGACCCTAGTCTAAAGTGTGACAGTTTTTTTTTTTTTTTTTAGATATTTCTACAGATTGTCAAAAACAAGACAGTTGACAGTTCATACATTTGCAAAATAGTCTTCTATAACAAATGTTATAGTTTGTCCTATAGACACCATTGTTACATTGATCTAATTACGGTAGTGTGTCACCAATGCGTTACACCTGTTCTTGGTCAACAAAAACCACCGTAACTATGGTTACTATTCAGAGATCTTAGGTTCAGCATTGTATTATAGTTTGTCTTCTTACTGTATGTATCTTCTAGAATCTAGATGACCACTATAGTGTGCAGTTTAACCACCAGGTGTCAGTGTGCTGATGTCTAAATCACTGAGGTGTAGTTACTTTTGGAGGCCAAAAGGTGGTGTAGAAGTATTTTTACTGAGACTGAGCTCTGTCAACTCCATTCATTAAACTAAGGCATGCAGTGTTACAGTTTGGAGTGATGTGTGCATGTGCTAGTCTCAGTGATGATTGTCTATACTTGTAAGGACCAAATTTCTGAAAATGTCCTCACTAACTTACTATTACTCACTAACAATAACTATTGAAAACTTACATGTAAGGTAATGTAGAGATAAAGTGAGATAAAGTGAAACAGGGTGAATTCAAATGCAGCCCATAGAGTTGAAAATGTCACATTCAATTGGATAGATATACTATTAAAATATTTTTAACTTGGCAGAAAGTCTCAAAACATTTGCATATCCAAGTCAGTTACAAAAAAGCAAATGCAAATTCAACAATAAATAATAAAATGTATTAATAATTGCTTTGATTAATATATTTAAAAATAGTAATGCAATATTCCACTATTTAATAATACATGCATATATATATATATATATATATATATATATATATGCATGTATTATTAAATAGTGGAATATTGCATTACTATTTTTAAATATATTAATCAAAGCCAATAATATATATAGTCAATTCACAATAAACTTCACACATTCAGAACATTAAAATGCACACTACAACATTAACAAATGCAATGAATATATACATGCTATATATATATATATATATATATATATATATATATATATAAAGAATGTTAATTAGGTTATGCTTTGTGAATAGGATTAACACTAAAAGTTTATTAATGTTTTTAAAAAGGAAGTCTCTGATCACCAAAGCTGCATTTATAGATCAAAAATACAGGAAAAGAGGGGGGAAATATGTCCCCTGTGTATGATCTCTTGCAGGTGCAGGATCAAAACAAAGGAAAATCCACAAACTAACTACAGCCTACCCTTTATTTGTGAAATAAAACAGCAATGTTTCGAACAATAAAGCCGTCTGAGGAAGATCTTTATTGATCCAAAATATGCTGTTTTATTTTGCAAATACAGTTAAGAAAAATTTGCAGATTTTCCTTAAAGGGGTGGTATAATGCCCCTTTTTACAATATGTAAAATAAGTCTCTGTTGTCCCCAGAGTGGGTATGTTTATGCGCAAAGTTTATGCTCAAAATACCCAACAGATAATTTTTACAGCATGTTAAAATTGTCCCTTTTTGCGGGTCAGTAAAAAACGGGTCGTTTTGTGTGTGTCCCTTTAAATGCAAATGAGCTGCTGTTCCGCACAGAGGGCGGAGCTTCAATAGCTCATGTGTGTTAGCCATAGACAGTATATAAACTGGACACAGTGACCCCATTGGATTCAACGGAGAAAAGTGAAGTCAATTAGAAGCACTCACTTCCTGATGGCTGAGCGTACTGCGCAGACTCAAACTGAGCTTGACGACGTAGATGTGACGTGAGCAACCCGTCTGTCTTCTAGTAGCTGTGCCAAGAGACATCTGAATCATTCCCTTCCGAAACTTGCAGAGACGGAGAGTGTGAGTAGGAGGTGTCCATGAGCTAGCAGCAGGAGAAACTTTTGCTGTGTATTCTGATTAATTATTTTGTCACTTTGTCTCCACGTCCCCCCGATTGCCCGCGAGCTTCTCCTCCTGTCCATACGGTAATCTCTCTACTGTGCGACAGAGAGTCGCGTGGTTATGACGCAATCGTTAGCCTAATTTTACAAAAACTGCTTCTACGGGGCCATAACGGAAGCTACAAGGTAATGAAGTCTTTTATACATTTTCGTGTTTCTTTAGAAATAAATAATGGACAAATGGAGTCTTTAAACGCCTCAGATGTGAAGTTATTCGCTGTCAAAGTGACGCCAAAATGAATGGGAGTCAATGGGATGCTAACAGCAGGTGGGGGTCCGCTAGCCAATGGCGGCGCCCGGGGGTACCTTCAAAATAATAGAAAACCCTGCCCCCCTGGTGTTAGCTGCTCCGATTACCTCACACAGACAAGCACTATAAAATGTCAGAAACTGTTCTGCCTTTTATGTTTAAGGCGAGACACGGCAGGCAAAAACATCGTTTTTTTTTTACTGGTCAATTTTGAGATTTGGGGATATTTGTCTTCAATAACACGTCTTCTTTCAGACTTGTGTTGAAAAAAAGTCCGAAATACACATTTAGGTCTTTATTTTATTACACTTTGTCTGTTTGCGTCTGTAGATTTCTCATAAATTCAACAAAAGTTCGCGTTCTTAATCAACGTGCTGCTCCGCGATCTCTGCCGTCAGCCTGTCATCAGAAGCTCCGTTAGGAAGCTCTCTATGTTGTGTACAATCCTGTCGGATCCAAATATGGTCATTTCCTTTTTATCAGCAACCAATCGTGAAAGTAAAAGGGCTGAATGCGCAATCTCATTGGCTGATGAAAAATCTTTAAAGCCCGTTTTCTCAAAATGACTTTTCTCTCATTCTCCAAGTCCGAAATCTCCACTTCAGTAGCACCTATATACACCAAACTTTCCAGACTTGTACCTAGTTATATTATGAAGACATTTACAGAGGGATTTGTAAATATATTATTCCTAGCCTGATTTATATAACATTTTATTCCAAAAAACATGGCGAAAATCTTTTTTTTAAGGCTATTGACAGTATTTTCTGATTTACAGGATAACAAAAGTAGATATCCATAAATCCCTCTGTAATTTTTTTCCCATCTAATATGTGAACACAATGAAAAAATAATTTTTAACCTGGCTTTATCCAATACTGAGATATCGTTTTTTAAAATATATGCAAATTAGTGCATATTTGATTATATATTGCCTGATTTGCATATTTAAACATTAAATTACAGAAAACTTGTAATACATTTTTTTCTCATCTTAATGTAAGTAATCAACTGGGAAAGTTTTATGGTGATATCTGCTAGTTAAAATTTTTACCCTATTCACCTGTAGTGTCTCGCCTTAAACTGGAATCGGACAATGATGTAGAGACTTAAGAAGAAGTGACAACATGTAGAATGCAACAGGACGTTTCTGAATGGCTAGTTGATGAATGTATGTTGCTGATGTGGAGTTATCTATCTTCAAGTCTTTGATTAGCATATTCTGTCATGATAATCTATAAAATCGCTGGTGTGGGAACTGTTGTAAGATGCCTACAGAGTGACATGCTATTGCATTTGTGTTACGTACTGTATTGCATGTGAAAAGACGGATGCGACAGCTTGAGCTCCACTCACAAATGTGCTCGACAGCAACTACTCTTCCTCTTCTCAACATGGACTGTGTGTTCCCGGGGGCGGGGTTTATGTAAATTTTAGGGTTAGTGATGTCACTAACCTGGGAGGAATGTCGTGTAGTGCCTACCAGCCGTTTGTTGTAGTCCTAAAAAAATGATTTCTTTAAAAGCAAATATCTTCCTTTGCTTTGAACTTTGAGCATTGTAACTTTGCAGATGTTGTATTTGCTCAAACAGCAACATTACACTCTAACTAAAGTTAGAAAAGTGAAATCATAGTCAACCACCCCTTTAAAAAAAAAAACAATGCTAAGAAATATTATTATAGTTTAAAAATTAACTTTTTCTATTTTAATATATTTTAAAATGTAATTTAATTCTGCTATGGCAAAGCAGCCATTAATCTAGTCTTCAGTGTCACATGATCCTTCAGAAATCATTCTAATATACTGATTTGGTGCTCAAGAAACATTTCTTATTATTAACAATGTTGAAAAGAATCTTTTGTAACACTATAAATATCTATACTGTCACTTTAGAGTAATTTAATGCATCCTTGCTGAATAAAAAAACAAAAACAACAACGACCCATAGTTATATTTGAGACTATACTGTCTCCGAGAGTCAGAGGTGGCTTAAAGGAACACTCCACCGTTTTTTCATATTAAGCTATGTTATTCCCTTAACTAAGACGAGTTGATACATACCTCTCTCGTCTCAGTGCGTGCAATCAATCGCTCTGGCGCGCGGCGACACTTTGATAGCACTTAGCTTAGCCCAGTTCATTCATTAGGATCCAAACAGAGATGAACAGCGGAATAGCACTTGGGAGTACTTCGACTCGGCACAGTAAAAAGTCATGTTGGTTCTAATGACAGAAGTGAGAGGGAGAGGATTTTTCAGGAGTGATGATATTACTGCGCCGAGTCGAAGTGCTCCCAAGTGCTATTCCGCCATACGTTATAGTTATCCTTTTTACCCGCCACGTTTTATTTTGTGTCACCATACTTGGTCGTGTAACTCAGTGGTTCCCAATTCCAGTCCTCGGGACCCCTTGCTCTGCACATTTTGTATGTCTCTCTTATACAAAATGTGCAGAGCAAGGGGTCCCGAGGACTGGAATTGGGAACCACTGGTGTAACTACTCGTGTAACTGTATTTAAATAGGGAAAACGTGGAGGTTTTTGGTCGCTTCTAGCTTCATCTCTGTTTGGATCCTAATGAATGAACTGGGCTAAGCTAAGTGCTATCAAAGTGTCGCCGCGCGCCAGAGTGATTGATTGCACGCACTGAGACGAGAGAGGTATGTATCAACTCGTCTTAGTTAAGGGAATAACATATGAAAAAACGGTGGAGTGTTCCTTTAAGGGAGATCCTTAGTAAGGAATAGTGACCTTATAGTGACCATTATAGATTTCTTTCCTCATAGCATCTGCTGTAGTCATTTCACAGACCCCTTGAGATCCAAGGGGATTTATAGTACAATCCCCCTGCAGCATCCTACAGATTAAGTGCATTTCTCAATGGCACATTGATGATGCCAAATGCCTGGCTCCTTGCTGTCATTGACCCTCTGATCACCAGCCCTGGACATTTACCACAATGCCACACCACCTCACCAGATTGGGTGTGTGACTTCAGGAGCTGAGTGTCGGAGCGTACCATTCCCATCCAGGTGGATTTGAATATGTTTTTCCCCAGTGTATTCAAGTGTTTCTTGCTCTCCCCTGACGGCCTCTGCTGTGGTCTTCCCCAAACTCCTCCCCAGCTCCGAGGAGCACGCAATGTGCCACAGGTGTCCCTGTAGACAAGCTGTTTGTCATTTGTGAAGCACACTCACATGTGTGTGCTTCACACAAAAAGCTTTACTCGACACTAAAGCTGGATGCCTCTACATCCGAACAGGCAGGTCAGCCCTCTTCCTCCCTCTCTCTCTCTCTCTCTCTCTCTCTCTCTCTCTCTCTCTCTCTCTCTCTCTCTCTCTCTCTCTCTCTCTCTCTCTCTCTCTCTCTCTCTCTCTCTCTCTCTCTCTCTCTATTCCTAGTTCACACATGGCGATATAAGTTCAGATTCAGCGAGTGAGGCTTTTCTTTCTTCAGTCAACCAATGGACCAGACTATCTCTCAGTGGGTGGGGAAAAGAGACAAACTGTTTGCACTTCAGAGAGAATTCACAGTGGATCAGAGTTGTTAAGTTATTCAGAGTGAATTGTGGGAGGACACTGGCAAAGAGCGTCTGTTATCACCTTATTCAGAAGGAGGCACATTAAAGAGCCATTGGGAAAAGCAGAACAAGGACTCCATCCGTTGCTTTACATTAATAAGATCCACTTTATGGGATTATTCCACATCTGAAGTGCTAGAGGAGTACCTGTGTTGGGTTTTCTGTGGTTTTTGGCACCATGGCACACGCAGCAGCACACCTGAAAAAGGCACGGGAACTGGAACAACCTCCTGAGATAAAGGCTCTCGCCAAAGCCAGAGAGAGACGCAGGAGACACAGAGAGAGAGCAGAGCGCAAACGCCAGGTATTAATGCTTACGAACCGTTAACAACAGTACTTTAACCTCAACTTCATCCTTGCAAGCTCAGATACAGCTGACCTATTTACCTTTGATCACATTTAGGAGTGCATGCTGCTATGTTTAAATAAGACAGTGGGAATGTCAAAATTTTTTGGAATGCAAATAAGAATGAACACAGACAGTCCTAATAGTATAGTCAGTGTCTTTGTAATGTGTAAATATATTATCCAGTAATCTAGTTGTGTTGTTCTCCATATTTTAATTGTTATTTATTCTTTGCGAATTGTTATTTTTTTGTGCTTTTAGTGTTAGCGGATGTAAAGTAACTGTGATGAGAGTTAATCTCGCTAGGATTCACATGCACAGAGGGTTTATGGAGGTCAAAGGGTGTGATGATGTCATATATGGAATGTTACATAGTGCAAGTCCAGTAATATCAATGAAATTATGGGTGCTTTGTATAATTTAGTTTTTTGTAAAACTTCGTCCGGCTCTGCCTCATTGTCATGCATATAAATAATTTAAGAATTATTAATAATTTGTATGATCTCTTTCTAATGCATGCAGATGTTATAATTCAGCAGTCCCAGTTAGACAACATATGCATGACTTTTTGTGCAACATCTAAAAAATATTTTTACTTTTGTTGTTTTTATTTATTATTTAAATATTGTTTTAAAAAAAATATATATACATTTTTATTGATTTTTAAAAAACTGTCATCTGTGTATAAGAATTTAACCCAGATGTTACCTGCAGTAAAAAAAATATTTAATACAACTTTTTATGGTTGCCTTTTTATTTGTATTTTTATGCTGCAGATGAGCTGTGGGGATAAATCCTGCAGTCAGCTGTTCCGCACCTGTTTCAGAGCACAGATACTGGAAGAGGCTTAGGAAATAGGATCATCTTTTATGCAAATTTGTCTCCAGAGCACAAAATCTCATTATACATATGTAATGACATGACTTTTTGATATAATGTTTTAGTTTTAAGCTTGCAATCTGCCAAGCACTTACCAGTGTTGAAAGTGTTTTACTATATTAAAGATAAAAAAAATTTTTTTATTGCTAATTTATTCATTTTATTTTATTTAGTAAAAATACAAGTACAATTCAAAATACAAATAAAAATAACTGAGAAGTAGTGGACAAACTCTCTTGTTAAATCTCTTTCAGCAAAATGAACAACTCTTTGTTCAAGTCATTTTGTTCAATGAATGGATTTAAAGGTTGCATTTTAAATAGCCAAATTCCCCATTCCCTGGTCACATATAATCTTTGATCATATTCCAAATAAGTAAATCCTTTGTTCATTATAATGCAGCCAAAAGATACATTATGAGAAACGCAAATGATTAGTTCGCCTCCAGGGTATTTCATTCATGACTTGTGACAGACGCTATGAACGAATCATTCATGAAAGAACAATTACTACTAAAGAGACCTGAAAAAGGCAACAAGGAAGTGAACATGTTTGTCAGTACAGATGTGTAATAAAACATGTCCCTCACTTAATTTGTTAAGCTATTTGACCTGGGTGACCTGTAGCAGTGGCACTGGCAGTGTCATCATTACAATGTTTTCAGATGCCTATGAAACAAACAAAAAAATAATCTTTGAAGCAGGTTATCATAACTGATATGCATAAGGACCAGAATTACAATTTGCATGTTGCAAACTTTCATGTACATATTGTAAATGTATATAGTACAATTTAAAAAAATATATGTTTTGTACAATGTTATTTCCTCAAAAATACTGCTATTTTTTAAATGACAACATAATGATATACTGTTAAAATATTTGGGGTCAGTAAGAAAATCCTTTTTGAGACAAAAAAATCATTTTTTGGACACATTTTAAAAATACAGTTATTTATCAAGGATGCGTTGAATTTACCAAAAGCAAAGACATTTATAATATTAAATATATATATTTTTCAAAAAAAATACTATAAATTTTTTCATCTGTTCATCAACTGTCTATATTAAGCAGGTTTCAACATGTTTCTTGAGATGTTTCTTGAGCAGCAAATCAGCATATTATAATGTCTTCTTAAGGATTATGTAACACTGAAGACTGGATGCTGAAAATTCAGCTTTGCCTCTGTTGTCCCCAGGAATAAATTACATTTTTTAATGTATTAAAATAGAAAATGGTTATAAATTGTAATAATAAATAAATACAGCCTTGGTGAGTATGAGAGACTTAAACTGTAAAAAGAAAGAAAATCTGATAGACCCAACTTTTTAACAATAGTGTTAATAATTTTGCAATATTTATTTTACATCAATATATATATTTTAAATATATATATATAAAAAAAAAAATATATATATATATAGTATAGGGTTACAGGTAGTATAGGGGCAATTTTTTGAAAACACTTTTTGTTATACTGGTTGAAACTCCCTGAAGCTCTCTGAAGGGATGGTGGGATCTCATGCATTCAAAGCTAGCTTGCTACTAGCCTCTCTGAAATTGCCTACCCTACCTTTAACTGGGGGCATGGCATTGATCAGGGCAGTCAATGGCAAGTCAATATGTCTGTAGTGGAAGTCTACCTACTGCTGAATCATAGTCTGATCAATGCTGACCACCTCGGGGCCAGAGATGACCCACAGACAGAGATGCCATCATGCCATTCGGTCTGATTCACTGCAGGCATTACTATAGCTGTGTAATCTTGGTTTTACTCCTCATGGATAGTGGTTTTAAACTGCTTTGCAAGAGCCTTCGCTGAATTGAATAGCTGATATTCTTTAAGGATAAGAACCTCTTTTAGATGGTGCTCCATGATTTACATAGTCTTGCAAATATTTTGCATTTTAAACACTATAGATGATAGGACAACCAAGTTTTTTTTTTTATAATTAACAGCCTCTTGCTCCAGTCAAGACTTTTTGACTTCAGTTGTCCCGGTGGATGCACATTCCTGGACCTCAGGAGGAAAAGGACAGGTTTCCCAGCTGGCAGGATTGCCCTTTGCTGGGCCTAGCTCTGTCTGCCCGAGCCTGGAGGGGTTAAAAATAGCCCAGCCCTGGATCCCGGACAGGGCGGATATTTGGCCTGATATAGCTATGGGAGACACGTTAACGGCCGCAGTTGTCAGTCACAAAGCCAGGCGGGAAGAGAGACAAGACTGGAACAGAAGAGGAGACAAGAGCCAAGAGGTTTTCATAGAAGACTCAGAGCAGGGATCAGAGAGCGCACATAAGAGATTATGTTCGGGACCTGAGGAGAAAGATAGACATGAAAGTTTGGGGGATTTTGCATTAGCTGGATAGATGCTCTGATGCTGATAATTGAATGGGCTCCTGGGTACTACCTGAAGGCTGAGGATAATGCAAACCCATAAAGCTAAGTGCATGTGAGCGAGTTGGAATCAATCTTCCGTGGAGTGATTTGATGTTCAGTGGTTTGTTATCACTGGAAAAGACACAGCAAGTGCGGGATCTATACGAAAGGTCCAGACATTGATGTAAAGTGTAGTGCTGTTTTTTTGCAAAGCTTTGGGTCACTCTTTACCATGGGCAATGCGGCAATGTGTAGGGTGTGTGGTTCAGATAAAGGCCTGCGGACCATTGGAAGTGATCCATATCTGGACCATTACTACAGCTCTGTGGCAGATACCATGGTAAGGCAACCTTAATGAAATATAGGTTCAGTAGACATTTGTTTAGGGGATTTTCCTGCAAAAAAAAAAAGACCAGCGTATGTTGTGTTTGGGATGATGGGGTCAAAAACAGAACATTCCTAACTAAGAATTCTCTTATTCTTTTAGTAAACATGGCAATAGCAGTTCAGATCTCAATTAGAACATTCAACTTGTATGACTTTATTTCTTTGCTGGAACATAAAAGAAGATATTTTGAAAAATAGTTTATTTTTTTTTTTTTTTTTTTTTTTTATGTGTGCAATGGAAATCAATAGGTACTAAACTGTTTGGTTACCAACATTCTTCAAAATATCTTCTTTTGTGTGACAGGTTTGGAACAACATGATGGTGAGTAAATGATAATATATATCTATATATTTGAGTGAACTATTTCTTTAACTTGTTTCAATAGGCTTCTTAACTAGCTTAACCAGCAATTTGGTCAACTAGTGTCACCAGAAAGACCATGTTTATTGACTAGCTTTACCAAGATTTGGCCTGGCTGGTCTGACCAGCACCAAAACAGCATAACCAACAAAACCTGCTGGAAACATCTGTTTCAACTATTTTTGTAATATTATTTTTAGACTTCTAGCTGTTTAATTAATTTTTATACTTGATTTTTAGCAGCTTCTTCATTTAAGTACCTCAGGTAACATGATCATCACTAATGTAAAAGGCTTAATTAGTGTTATTCTTTTATTTATTATTGTTCAAGATGTTTTTTTTTAGGCATGTATGTTTAACAGTTATCAAAAAAAAAAAATCTTGCCCACAAGAGCTCAAACAGTGGACTATGAGTGCAGTTCATGAACAAATGTATAGTTTCTGTTACAAATGGTTAAGTCTTATCCCAAACATGTTAAAATGTGACCTCTCGACCTCAAAAGGAGCAGAGGTCATGCCCCGAACATTTCGGTCAAGAGCCTGTGATGGCCTGACACATTAATGCTTCATGTTCTACATGACCTGAGAAGTACTGATTTATTGCCGGAGCTTGGCGCCAATTCTCTTGTCATTTCTGTTTGAACTAAAATAAATAAAAACCTGAATGCCGGCTTGAACGGACAAAAAAAAGCCTACACTGTAAAAAAATTCTAACCCTCCCAAATCAAAAATTTCAATTGACCGATAACATCTAAATTTTTCAATTGGCCCAAGTGAAATTCTGTAAATTTCAATTGGCCCAAGTGAAAATCTGTACATTTAATTTTTTAATTTACAGAATTTCACTTGGGCCAATTGAAAAATTTAGATGTTATCGGTCACTTGAAATTTTTGATTTGGGAGGGTTAGAAATTTTTTACAGTGTATAAAATAGGCATATAAATAGGTTTCTGGAATTTTAAAGGTTTTAATATTTTCATAACAGTACTGTCTGCATGTTTAAATACTTTTTGTGCAGCTGTTGAAAGGTAATGTTGTACTTTCCCTGTACCTGCACTGTAGTCGTTATTAACCAGTTCATTGAGGATTTTGTGTTTGCATTGCACATGCAGGTTTTATTCGTCACAGTTGGGACTCTTATGTCAAGGGCTTTCAAAGGAACTGCTCTATAGTAGTACAAACCAACACATGTTCGCTGATTGATGCCAAATCTGAAATTTGATCTCAGCATTAATTTTCTTCTTCGCATGGCAAGACTTTCTGTGCATAACCACACACACATTCAGATCAGTGTGTGTGTGTGTGTGTGTGTGTGTGTGTGGGTCATGTCAGCTGCCTTCGTTCTGTTTTGCTGTCTATATTTAGCAGAGTCACAGTCAAACACACAATTCTGATAAAAGGAGATAGCCTACACCCACTTAAATGATGAACTTCACATACATGCTGAGACAAACACATAGTATAAACTTTATGAATCCTGACAAATACTTGTTCAAAAGTTTGGGGTTGTATGATTTTCTTTGTTTTAAAAAAAAGTATCTTAAGCTCACCTCAAAATGACAGGAAAACTGTCATATCATTACAATTTAAAATAATAGATTTTTCATTATAATATATTTTTAAATGAAATATATTCCTGAGATGCAAAGCTGAATTTTCAGCATCATTACCCCAGTCTTCAGTGTGTCATGATCCTTCAGAAACCATTCTAATATGCTGATTTGCTGCTCAAATTAGTTGGATTCGTTGATGAATAGAACGTAACAATGTAAAAATCTTTACTGTCACTTTTGATCAATTTAATGCAATTTAATGCTTACTGACCCCACATTTTTAAATGGTAATGTACATTATCAGAAGGACCATCACCCTACATTTGTCATATTACGGAAGTAAAATGAGTTGCATTGACTTTGATCACTTGAATATTGCATTGTAATTTCTCAATGTTTTACCAGAGCTGGGCTGATGTTTCCTAATGTTTTTTTAATTTTTTTATGGTGTGTTGTTTCTACAGTCGGACAGTAACACCAGCTTCCTGAGAGCAGCCAGAGCAGGAAATGTTGAAAAGGTGCTGGAGTTCCTTAAGAGCGGACAGGACATTTCTACATGCAACCAGGTAACTTCTTCCATGAACCAGGATTTCAGTGTTACAAAAAAACAAGAAATGAATGCAATGTTTTCTCATCGGTTTCCTCAGCCTCAATTTACACTTATTTAAAGGCTGGCTTTGGAAGCTTTGGAGACGGCAGGGTGGGATCTTATGCTTTCAATGCTAGCTTGCTATTGCTAGCCTCTCCGAAATTGCTTACCCTACCTTTAATTCAAATAAATTCAACATTTGGAAATTTTGCACACTGTGACAGTACGCACAATTTTTAGATTATGTATTTATATAAATATAATCTAATCTGTGGATATAAAATATGTTGGGTAATGCTGAATTCGAAGGCCTATGTTTTCCAAGAAGCAGGTTTCCATAAACTTCTTTCCTGCTTAAGAGACATATTCTGTCATCTCTGTGTTAGCTATGCACTCTTTAGAAAGTCCTAGTAGATTGTTCTTTGTGAGGGAAGGATAATCCTGATTATTAGAAATGCGCCTGCTTTTGATGTTAGAGAGCGATACTGATTCCTGACAAATGCTGCATTGCCATCAGGACATCATCAGCTAGTTCTCTGCCAGGCAGTTCTTTCTACTATATCAAAGGCTTTTTACTCATGCGTGTCTCTGGCAGCTGTTCACACTCGCGACCTTCTGTACCTTCTGCATAACCAAACCCTCCCACTGTCACAGCACTGCTGTGTTCAACCATCCCTTGCAAATTACCCCTGGCATAATAACAATGCACGGATATCACCAAATATATTGAAGGCAAATGGATCTTTAATCTAAAAATAAGTGAAGTCAATATGGAACTCAAAATCAAACAGTCCTAAAATGCAAACATGCACGTAAAATAAAACTTTATCCAGTCAGATATATGATAAAGCTAACTTTTATCAACGAACAGAAGATACCACATGCAAAAAAACATTCAACGAGGTTTGGCACAGGCGTGAACTACAAAATTGCCAACCAATCATCTTCATGGCACTGGTTTTTAGTAGGGTGTGCCACATAAATATGATGCAAATGTAGTACTGAGTCATTATACTAGCAAACAAATACCCACAAACCATGACCAACCCAGGGGAAGAAGAGAAAGTACCTTAATGGTACACTAACACTGGTTTAACAAGACTGTAGAATAGTAGAAGGCATGATTCACTAAGTTTGACAGTGTGTCCAAATTGAATAGCATATCTGCTGATTTATGATGAAAATATTCATTTTTTTTGGATTAAATGCAAATGGATGTGATATTTTGTTATCAATGGCATTAAAAATAATAAAATAAATTGTGGCTCGACTATCAAAATATGTTTTGGAATTTAAAATAGCAAAATGTATTAATGGAAGTGATGGTGACGGGTCTAATTAATCTAATATAATTCATTTCATTTCATTCCAATTTTCAATTAAAATGGACTAAAAAATTACATCAGAGACATGTCATAGGGTTGCTGGGGACCCTTTATTTTGTAGAGGACTGGATTTGCCTCTGCTCCAAAGCATAATAGTTTTTCCCTTGACATTTATCCATCATGATGTCATATGGAGTCACCAGTAATGAGCATGTCAGCACAACAATGGACAAGCATTCCATGTTCTTTTCTCTCGAGTCCACTCTTCTAATCCTCGCTGAGTGATATTGCAACATAATCTGCCCATGTTTTATCTGTTTTTTTTTTCTTTCCACTCTTTCACCGGAATCCCTCTCTCCGGATGCAAAAACTCATCCAGCTTTCATTATCGAAATAAATGAGATTAGAGTCTAGTTAATTCTCTCTGCTCTTACTGACGTGTCTGAATGTTAGCCACACTGCGTTACACAAGAGCTGTCATGATTTACCCATCAAACACGGAATGAGGTGCATTAGTAAATTAGGACAGGTGGCGAAGTCTGAATTAGGGGAATGCTTATTTACAGCTCGAGAAAAAGAGATTAAACACTGAAATTCCACATTTAACATGCAAGCATGATTTATTAATAGCATAAGTGACTTTGACATGATATAATGAAAATGACACATTTTATTTGGTTAAAATTCGCAAAAAAAAATTCTGATCATTGCACTGACTGTTGCCAAATTTAGCCTTAGTAAAATCTGTAATAATAACTATTCTTTATATCAGGGATTTTTAAACTGGGTCTGGGGAAAAGTTGAGTTGAGATGAGTTGATATGAGATTAACCATAATCTTTAATCTTTTAATTAATCGTCTTTATTTTTTTTCTAGAGCTATACATAACAATGTCCTATATTTAGTAATCAATTAAGAGAAATCATATGAGTGATCATTAGTGTAGAGTATAGGAACAATTTTTGTTCTAGTATTACCCTTGTCAAATTTTCCTGCTATCTATCATTTGCACTAATAGAAAATGTATTAATCATGTCCCACTTTGCACTTAGAACGGACTCAATGCGCTCCATCTAGCAGCCAAAGAGGGTCACGTGGGGCTAGTGGAGGAGCTGCTGGAGAGGGGTGCGACCGTGGACTCTTCAACCAAGGTTAAGCACACATAAACACTCACAAATTGGAAAGAGGGGTATGTGATTCCCAAATGGCTAGAGAAAGTAAATCTGATGGAATGTTAGTCATCCAGCACTGTGATATGATGAGTACAGTTGGACTCTGTTGACTCCTGTCATCTGACACACAGGGCCAAACAGACACACCCACACAAGCCAGGAACTATAAACAAATGACCAGCAATCACACTGACAGCAGAGAGCTCTATACTGCAAGGACCTTTTTTATTATTATTATGGACTAGATTCATAAAAGTCCTTTTTGCCTGATAAGATTTCTGCAATTTCATGCAAGCAGTGAGTGAATCAGGTCAAATGTCCTGATTGGCAAATAGCTTTTCTTGTTTTAAGCATAAACTTCTTAGATTTGTGCATAAAAAAAGATAAAAAGTTGTTTTTGGGTTAAGAAATATTTTATATTTTCTTTGAAAATGTCCTAATATCTAATGCAATTTTGCTTCTGAAGTAAAAGTATGTTGTTTCGATATCTTGTTATAGATATTTTTTTTAATGTAATTTATTGGGATATTTTGACTGTAAATCAAACCCACAAGACTAATTCATAATTTTTTTCAGCTTTTTTCAGTGTCGACCCTTTGTGATTCACACAAGTATGAACATACTCACAAGCAAACAAGTGCACAATTAATATGTATCTCCCTTTCCTCTTCAGAAAGGGAACACTGCATTACACATTGCTTGTCTGGCTGGGCAGAAAGAGGTTGCGAAGCTGTTGGTGAAAAGAGGAGCAGATGTAAACTCCCAATCGCAGGTGAGAAAAGCATAAATTATATAAAGTATAATAATAATATACAATCAAATATTAATAATTAATATTAATTTAATAATTAAGTATTATTTTATAAATTGTTATAATATTAAGCTTTACAGTACCTGTATGTTGCTATAGAATGGCTTCAGTCCACTTTATATGGCTGCTCAAGAGAATCATCTGGATGTTGTGCGATATCTTCTGGAGAATGGTGGAAACCAGAGCACAGCCACAGAGGTTTGTGATTGCGAGTGAGTGTGTGTGTGTGTGTGTGTGTGTGTGTTTCTATTCTTTGCAACATGCCCATACAAGTATATCTGTGTCTCTTAAAGAGGACCTATTATGCTTTTTTTTTTTTTTTTTTTTACATTTTCAACTTTCTTTAGTGTGTAATGTGGCTGTTTGACCATGAAAAAGGTCTGCAAAGTTACAAAGTCCACTCCAAAGTGAGTTATTCTCGATATCAGTAAGCACTTTGTCACGACACACACACACAGGGAATTAGAGATCCAAAAGCAGTGTTTTATTAAAGGGTAATCCGTACTCACAACCAGTCCAGGCAAAGGTCAAAATCCAAAAGGCAATCCAAAAACATAAAAGATAAACACTAGAAACAGGCTCAAATTAACAACAGAAGTGTGGGGACAATAGACAAGGACTCCGTGACAAACACTGAAACAGACAGGGTATATACACACAAGTGCTAACAAGGTGACGAGAAACAGCTGTAAGGCAATGAACAATCAGTGACAGACAGGATCCTGGGAATTGTAGTGAGAATGCATAGACACCGTGAAAACTGAGGACCTCTAGTGTTTAACCCAGGGAACCACCAGACACTGTGACACACTTTTTCTGAACTCCCAGAAACACCTTGATTGGAGTCTTGAGTTTTCTTCCGCGTACAAACTCATAATATCGCTCATTTGAATAATTTCCACCCTAGGCATATGCAAAAAAGGGGGGCCTGATTGAGTAAGTAGTGTGTTGAAACTCGTGGTTATGGTAAGGGGGTGTGACATTTCCGAAACACGCTCAAAGCAGTTGACCAATCACAACCCACTGGTCCAGCCGACCAATCAGAGCCCATTGTGCTTTTCGGAAGGAGGGGCTTCATAGAGACTGAAGCTAAACAGAGCGCTACTGACAGAGTGGGTAAAGAGGTGCTGCAACAATATAAAACGTGAATTTCTTTTTAGTTTTTTAAACATTCAAGCATGAAAAACTATTCTAGTAGACCACAAAAACAAAATCAAGACTTTGTAAAAGGGCATAATAGGTCTTCTTTAAAAGAGGAGATCATTTGCACATTACACACAGGCTGTGATTTTGATGACTTGCTTCTTTTCTTTGACTACATATATGATATTGTTTATCAAACATACAAGGTAAAGACTGTCTAAAACTGGATGGAAGTGAAATCTCAATCTTGAATGATTTGAAATCATATTCATCACTGCTAGAAAATCCAACTAATAGCATCAGATGCTTTATGGTTTCTTGCCTGTTCATTTGCTGGTTCAACTTGGTTTTAACCTGCATATTGGTCAAGCTGGTTATGGTTTTTGTGTCTGAACAAAGAGATGGTTCTGTTTGTTAATCTCTGTCTATCTGTTCTCTCCGTTTCTAGGATGGCTTCACTCCTCTGGCCATTGCTCTGCAGCAGGGTCATAATCAGGTGGTCTCTTTGCTCCTGGAACATGACACGAAAGGTAAAGTCCGCCTGCCAGCTCTCCACATCGCGGCCCGCAAAGATGACACCAAGTCTGCTGCTTTGCTGCTCCAGAACGACCATAATGCTGATGTCCAGTCCAAGGTAAGAGAGTAAAGGAGTGGGGATTTCATGTTCATGCTTTTGGTTGGTACTATAGCAATAATATGGTTTTTAGACATGTTTGTAATACCATGGTTTTACGGATGGTAATACAATTTTTAGACATGGTGTTAGAGGTCTGCACAGGATGGACTTTTAAATTCCACCCCAGATAGCAAATGACATCTGGCCCAGTTGTGGCCCACATCTCCCACATTCTTCTGGCCCCTTCGATAACTCAACCTGAGTGTTGGCAATAGCATACATTGACGGGCCTCATCTGGGCCAACTATGGCACATATGGCTCAGTTCTGGCAGCGGAAAAGGTCACAACATCTGGGCCACACACAGCAAGCCACAATTAACTCACACTAAAACCTGCTTGATGTGTGTGGGCTAGATAGGGCCCATTTGACTTTTGCCGCTGCCAGAACTGAGCCATATGTGCCATAGGTGGCCCAGATGAGGCCCGGATATATATGCTGTCTGGGGCTCCTGCGAGATTCTTTATTGCTCCCTCCCAAAAAAATATATATATTTTATCCCGCTCCCACCCGAAACTTTCACGTTTTGTCCAATTCTCTCTCGCAAAAGCCCGTCGGAAGAGGTCTACACAGATTTTTCAGTCCTGGTCCGGTGAGGTCTGTCTCGTTTCGTGGCTATTTTTACAATTTCCACACATGCAAAGCTTCAGATCTCCAGTGACAGATTTTTGCTTGCTGTTATTATCAGATAATTATATTTTGCAGTAGCCTACGAGTAATTTCTTTCTCCCGCTTCTCGCACACATATTACTATCTTCCCTCCCGCACTCAGCAATTCAAAACTTTTCCCGTGGATTGCAGACCTCTACATGGTGTCATGATAGTATCCTGTATTGTTTGAAAAGTTAGCATAGTAATGGTGTTTTTTTCATTTGGTACGTGTAGAGTATCGTTGTACCATGGTGTTCTTTGAACTTTACCCCTGGTTTCACAGACAAAGCTTAAGACTAGTCCCAGACTAAAATGCATGTCTGAGCTGTTTTAACTGAAAGCAACTTGCACTGGCATATCTTAAAATATGTCAGAGCCATTTATTTGTCTCAAGATGCACACCAGTAATGGTAAATTTAACCTAATTAAACTAAGGCCTAATCTTAGCTTAATCTAAACCCTGTCTGTGAAACCAAGCCTTAGAGTTTTACAGGCCTGTAAAATACCATGGTATATCAATATGGTAATCATATTTTTAACGTCACTGCGCTCAATTATTTTAAAAGGATTTATTTATTCATTAATTAGTCTTGTCACAGATATTTTCATTGAGGTTCTTTAAGCTATTGAGATTGATATTATTTTCCTTCACTGAATTATAGTCATGCTTTTCGATTGCTCCTTTTAAGATAAAAATAAAAATAAAAGTTTTTTAAAAAGCCAAATTAATAAAAATACCATGTTTTTTCCTCAGATGATGGTCAACAGGACTACAGAGGTATTAAGATTCTCAACAGAATCCTGCATTCGTCTTGACTCTTGTAAAGCCTAATGTGCTACTTGACATTGAACTTTTCTTTTACAGTGCATGGGAAGAGTAGAGTCTTGTCCCTTTAAATGTAGTGCATGACACATTGTTGTTTTTATTTTAGTGCAACACTGTTTTCTCAAAATGTATGGGTGTTTCTTGCTCATCATGATGTTTTGATCAGGAAATAGGGGTTCATTGTGTTATTTAATACCACTTATGATTTTACTAACAGGCTAAACAGACGTTTAACTCTTAATTGTGCATGTGAACTCATGCTGTCACTCTCACTGTCTGTGTAGAAGTCTCTCGGTCACATTTTGCTGCACCTTTTTGTTAATTCTGTTTTTTAAATTGCACCATGTCTGTCAGAATGGAAAGGTAAGAAAACAATGGCACCACCAAACAAACTCAGTAAGACAGACAATGCCAATTTCCTATCTATACATTCACCTTTAGTAATATGTAGTGAGTAGTTGCTGACTAACATTTGTTCAGATATTTTGTTCATCATCTTTTTTTTCTTTCATTGTCACTGAGAAACTTCTCATCTCTCTCTCATGACACTGGGAATGTGCTCGTATATTATAACGTGCAAATCTAATATTTCTGTTTCTTATTTCATCAAAATTTTTACTTTTTATTCACTCTAGTGCATGGTGTGGTTGGATCCATTGGTAGCAGATGAGAATCCAGACACTTTTACTTTGCCATTCTTTTCTTTCTGTTAAGTTTTAGCACAAATGTGATGATTCATTGGAATGCTGCATGGAAGATCATGGATGATGGATGTTTTAACTTAGTTGGAAGACTAGCACTAGCAAATTTAACTTCATTCTGTTTTCCTCTTTCCCTTGTTCTATCCCTTCTTTTATCCCAATACTATTCCATTGTCTAACAGAGTGGCTTCACTCCTCTGCATATTGCTGCTCACTACGGTAATGTTAATGTGGCCACGCTGCTGCTCAACAGAGGGGCGGCTGTAGACTTCACAGCCAGGGTATGATCTAAAACCTAAAAAAGTTATATTGTCTATTATAGCATACTTTTTGTGATTCTACACCTCATACAAATAATATATATTGTCCAAGTCCTTTTGCCTTACTCAATGTACTAGGATTTTGGATGCATCACTTACAATTAGGCAAATTATTATATAAAGCAGTTTCACAGACAGGGCTTAGATTAAGCCAGGATTAGGCCTTGGTTCAATTAGGACATTTAAGTAGCTTTTATAAACATGCCTTAGAAAAAAAAAAAAAACATAATTGATGTGCTTCAAAACAATGGCACTGACATATTTAAATACATTAAAACAGCTAAAAAATGCATTTTAATCTGGAACTAGACTTAAAGCCTTGTCTCTGAAAAAGTGGGAAAGTCTTCTAAATCCATGCAATAGCTTTCTCTAAGAAACGGACTGATATTTAAGATGTTATTCACAGAAATCACACAGTTATCATGTTTTGGTAAAATATCCTTCTACAGGGAAAATTTTGATGTGCACAGTTAACCAGATTTTGTCACAGTCGATCTAATGGATTGTCGTTTAGTGTAACATGAATTTCATATACTATCAGGTTTCACATATATGAAGCAAACAGTTGCAATTCATCTTTTGCTTTCCCTGGATTTGAGCAGACAGTCTCTTGGTTTAATGGTTTAGTTCACTATAATCTATCCTAAAAGATGTACTGTTTTGTTTAGAATGGTATAACCCCTCTCCATGTGGCCTCAAAACGAGGAAATACCAACATGATTGATCTGCTGCTAGACAGGGGGTCTCAGATTGATGCCAAGACCAGGGTGAGTATCAATACTGTCGTTCCATCAAAATGCTGGCTGTAAACAAGCGCCCTCTACCTGTACTGTTAACAGCCGTTTAGAGAAACATTTACTAAATGTACTTCAATATATGAAAAGAATAGCATTTTTTGTGAGCAATGCATTACGAATGCCGATTCATACTGTCTTAAGTAAAAAAGTGTTTTCATGTGGATTTGTGCAAGTTGGTTTAATAATACATTGTGCATGTACATTTATATGTGTGAGTTTTTGAATATGCTGTTTGATTGTTTTTGTCTTCTCTCTGTTGAACAGGATGGCCTAACACCTCTGCACTGCGCAGCCAGAAGTGGACATGACACTGCAGTGGAAATACTGCTTGAAAAAGGAGCTCCCATACTGGCACGGACCAAGGTACATGGAACCATACGTTTCTAAGTGCTTCCTAAAAACTGCTAATTTCTAACTGCTCAATTTAGGTCCCCACTGTGACACGAGTCCCCATGAGTCAGTGTGCATTCAGGTTCAAGTCACACACACACACACACACGTCTTTACTATAATCAATTGAATGCGTCCTTGCTTGATAAAGGTAATAATTTCCTTTAAAAAACTAAAAGCAGTGTGCTATCACTTTTGTACATGAATATGGTAATCATATAATATAATTGTCTCATCATCTCATAGTATTACTGCTCCATGGTGCCACCACAGCACTGTTTTTTTCTCTCTCTGTATTTTACCACACACAGAACGGACTGTCCCCGCTGCACATGTCTGCTCAGGGCGATCACGTCGATTGTGTGAAACACCTGCTGCAACACAAGGCACCGGTTGATGATGTAACACTCGACTACCTGACCGCCCTTCATGTTGCTGCCCACTGTGGTCACTACAGAGTCACAAAATTACTGCTGGATAAGAAAGCAAATCCTAATGCTAGAGCACTGGTAATTCTTTGTCTTTAAAATATGGTAAAATCAATGTGCATTGTGTCAATCAGCATTAGTATGTTTCCATCCACTTATTTTTATGCAAATTTTGGTTTATCACCAAAAAAAAAAAAAAGGATGGAAATGCCATAAAATACGAATATTTGCATAAAATAAATATGTGCTCATAATGTTTTATCCTTTAAGAAGACATGCGCATAAACAGCAATGGAAACACATTTACAGAATAAATCCCTCGATGCGCAGCAACAAACTTTACTCAACAGAGGATGTGATTGGATAACTGGAACAACTAGTGGACTAGCTTCATTGCACAGTATTTCAAATGTTAGATTGGTCATTCTAAAAATGCCTGAGCCAAAGTCTGGAAATGGTTGGGTATTATTTTATCCCAGAACTGCAACACAATTGCCTTCCCAAACACCAAGCATCCACCTCAGAACACAAGATAACATGTCAGTGTTTATTGCTTCCCCAATTGAAGCAACTTGTAGTAGCCCAAATGTAGTATTGTAGTATTCGAGTAGTCTTGGTCATTTTTTTGAAGGTCTCAGTCTTGTCTCGGTCTCGACCGCACTTGTACCTGGTCTTGTCTTGGTCTCAGACTAAAAGGACTTGTGATTTTATTTCAAGACCGGTCAAGACCACAACTAAATTGCTGATGCATTGTCTTATTTATTTTGTTGTTATTTATTAATGAGATTTGGATGAAAACTTCCTGCTTCAAATACAATAAATAACTTGTTACTGTTGTGCTGGGTCAGTAATTACTGGGGAATTGTCAAAAAATTTGTTTGAATTAATTTGATTTAATTACCAAAATTAGTTATGCCCAAATTAATGCCCAAAATAATTAAAGATATGATTGCAAAAAAGTATAAGATCTTGTTTTGTTTTATTATATTATAACTTATGATGTAATTAAGCATTATAACAAGAGCAAGAGAGCTGTTTTCACAAATATGAGCATGATTTCAAACATAATATTGATTTTATACAAAAGTTAAATGAACAAGAAGTTAATGTTAAGTAATTAAGTTTTTGCTATTTTGGCAACGAAAATGGTTCCAAATAAATTCATAGCAGAAATGTGTATTGAACACAGCAGTGTTCCTTTACAGAATCAGTCTGCTGCTTTGAACGAATCGTGACTCACTCATTAAGTGATTTGACACCACCTACTGGTGGTTTTGGTTTCATATTTAAAAGTATAATTTCCAGTATAATTATAATTTAAATGTAAGGAGTGCTGGTCTGGTCTTGGTCTTGGTCTTGATTCAGTCTCGCACTGTCTTGGTCTTGTCTTGGTCCCAACCCCTCCAAATCTTGTTCTTGTCTTGATCTCAACACACTCTGGACTTGGTCTCGGTTTAGGTGGTTGCCACTACAACATTTCCCAAATGTTTTATGCGATATTCCAAATCAGTGCATAGGTTCAATGAGCAACTTTGGATTGAAACATAGCTAGTGATGTGTTTAAATATGTTTATGTTTTTTTCAGAATGGCTTTACTCCTCTACATATTGCCTGCAAGAAGAACAGAGTGAAAGTCATGGAACTCCTGGTTAAATACGGCGCCTCAATCCAAGCCATCACTGAGGTGAGAGTCTTGGTAGTATGTGACTGTGCCCTACTTTGCATACTATTTAGGATGGATAATATCTAATTTGCCATGTAACTTTGTAGAGGTTCATTATTTAGATTTTAATAATTACATTTTCTCTAATTATTACCACTAACAATGCCAAATTCATGGGTCTGATTCCCAGAGAATGCATGAACTGCAAAAACATACATTAAATTCAATGTTAATCGCTTACAATAAAAGTGTCTGCCAAAGTAATATGAATGCAAATAAGAGTGGATTTGATATGCTTACATTTATTGGAGATTGGTTCCTCTTGTTGACCTGCTGACTCGAGCGCTGCTTGCTCATTCATTGCTCAGTGTTTGAGCTCCTGTATCTCACTCTCCTCTCTTTCTCCCTAGTCCGGCCTGACACCAATCCATGTTTCAGCATTTATGGGGCACCTCAATATCGTTCTCCTGCTGCTACAGAATGGAGCCTCACCTGATGTCTGTAATATTGTGAGTACATAATCATCATGATGTACATTTTGTACCATATATTTCTTTTATTGACTTTTTTTTTTTTTTGTCGAAATGTGTTTTTGTGCTGCGATACCTTGGCTAGTTTAGGCCTTTTGTGGAGCGTACTCCCAAATCTTTTTATTTGGGACACAAATTACTGTGACACAAATTAACTTTTCCATTAAGGGGCAATGCTTGACTCCCTAAATTGATTTCCAGGGGCATTTTTACCTTTAGAAGCCTTATTAAATGCGTAATCTTTTATGACAAATTCTTAGATTTAATCAATAAATTCAATTAGAATAAGACACTATAGGGCTGTTACCAGTCAAATTAAATCAAAATCGAACATTTTTGCAGTAGCAGTTAGATGTATTTACATCAGATGTCACATGTATCTACACTGCAATTACAATTGTATAATAATATTGTAAGATTGTAAAAAAAGAAAGAAAAAAAAGTTCAAATTGAAATATGAAATAATTATATTTTAAAATATGAAACTTAAACCAAGAGATTCATTCAGTAATGAAACACTGCTTTGTCTGTCTGTCTATTCTATTTATTATAAGAACATTTTGCTAACGTTCCCATTAAGTTATGAAAATATTCCCTGAACATTCAAACATTCAGTTTTTTAAATGTTTATAAAAAATAAAAGCTCTTGGTTATACAAACATTAAGCATTAAACATTCAGTTTTATAATGCTTCAAACAATATGGGAATGTTACTTCTGAAAGTTCTCTGAACGTTCTGGAATAAGTAGTAACATTGAAAAAAAAACATTATATGAACATCCAACTAAAACGTTTCAGAAAAAAATTTATAAACAATGTTTTTTTAAAGACCAGATAGCTTTGAACAGATATTCCATTCATGTTACTAGAAAAATGTTAATAATAACTTTGAGAGAACCTTGCCAGAATGTTAGCCAACAATCTGAGAACGTTCCCTGTTAGCTGGGTTGCTCAGAGATGCCCAGTGGTTCTGCTCTGTTTTGTAACTATTTTTGCTGCAGTGAATGTGTGGACTCTGAAAACATTTTTTGTGAAGTGAGTGACATACTCGATAATGCCAGCTCGCACATCATTAATACAACAATCACAATATTATCATAGACGATACATATCGCACACCCTATAGTGTCAGAGTCGTGGATTAACTCATGCTTTGGCACACTCTGTGGTGCTTATGCTTGCGGTATCAGCTTGCAACATTTTTAAGTTCTCTAAATAATCTCCAGTCCTTTGTTCTCTCCTCTAAATTAAGTAAAAGGCCTACACAGCATTGCATCTCCTGTATTACTGACTGTGTTTGTCCTCAGCGTGGTGAGACAGCATTGCACATGGCTGCAAGGGCAGGACAGATGGAGGTGGTGCGATGTTTGCTAAGGAACGGCGCTCTGGTGGATGCCATGGCCAGAGTGAGTCAATAAAAACACTTACAGAAGAAAGCGAAAATACAGATATTAATGACCACAAATAGAGATTTAAATATATCCTATATCTGTATTTCTCTCACTCTTTCTATCTGATTTCTCCCTCCAGGAGGATCAGACGCCCCTTCACATTGCGTCTCGCCTGGGTCAGACAGAGATCGTGCAGCTGTTACTGCAGCACATGGCTCACCCTGATGCTTCCACCACTAATGGATACACACCTCTGCACATCTCCGCTCGTGAAGGACAGGTGGACACGGCTGAGGTGCTGCTGGAGGCCGGAGCGTCTCACTCGCTCTCCACGAAGGTGCGACTGCAGGCATATCTGTGAAACAAATACAGACCCTCTTTCAAATATATTATCAAATGTTAGGTCACTAACCCTATTATTTTGTATATAAACTAGCATTCAAAAGTTTGTGGTCGATTTTTTTTTTATGTCTTTGAAAGAAGTCTCTTATGCTCACCAAGGCTGCATTTATTTAATTAAAAAATATAGTAAAAACCGTAGTATTGTGACATATTATTACATATTCAAATAACTTCAGCATCATTACTCAAGTCTTCAGTGTCACATGATCCGTCATGAATCATTAAAATATGCTGATTTGGTGCTCAAGAAACATTTCTCATTATTATTACCACACTTGAAAACGGTTGTGCTGCCTTTTTTGCCTTTAAACCTTTTTTTTTTTCAGGATTGTTTGATAAAGTAAAAAAGAACAGCATTTATTTGAAATCGAAATCTTTTGATCAGTTTACTGTGTCCTTGCTGAGTAAAAGTATTAATGTCTTTAAAAATATATATAAAATCTTACAGACCACGCATTTTTGTACAATAGCGTATGTATTTAACTAAAGATAAATATCCTTCCCCTTAATAGAAAGGTTTTACTCCTCTACATGTTGCTGCTAAGTATGGAAGCCTGGATGTGGCAAAACTCCTCCTACAGAAAAGAGCACTTCTTGATGATTCTGGAAAGGTGAAAGTCAAAACTTTAATCACCTACTCACTACACTACTCACATTATGCTAACTTTCATTAGAGTATTAGTAGACTGTTAAGCTACTTGCAAAGTCTGTTGGGGAACCATCAAAATAAAGTGTAAAGCAGTTCTTAAAGTCCCCCGTAGCAAATGTATCCCTTAAAACTCATCTTTGATCACCATTAGATAAAATATTTAAAAGTTTTTTCCTTAAAAAAAAAAAAAGAGTCTTTATGCCTTAAAATATCTTGAATGTAACTCTACACCCTTGCCTCATTTAGTATACGCGGTTCTATGAATATGCAAATTAGCCCCGCCTCCACTCACTCACACCAGCTCAGAGATCCACTCGTTGACGATCATGCGTTGATTGGATACAAGGTAGTTTGTGACATCAGAAGCACCAGCGATTTCAAACCGCGATTTTGAGGCTGTTTTTGGTTGGTTTACTGTTTTAAGGAGAAAATACTCAGCAATGGTGCTGACTAATGAATTTGCACATGGTTTGTCTTAAAAACAACACATAGACATATAAACAACATTAAAAACGTGATTTTTTATTTATTTTTATCACAGGGGGGGCTTTAAGCAGACAGTCTAATTCTCTTATGACTGGTAGTTGACATATTTAGTAGAATGCCAAATGTGGACTATCAAAATAAAGTGCTACCAATTTTTATTTAGAAAATATGTGTTCATTATTGCTATTTTCTATCTATATTTGTCTTTCTGAAACAGTACGGTCTGACACCTCTGCATGTAGCTGCTCACTATGATAACCAGCAGGTGGCGATGATGCTCTTGGAGAAAGGGGCCTCACCTCATGCTACTGCTAAGGTGCTAATCTTAAATTGATTGAAAAATGACAAATATCTGTTGCTGAATCCAGCAATACCACCAAAATGTATTTTCTGATGGTTTGTGTCAATCTCTTTCTGTGCAGAATGGCTATACACCTCTCCACATTGCGTCGAAGAAGAACCAGACTCAGATTGCCTCTGCGCTGCTTCAGTATGGAGCAGAGACAAATGCATTGACCAAGCAGGGTGTGAGTCCGTTACACCTGGCGTCTCAGGAGGGGCACGCAGAGATGGCTTCCCTACTGCTGGAGAGGGGTGCACACGTCAATGCTGTCACTAAGGTGAGATCTAGACCCATAGATATGTATACGTAGGATCCACATTCGACCGCTCCAGACACATCAAAGCATCTGCCATCTTGGAACGGTTAACATGACAGTGTTTATCACTCACACTAACCAATCAATGAATTTTCATTGAAAATGTCACAGCATTGCGCAGCCTATGGCTGTAAAAACCACGAGCTATAAATTTTTGACGAAATGGGACATGTGCTGGAATCACGATATGGCTTAGGCTAATGTGATTATTAAACTTCAAAAGGCTATGAATTAATTAAATCTGAAATGAATTAATTAAATCTGAAATGAATTAATTAAATCTGAAATGAATAAAATCTTATAGGCCTATATATATATGCCTTATAAAAGCCTTAAATTTGATCCTTCAGTGATACCCTGAACTTATTTACCATATTTTTTTTCATCCAAACTGACTAAATGTTGACACTAGCTACGTTTACATGGACATTTTTTTGTTTTAATCAGAATTAAATCAGACATGAACGCTAAATTAAGTGATCGGGTTGATGTGCGCGTTTATAACACACAAGCTTCAAATGGGATTTGATCTTTTGACATGAGCACACTGCACGAATATACAGAGTATCCCGCTGTTGGCGCAAACAAATCATCATCCTGCCATCGCTTCTTTTCTTTGTTTTAAAAAGCAGACTTAATATTTATCTATTTCGGGTCCTGATTGGGAGACGACGAGCATATGAAGCTTTATGCTGTGCTGCTTGTATTTATCAAGCTGTAAAAACACCATTTCCCGCGCCCCAAAACAACACATCTGTGGATGAGAGTCCGAAGCAAGTACTACTGGGACGACATTCTCCTGCAGCACTTCATAGACGATAAGTGGAATGAGAATTTTAGAATGAAACGACAGTCATTTATTACACTCTATTCGATTCAACAACATCATTTTTTTTTTTTTAACTACATCAGTGTCTCAACATCATTAAGCCATTTCTACATCATTGCACATGCGCAGAACTTTACAGTTTTTTTTTTTGCCTGATCAAGTGTTTATATGTCCAATAGATTGGATTACAAAAGGTTTAAACCACCCCTTACAGTGGGCAATTCATTTTTTATTCCAACTATGCTACTAGTCCAAATAGAAACGGATTAGGGACCATGTAAACAGAGCGTCCCCATAGACTGTTATCTCCAGTCCACTTGTGCATTAGCAAATTAGTAGAAAGAAACCATTTGCTAATATAATAGGGCCACAAAAAAAAAAATATTAGTCTGTAGAATTCAGCAAGTGACCAATCAGAAATAAGTATTCCAGAGAGCCATGCAATAAACATGAGTTGGTTCATAATTTCTTTTTTTTTTTTTTTTCAGAGTGGTCTTACTCCTCTTCACCTCTCTGCTCAGGAGGACAGAGTGCATGTGGCTGAAATACTCGTCAAGCACGATGCCAACATAGACCAACAGACCAAAGTAAGCATGACTCGTAGTTTTATATTACTGTGGTTCTTTACTGTATTTTTATTTTTAAAAATAATAATTTGGAAAGAAAGTGTTCAGCTAATGTGAAATTTGGTTGTTTCTTCTAGTTGGGCTACACTCCTCTTATTGTTGCTTGTCACTATGGAAATGTAAAAACGGTTAATTTCCTTTTGCAAAATGGCGCTAATGTCAATTCAAAAACTAAGGTAAGAGTTTAATATATTTATATTTCTTTAAATTCTTTCATTATGTGACTTGATAACCCAATTAATAATTATGTAATAAACTATTCATTTCATCTTTTTCAGTAATGAACTATTTGTACTATGATTGAATTAATGGATGGATGTTGCTGATATCTGTGATTGGTTTTAAAAGTACTGCAATTGTTTTATTTTATGAATTAATTTATACACAACAAGCATAGTGGTATTTATCTACTTATTATTGTATTATGATTTTTATATATTTTTTTTAATTTATAAGCTTAATATTTTATTGCGACTTTTTATCAAACAATTCTGTTGTAAGATTTGTATTTTCCTCAGAATTGCATGATATAAACTCGTAATTGTGAATTATAAAGTCAGAATTGTGAGATATAAACTCGCAATTCTGTGAAAAAAGTTATAATTTGACTTTATAACTCACAATTGCGAGTATATATCTCACAATTCTTTATTCCTCGCAATTGCGAGTTTATATCTCGCAATTCTGACTTTAATTCTCGCAATTGCGAGTTTTATCACGCAATTCTGAATTGCGAGAAATAAAGTGAGAATTGTGAGATGTAAACTCGCAATTGTGAGAAGAATTGTGAGATAAAAAGTCGCAATTATATTTTAAATTGTTTTATTCTGTGTCAGAAACAAGCTTTCATAGTTTACTGTATTGATGTTTTTTTGTTTTGTTTTTCAGAACGGCTACACGCCACTTCACCAAGCTGCTCAGCAGGGAAACACACACATAATCAATGTCCTGTTGCAGCATGGGGCCAAGCCTAATGCCGTCACCATGGTGAGGGACACACTCGTACTTACAGAAATGATATTAATACTGTACAGTATCTCTGTCCTCTAACCTCACACTCAATTTCTCTCAGAATGGTAACACAGCACTCTCTATTGCTAAACGTCTGGGGTACATCTCAGTGGTGGACACTCTGAAAGTTGTTACTGAGGAAATAATCACAACAACAACCGTACGTATCCTTGACTTTACATATTAAGAACTTTTGATGTATGCATAAACAGTAGAGTGTGTATGTTGAATGCCTTGTTTATTTCAACTACTGTAGACGGTGACAGAGAAACACAAAATGAATGTTCCAGAGACAATGACAGAAGTTCTGGATGTGTCTGATGAGGAGGGTAAGATACTGTTTTATTAACTTACATTATGCATAGTTAGGATTTCATATGTCTATGTAAAAGCTGATGTGCCTCTATAGCCCAGCATCAGATGGAGGAGGAGCTTTTTACTGAAGTCTCTATGGAGATCGAAGGTATAAAGGCTATAGATATAGAGTGAACCAAACTCACCCCTATACTAACAATACTGCATTTGCCCAAAATCTGTTCAGTTCATTCTGTATCTATTCCAACGTATGGTTTGCAGTTTGTGTGCTAACTGCAACCAGCATGATTATTGTGTGTAGAAAACTAAACCGTGGAAAACTAACTTTGTTCTTAGTTATTTGTGCTAATCTGGGGGATCATTTTTCAGGGATGCAAACTTGTCACCTTTTTGCGAAATTCGCCATTTGAATCCAAAATAGGTCATGTGTGTGATTTGTGTAGATCCGGCAGGTTTTTAAAATGGTGGTGGGAGGTAGGTTTCCATGTGTGTGCGACTGCTTTTAAAACACTTTTTCTATTTCCAACATGTTTTTTGTTTTGTTTTTTTGCATTGAGTACTGTTGCCAATCACAGGCATCTCTGTTATAAGCAATGGCCAATCAGAGGTGTTTACTGTATCTTAGACAGAATCCACTCTGAACAAGTTTTTGTTTAACGCAACTTCACTGACTGCATTCTACATTCTCGCAAATCCTCTCATCATAACTCTATCTTTGTCACTTTTTTTTACCCCTGATGAGTTCGCATCTCTGATTTTTTAAATCATAAAATGAGAATACATGATATCTGTGGGGCACTGAGCATTTTTAATTAAATAAAACCTACATAATGAGTTAGCGTTGCTTGTTATGGCACTATTACTATTGCTCATATTAGATGACAGAATAAATAAGCAAATTAATATGTTAAGACAATAATAGATAGATTCATCTTTATTTATTTTACTTTTTAATGGGTTTTATTTTGTTCTTTCTGTTTCCTTTTTTAAATCTTTACCATCACAAATCTGAAGGTTCATAATAAATGTTATTTGATCTGAATTTCAAAAGGATTCTGTTTCATTTGCATTTATATTGGATCAGAAAATGAGAGAGAATAGAATGTCCAAAGAAATAGAAATAAAGTCACGATTTGGGCTTTTTATTAAACTACAGACTAGTCAGTCCATCATTTAATCAAGCAAGTCATTTGATCAGCCCACACTCAGTTCATCAGTCTGTCAAATTGACAGTATTAATCAATCCATACTGTAAATGTGTGTATGAGCAGGTGAGGACACAATGACAGGTGATGGAGGGGAGTACCTGAGAGCAGAGGACCTGAGAGAACTTGGTGATGACTCTCTACCTGGACACTACCTGGACGGCATGAGCTACACCCACAACCTAGACCGGTAAAGAAAATTTACACACACAAAATAATATTTAACTATTCAAAAAACAAGCTAATTCCTTCTAAAAGCTTATTACAGTTAGCCCCGCCCCCAAACACACCATTGGTTGAGACAGATTTAATTGAAACATTTGTTGATGTTTCTGGGGATTTGGCTCTCACAAATACACACATAATGCTGTCTTGCCCACATGCTTGTATTGTCCTACCACAGGTCCCATGAGACCCCCAGTCATCTTGCTTACAGGGGTGAAGGAATCTTGATTGAGGACATGATCTCCAGCCACCAGTTTCATAAGGTGAACTATCGCACCTCGTATGTACTTTTCATTTAACATTTGGGCCAGTGTTGTTATCATTAACTGAAACTATTAGTGATTGAAATAAAGATGAAATCAAATAAAATATAAATATTATAGTACATTAAAACTTAGAATTAGAAATGGTGCCTTTGCAACTAACTAAAATGAATACATTTAAGTACTAAAACTTAAACTAAAATTTAAACTGAAAAATATAAAAATAAAAGCTAATTCAAAATGACAAAAAAAAATAATACTATAATTGACGCTTCAAAAAGTCATAAAGTGAAAGTAAAACTAATCCATATAAATTGAGCGGTTTAGTCCAATTCTTTGTCCAAAAAGAGACTAGATTGCTGTATATGATGAACAGATTTAGTTTAGGCTTTCTGTAAATGGAGGGACAGAAATCTCTCAGGTTCATCAAAAAGATGAACGAGAGTCTTACGGGTTTACGAACCATTTAAATTGAAATTAAAGCTGAAAATATAAAAATAAAGGCTAATTAAAAATGTTATTAAATACGATAATAGAATATTAACAGTAAATGGGCTTTAGGTTTTTATCTCATGATGTGTTGTTATGTTATAGTCTGATTTTGTTGTTTGTCAGGTGTCAGCGTTCTCTCGAGAGCATGAGAAGGACTCATATCGACTGAGCTGGGGTGCTGAACATCTGGATAATGTGGTGCTAACCAGCACTCTTCTGCAGTCAGGGTTAGTAGGTTTCATACACACTCAAAAAGACAAACACACACACATGCCTCCCCTGTCCTACACAAGGTGTGTATCCTTGTTCAAAGCAGGCATTGCATTAGATGCCACTCTTATGGACCATGAATGACAGCTACTCAAGTTCCTCTCATATTGTTATTTCATGCTCTTTGTTTTTTCATTTATTACACTCACATCATCTCTCTAAATCACTCTCGGCCTCTCTCTCTGCTGTTCGTGATTGTGTTTCTGTTCTGCTTTTAGCCGATCTACCCCATGCCTTGACCATGACAACAGCAGGTGACACTTCTCTTCCTTGTGCCCCTTTTCTTCCTCTCTTCATCTACTTTTATTACATTATTGCATGTATTTTTAACAACTGACCGCTTTGAGCCTATTGGTGCCTATTCAATTTTAATAAGCATGTTTTAATGAATACAGTTACTCATGTCTCAGTATTCATAGAGAACCCCATGAATAATATTCAATATTATTCAATATTTCTCACATGGGTTGAATGACACTGGACACATGGTATTTCTTAAATCCTCCAGTATTTTCCCAATTACCTGTTGAGCAATAAATGACATTAAACAACACTCCTCAAAAGTTTGGGGTCAGGAAGATTTTTTAAAAAGTTTTATTAGTAAGTAGCACTACTGTTTTCAACAAAATAAGAAATGTTTCTTGAGCACTAAATCAGCATATTAAAATGATTTGACACTGAAGACTAGAGTAATGATGCTGAAAATTCAGCTTTGCATCACAGGAATAAATTACATTCAGAAATATTCAAATAGAAAACAATTATTAAAAAAAAATAATAATAATATTTCGCAATATTACTGTATTTTTTTTTAAATCAAATACATGCAGTATTGGTGAGCATAAGAGACTTTCAAACATGAGAAAAAAATCTTACAGACCCCAAACTTTGGAACGGTAGTGTACGTCGGTGTGTCTGTAATTTTACAACACATAATGGCAACGCAATCAGATAATAAAATGAGTGTTTAACAGAAGTTAATCCTGAAACAGAAAACAATATGATCCGGAACATTTCTGGTGAAGTGTGTAATTTCTAATAGTACCAAGGAGAACTGCAAAATTAATGATTGTTTACAAACATATGGAAGCCCACAGAGCCTATAAAATAAGTTTGGGAAATGAGACAGACTAGTAATAATGCAAGGTGGCATCCATAAGTTTAAAACCAAGAATTTGCACACTTAATGTATTTCTTCCTGTATTTCATTTCTGGGTTAAGTAGCATTGCATTGTGTGTTTCACTGTCACTTGCCGTTGTTCTATATAAACAGCTTCCTGGTCAGTTTCATGGTGGATGCTCGCGGCGGAGCCATGCGTGGCTGTCGGCACAATGGGCTACGCATTATTGTGCCACCTAGAAAGTGCTCAGCCCCGACACGGGTCACATGTCGTCTGGTGAAGAGGCACAGACTGGCCTCTATGCCCCCTATGGTGGAGGGAGAGGGGCTCGCCGGCAAGATCATTGAAGTTGGACCCACCGGAGCCCAGTTTCTTGGGTAAGCGGGTGCAAAGGTTGAAATTGAACATTTATGCTGTATCACCATGAACATTTTTGTCTACTTTTGTGTATGTATGGCGCAGTTATATGTTCTCTATTTTGTCTCGTCTTGACTGACAAAGCAGAACAATATGTCAACATGTTTGACGTGTCCTAACCAGAAGTGATGTTACAAGTTTCCAGCGACAATCAATTTGTTAGTCTACACCAGGGGTCTTCAACTAAAATTGCCTGAGGTCCAGTAAATGAACCCTCCTCACCAGCCGAGGTCCGGACAATTATATACCTAAAAATGTGAATTGATGGGTTTTACCAGACTAAAGAAATGAGTGTAGATTTAAAAAATCAATACTTTTTTTTATTGAACAAAATATAATGTTATGGATAAACATGTCTTTTCATAAGCAGACACAAGTAATTCTTCACAAAACTGATTTTAATGCTGTTCTGTTATGTCCTTTAAGTTGCTTTGGTACAAAATTTGGTATTTGAATTCAACCAGTAACAATGTCTGATAAAAATATGATAAAGGAAACTTTATGCCTTCATCTCTAAATGTGCACTGAACATACATTCATTTCAACATTAACAATTTAAAAGGAAAACTAAAGTGCTTTTTTCGGCTGAACTGAGATTAACAATCACAATCAATGAATGCAAACCTCCCTGTTCAAATAAATCAGAAATCCCATATCCCATTTTATCTTCATTTACATGTATGGTCTCTACTTAACTAAATGTATTATGTCGTTAAATGTCGTTGTTGGGCGGTGAATGAGTGAGAGAGGACCCGTGTAACTGTTAGATCGCTCATTATGGGCTTTGAGCTCATTTATTTTCCGTGCCCTTACCTCGGACTGCTGAGGATACGTTTCTTCAAAGTGCCTATGTTTAGCTTCTTAATGACGTTTAATGTTTCCACTTTTGACAACCGCGACAGACTCAGAGCAAATGAGACACATGTAACGTTACAGCTCGATGCAGGAAGAATAAATGCGTATTTTTCCACCCATTCATCTCGGAAAACTCTTTTTTCAGAGGCAACTTTCTTAATTTTTTTAAATGCCATTGTTTTTCACTCGCTGAAAGTTTCATCTGTCTGCGCGCTTCACGCACGCATGACTACGCGTCTGAACGTAGCAACAGTGAGCAAATAGTAACTGTAGTAGCAACCATAGCAACCCGTTGTGCTGTAGGACCCAAACGGCTCTACTTAGTTGACTTTAATGTGCCTGATAAAAATGTGAATAAATAAATAATTTAATTTATTTAATTATGTCAAAAGGCTTCGCGGTCCGTATGGACGCATTTTGCGGTCCGGATCCGGACCGGAGTCCGCCAGTTGGTGACCCCTGGTCTACACTGAATCAGCTGTGCAATGTGATGTAATTTTAGCCAATAAGACTGTTTATTTTGTGAATTTTGGACCTATGAGATTCAGTGAATGGGGCTACTAGGCATCAGTATTATTTCAGTAATATTTATATATTATTATAATAATTATTCATATTTTGAATTAGCTTTTATTTTATATTTTCAGTTTTTATTTATATAAAATTATACAAGTTTTAGTCATTTTTATTTATTTATATACAGTATATATATATATATATATGAAGATAAAAATAAAATAAGTTGAAGTATAAAATTACTGAAAGTAAGAAAGTATTTAAAAAAATATATATATATATATATATACAGTATATAACATTTCTAGTTTTTGTTTGAGTTTTCATCTAATATTTATATTTGCTTATATTTATTTTTTAACTAGTTTTTTAATAGTTTTTGTTAATATTTAACAATAACAACACTGCTTGGCATGACACTGCTGAAATAGAGAGCAAGCGACCAACAAAATGTAGGAGCTGGTTTGGACAAAAACTCATGTAAGAGCTTTTAGTGTTCATCTCATCTGGTTAGGACACTTGTCATCGCTAGTTTGGAGGAATGACAACAATGTTCCTCTCTCACTAAATCTTCAGGAAATCAGGTTCACAGTGTGCCTTGTTTTTTCCCACATATTTTTTAATGGCTGCGATCGGAACAGTAAACTCCACCTCCCAACAGCCCCTCCTCCTCTTAATGAGGGTGAAAGTCTTGTCAGCAGAATTCTGCAGCTGGGTCCACCCGGCACCAAATTCCTCGGGTAGGAGAGATCCTAATGCCAAATATCCACTGGATACCGGCCACATTTCCCCCTGATTCTTTTAAATACACCTCCATCTCCAAGATGTCATATTCTTTTTATTTTGTCCCTTTTTTTTTAATAGTTTTTATCATTCCGAAATAGAGGTGTTCCATGAATTTACCTTTTCCTCCCTTGTTGCATTTTGATATCATTTGTTATTTACTGTTATTCTTTGAATGTATTTGTCATGTGCTGTGTGTCTACTGTATATCGCATTATCCATTGTTTAGTTTACTCTCTTTTTCCGCCTTGCTGCATGCTGCATTTTCCTGTTTGTATGTCCTCCACAGATGCAATATCTGTTTCTGAACAACAACCCTCAATTTATGCTGTCTAAAGCCATACATTAATTTGTCTGAAATAACACCCCTTATTTTTGCAGGCCTGTAATAGTAGAGATCCCTCACTTTGCTGCATTGCGTGGGACAGAGAGAGAGTTAGTGATTCTGCGCAGTGAGACAGGAGAGAGCTGGAGAGAACATCACTGTGACCATACAGAAGAGGAGCTGAATCAGATACTCAATGGCATGGACGAAGGTGAGTGTGTCCTGAATGCACAGAGACACTTGTTTGATTAACATAACACACCTTAAATTTGCTCTTACACTTAAATTAAACTCGGCCAGTGGTGTGCCACAGAATAATTGGTTGCATTTATTTGATCATAAATACAGTAAAAACAGATCGACCTGTTTTCTATTTGAATACATTTTAAAATGTAATTTATTCCTGTGATGGCAAAGCTGAATTTTCAGCATCATTACTCCAGTCTTCAGTGTCACATGATCTATCAGAAATTTGCTGATTTAGTGCTTTGAAACATTGACTTTTTATCAATGTTGAAAACAGTTGTGCTGCCTATTATTTTTGTGGAAACCGTCATACATTTATTTCAGGATTCTTTGATGAATGCAAAATTCAGAAAGAACAACATTTATTTTAACAGAAATGTTTGTAACATTATAAATGTTTTTTAATGTCCCGTTTGATCAATTTAATGCATATTTGCTGAATAATTTATTTTTTAAAAAGCATTAATTTATCTAAAAAAAAAAATCTTACAGACCCTAAACATTTGAACAGTAGTATATGTGTTACAGTTAATGTCTTTAGTTGTAAAGGTGATTTAGTACAGAAGTGTGACACCTACTTGTTTGGATTGGATTGGAAGTGTATTCTGTGTGAGATTATCACACAAACATAATTATTCTCCATTTAAGTACACTTAATTGTATAAACCCTAAACAGTTTAATTTAATGCATACCTTAAATCATGCTCATAATCTTCTTTGTCAACTAATTTTATATTAGATAAATTGCACACACACACACAAAAAGATTTATTAAGAGATATTATTTGTAATTTTCACACCAGAACTGGACAGTCCTGAGGAGCTGGAGAAAAAGCGTATATGTCGCCTAATCACCCGGGATTTCCCACAATACTTTGCTGTGGTGTCCCGCATTAAACAGGACAGTCACCTGATTGGTCCAGAGGGTGGGGTGCTAAGCAGCACACTTGTTCCACAGGTCCAGGCTGTGTTCCCCGAGGGAGCTCTGACTAAACGGATACGTGTGGGACTACAGGTGATCCCCACTGTGCCTTGCAAGCTTGATCATTGACCTTATAATGTATAAAGAAGAGTTTTTTTATTTAGCTTTTGACATGTGTTAAATCAGTTGTATACACACACTATGTTGAGGGCAACACTGTAAAAAATGTATGATTATTTATTGCTCCGTCTGTGTCAATAGACCTTTTTTTTATAAAGGTAAAAATCTGCAAAAGTAATACAAATGCATTATATTAAAAAAGATATTGAAAATATCAAGAAATATTAAAATGTGTTATTTTATGGAATTTTGTATGAAAAAATTATAGTTACGCTCTTCTTAAAAATATTTATTTAATATACAGTATTACTCCTACATTGTTTAGAGGCAAGGAGAATGATAAAGGGAATTGAAAAATTCAATCTCAATCTCATCCTTCATTAGGCCCAGCCCATCAGTGAGGATCTGGTGAGGAAGATCCTGGGTAGTAAGGCTACATTCAGCCCAATTGTTACGTTGGAACCCAGAAGACGCAAGTTTCACAAGCCCATCACAATGACTATTCCTGTCCCTAAAAGCCCAACCAGTGACGGGACCAGCAGTACACCCACTCTACGACTGCTATGTAGCATTACTGGTATGTGATGATAAAGAGTAGGAGTTTATCCCAGTTTATACAGTTTTGTCCATCAATTTGGGCCCTCACATCCAGCCCACTTTCTCTTTGAACTGAGCACTGAGCACCAGAACAGCCAGGCATAAGAACAGCTTTTTCCCTCAGGCTATGTTCCACCTTAACAATACATAACACATCACAGGATTGTACATCTGTAAATAACATCTCAAAACTGTCCATCTGTAAATAGAATATCTGTACATTCATATTTCTGTCTGTTGGTGTATTTTTTTCTCTGTTGTAATGTTTTAATATTGTATATACTCTTTATTATTGATGTTATATTTCATTTTATTGTCTTAATTTCTATAAATGTCTGTACCTTTTCTGCACTGGAAGATCCTGGCACCAAGATAAATTCTTTGTGTGTGTAAACACACTTGGCAATAAAGCTCTTTCTGGTTCTGAATCTGAATTATCCAAGAGAAAAAAAATCATGTGAGAAGGTGTGAATAGTTCAATTTTTTTTCCAGGAGGGACAACTCCAGCACAGTGGGAGGACATAACTGGATCCACACCTCTGACATTCATCAACCAGTGTGTTTCATTTACCACCAATGTATCAGCAAGGTTAGTTCTGCTACAGTGACATCTGTTTGTTGACTGGTTTCCTTTGATAAATGGTTAAATAAATGTTTTTTCTCCCAGGTTCTGGCTCATAGATTGCCGTCAGATCCAGGAGTCTGTGAACTTCTCCAGTCAGCTGTATCGTGAGATCATCTGTGTGCCCTATATGGCCAAGTTTGTCATCTTCGCCAAGACTTTAGACCCCATTGAAGCACGACTCCGCTGCTTCTGTATGACGGATGATAAGATGGACAAAACTCTGGAGCAGCAGGAGAACTTCACAGAGGTGGCTCGTAGTCGAGATGTCGAGGTAAGTGTGGTTTAGCTAGTCTTGTCACAACAAAAAGTGCCATTGACAAGAACATTTTCTAAATGGTGGTATATTTATCTCTACAGGTACTAGAGGGAAAGCCAATCTTTGCCGACTGCTTTGGAAATCTGGTCCCACTGACCAAAAGTGGACAGCACCATGTGTTCAGTTTCTATGCCTTTAAAGAAAACCGTCTTTCTCTATTTATCAAAGTAAGCACTTTGTTATTTGAAGGACTATTTATAGTAGATAACTATGGGGATATTATTTCAACATTTTAAACACAGCACAAAAAGGCACTGAGTTACAAATCTTTAAACAAATGTGTTACAGCACTCCACATTGCCCCCTACTAGTTTAAATATGATGCCACAGTATTGTGTAAACGTCTCTTGTTGGTCAGAAAAGTCACAGACTGGTTGTTTCAACAGATTCGTGACAGCACTCAAGAACCATGTGGCAGACTGTCTTTTACAAAAGAGCCAAGAACATATCGCAGTCTAAACCACAATGCAATATGCAACCTGAACATATGCCTACCTATCTACTCAAAGGTAAGTGCAAACACTCTCAACTATCATATTAACTCGCATAGCCTATACATTTGCATACATAGACACAAAAAGCCAATACCTTTTATTCAAATGATATTTAGTTTCGCCATATTTAATCTGACAGTTGATTTTTACTCTTAAGGAATCTGATTCTGACGAAGATGCAGATGTGGAGGTAAATGCCTATTTTAACATTTTGAAAATGATTTATTTTTAATGTATTCTTTGCAAAAAGAAAATATAAGAAATGTTTCATGGTTTCAATCCTATTAACTTTCTCTGTTTTAATCTAATTTCTTTATAGAGTGAGAAGACACATGAGAAATGTAAGCAATTTTTAAGTCAGTAGTTTAATTAAAATGAAAATTATGCACACCTGGGCAAAAAAAGTCCCAAAAGTCCCAGTCCCAAGCCCAAAATGGTTAAACACTGAGCTTTTAACTGTCTTAACCACAAATTATTGGTCAGGAAGTTAGCTAAATTTAAGCAAATGCACTATTTAAAAGCCATTTCTGTCTCAGAAAAACATCAAAGATGTTCCCATATTTTGGGCAGAATATGGGAAGTTTAATTCAGAGTGGTTCAGCTGATTTGTGTGGATTTCATCTTTTGGCCTGGTCAGTGTCCAGATTTGAACCCTATACTGAATATTTGGACTCACATTAAACGAACTAGGAGACATTTTAAACTACTCATGAACAGTTCGAAGCCATTAACATCGAGTGGAACACTAAGGGGGACAAAGGGGAGACTAATCCATGCTAAATTACTTAATCTACAGTATTAGTGCAATTCTTGCTCATCTCCTGATCAGTCATTTGTGATTAAAATGGTTAAGACCAATAAAAGACCACTAAATATTTTTTCTGCCTAGGAGTGTATATACAGCGTTTTCTAACATAGTTTTGTAACCTCCATAATACATTGTTTGAAATATTATAGAAAACATATTTATAAGTGATTTTAACAGAAATTGTATTTGTGGATCCCTGACTGCTGTGCTATGGCTGATAAACATCCCTTCTTCCATTTTAATTTTTTTTCGTCTGCTGTTCTCATAAAACATTACGTTCAATTATATTCTCTTACAATGGTATCTTACTTCTGGCATGATGATTTCCAAAATGTTTAATGAGTTTAAAATCAAATGTGTTACATGCCAAAAGAGATACTGGAAAACAAACCATTCTCCCCGGGAAAAAAAATCACACTGACCAGGCATATATTATTTTGCCTGTAATGAAATCAAATTATTTGCTTGCCACAAGTCACCTTTGCATGGATCATTTCCCTTGCATGGAAATAACTTGACTTACACATATTATATTATTGTATGTGTGTGAGTGTGTCTGCTCAGCCTGTATGCGTGGATACCTTTTTTGAAAATATGCATAATTTGTGTAACATTTTTATCCCTGTCACTCACATTCTTTATTTGATTTGATTCACTCGTGTTTATTATTGCTTTCCTAAATTTTCCTTATCATTTACCTCAGTCTTTTAACAAATTCCCATATGTTCCTCCATGATTGACTCAAAGCCATAGCATTTGATAATTCAAAAGTGTTTTATGGGAAAAACCTCTGATTGTATCTCAGTGCTGTTTTTAAGGGCTTTGAACATGTTTCGAACATGCTATCTGTGTTTTTGTTGACATGAGCTCTTCATGTCGAGAACAATCTTGAGATGCCTCATTGGTACAGCTCCACTCTGTGTTATGATTACTTTCCTCATTTGTTCTTTGTGCACAGGTTTCTGTATTACTTATACTTTCCCTTTGTTTTTCTTTATACTTTCCCTCTTGTGCAAGTGTATGAGTGGATACTTGAAACAATATAACGTGTTTAAGCAAGTTATTTCCTGCCCATTTCCTCCCCTCACTCTGTAATTCTTCTTTGCTTTGCTTAACTGCTCCCATGCCTTCCCAAATCCTTTGGATCCAAATCTAGATAAATTTTGCGATTTTCGTCATTGTCAGGTAGTTTCCTTATCATCTGAACTGAAGACAGTTTGTATTGCTCCTGCCCTGACTAGTTTTCCAATGTCTTTTGTCCTCTTCATTTTCCCTTTGTTCTTTTAAACAACTCTTTGTGCTGTTAAAATGGAAGATTATGATGGATCTGAGACTACAGAGTTTTCCATGATGCAAATCATGCATGATCCTGCCACACTCGCAAGTCCAGATCTGCTTTCAGAGGTGTCCGACATGAAGCAGGACCTGATTAAAGTGTCAGTCCTTCTGACCTCTGAAAAATCCGAAATATTGTGCTCCTCGGATGCCAGAGAGAGATCAGACAAGGCTGGGGATGACGAAGTGGATGAGCCATTTGAAATTGTTGAAAAAGTGAAAGAGGACTTGGAAAAGGTAGAAGAGATCCTCCTTGAGGGAACAATGGATAAAACAAAGAGGGAAGGTGCTATTGGGATATCTGTAACCATTGATGATGATGAGTGGGTACTTCTTGGTGAGACAGATGTTGAGGAATCCAAAAGCAAAAACGTCACTGAAGACCAAGAGACTCTCATTCAGGAAGTTCGAATCACAAGAGACACTATATCAAGTTCTTCTCCTAAGAGGGATATGTCAGGTATGGTTTCATATCTCAGTGGTGACTTAGAACAATGTCTGCAGGAACCTGTACCATTTAGTCATTCACAAGATGTAGATATTGTTCAAGAAAGCTTTAAAGAGGTATTCGTTGCCCGTGGTAAACACCGTCCAGCAAAAATAAAAAAGCCAGTAAGGAAAAGGCGTAAAGAGAGGGAGTTTGCAAGTGGCAGTTCTGAAGATGACCTGGAAAGGATGAGTAGGAGTCAGTCTGAGGAGTCTCTTGATGAAGATGCAGTTATTGGTGGATCTGAACCTGTCTTTGGATCGGTTCCTGTGTCTCCTAGAGTTGTAGAAACTCCAATTGGATCCATTAAAGACAGGGTTAAGGCACTGCAGAAGAAGGTTGAAGAAGAAAAGGAGGTGGACAATCAAAACTGGAAAGTGAATACTTCCCAGGGTAAGTCATATGTCACAGAGACAGAAAAATCAACCAAGCTTCCTCCAAAATCCCCCATATCTCCAAAGTCACAGACAGAAAGGCTGGAAGAAACCATGTCTGTAAGAGAGCTGATGAAGGCATTTCAGACTGGCCAAGATCCATCAAAAAGCAAGTCTGGACTTTTTGAACATAAAGCAATTACGGCTGTTACCTCTGAGATGGCAACTTCTGATGTGATACAGGTTCCCCCAACATATGATTACCAAATGACAGTAACAAATCAGCATTTACAAGAAAGAGCAATTACGACTGTGACCTCTGAAACGGCATGTCCTATTGAAACACAGATTCCTCCAACATATGACAGCCAAGTGACAGTAACAACCCAACGTTTACAAGACTGTGCAATTACGACTGAGACCTCTGAAACGGCAAGTCCTACTGAAACACAGATTCCTCCGACATATGACAGCCCACTGACAGTAACAACCCAACATTTACAAGAAAGAGCAATTGCGACTGAGACCTCTGAAACGTCAAGTCCTATTGTAACACAGATTCCTCCCTCTTATGACAGCCAACTGACAGTATCAACCCAACATTTACAAGAAAGAGCAATTACAACTGTGACCTCTGAAACGGCAAGTCCTATTGAAACACAGATTCCTCCAACATATGACAGCCAAGTCACAGAAACAACCCAACGTTTACAAGACAGTGCAATTACGACTGAGACCTCTGAAACGGCAAGTCCTGTTGAAACACAGATTCCTCCGATATATGACAGCCAACTGACAGTAACAACCCAACATTTACAAGAAAGAGCAATTGCGACTGAGACCTCTGAAACGTCAAGTCCTATTGTAACACAGATTCCTCTGTCTTATGACAGCCAACTGACAGTATCAACCCAACATTTACAAGAAAGAGCAATTACGACTGTGACCTCTGAAACGGCAAGTCCTATTGAAACACAGATTCCATCAACATATGACAGCCAAGTCACAGTAACAACCCAACGTTTACAAGACAGTGCAATTACGACTGAGACCTCTGAAACGGCAAGTCCTGTTGAAACACAGATTCCTCCGATATATGACAGCCAACTGACAGTAACAACCCAACATTTACAAGAAAGAGCAATTGCGACTGAGACCTCTGAAACGGCAAGTCCTATTGAAACACAGATTCCACCAACATATGACAGCCAAGTCACAGTAACAACCCAACGTTTACAAGACAGTGCAATTACGACTGAGACCTCTGAAACGGCAAGTCCTGTTGAAACACAGATTCCTCCGATATATGACAGCCAACTGACAGTAACAACCCAACATTTACAAGAAAGAGCAATTGCGACTGAGACCTCTGAAACGTCAAGTCCTATTGTAACACAGATTCCTCCATCTTATGACAGCCAACTGACAGTATCAACCCAACATTTACAAGAAAGAGCAATTACGACTGTGACCTCTGAAACGGCAAGTCCTATTGAAACACAGATTCCTCCAACATATGACAGCCAAGTCACAGTAACAACCCAACGTTTACAAGACAGTGCAATTACGACTGAGACCTCTGAAACGGCAAGTCCTGTTGAAACACAGATTCCTCCAACATATGACAGCCAATTGACAGTAACAACCCAACATTTACAAGAAAGAACAATTACGACTGAGACCTCTGAAACGTCAAGTCCTATTGTAACACAGATTCCTCCGTCTTATGACAGCCAACTGACAGTATCAACCCAACATTTACAAGAAAGTGCAATTACGACTGTAACCTCTGAAGCGTCAAGTTCTGATATGATGCAGGTCCCTCCAACATATGATAACCAAATTACAGTATCAACCCAACATTTACAAGAACAAAATCTTGTAGAAAACAAGATCATTCAAGAATCATGTTTTGACCCAAACACAATTCAATATGAACCAATCTTGGATGATGGTGAAACACTACATGAAAAACCATTGACGACCTTAAACAGTACTTTGTCCATCCAAAATACAGAAGGTGACCCAGCTATAACTTCCAACATTATCTTTAACTTTAAAGGAGAAAGCTCTCCGGAAGACCTGTTCTCTAAGCTTTCATCAATTGACCAAAATGGAAAACCATCTCAGGAACAAGGCAGATTTGAGACTGAGGAACAACAAATAACTTCTGAGCTATTAGAAAATGAAGACCCAGGGCTGATACCTGAGAGAATTTATTATGAAGATAACATCTGCCAGAATAGAAGATTGTCTGTGGAACCACAGATCAGCCCAGACAGGAAACCATCAGAAGACTTCAGCGCAGATATTAAGGCAGAACTTGAGGACAGTCCTGGATATCTACTATTTAGGCGGAGATCAGGTGAAGTAAGTAAACGCTATTTAAAGTGTAGTGATAGCCCTTCTTTAGATGATGAGGAACAGATACACCAGGTAACTGTGGATCCAAGTAAATCAAATATAATCACTGCATTTGCTACTGCAATGGTGCAAGGTGAGCCCTTACTTAAAAGTGAAATACATGAAGCTTCGGAAGAAAGTCCTGATAGTGAGAAACACAAGGCCTTGGTAGACTCTCCGGGCAATAGTATAGGAACATCACCTTATGATTCTAAGATTAAATCACCTTCCCTATTGACCAGAATTGATTCACCATCCAATGATGACTCTGAAATGGATTCACTTTCTCCATCCTCCAAAACGGAGTCACCGTCCTCTACTAATTCGAAGACAATAATTCAAGATACAATTCAAGTTATGAAATGGGACAGTGAAACATCTGCACATGACATAAGTGATTCATCCTATAGAGATGATATGAAGCCAACAGAATTCAGTGTAATCACTGAGTCTGAGAAGATACCTCAACATTGCCATTACAGTCAAGATGCACTAGACAGACCGTCTAGTTTGGATTCTCTGCTGCCTGAAACCATAAGTGACTCTAAAACTCTCTGGAGAACAGACTCACTTGAGACTACTCCCATCAGAGAAGAGGGGTCATCTAAAAAAACACCAGACTCTATCGAGCCAAGCCCAAACAAGGAGTCCCCATGTCAAGACTCATTAGAGGGAAGTCCCACTGGGGAGGAGTATGGACAATTAAGTTATATTGAAAGGATCTTCTCAACAAGTCAGTCTTTTGTTTCTGATTCTAGGAAAAATTTAGAAAAAGTAGAAAAAGAAAACATTTCTGAACAAGACAGTTATTTAGAAAGTGAGTCCTCCCAAGGGTCCCATGAGACCCCAGATATGCAGTGCCTTTCCATGGCCCTGGAGCAAAAAGAAGAGGTACTTGACAGTGAGGATCTTCATGATTTTGATGCTTTACAAAGGCAATTCACTCCAGAAGAAGAGATGTTTAAGATGGCTGCAAAGATCAAAACATTTGATGAAATGGAAAAGGATGCAAGAGTTAAAAAGGTCAAATTTGATTTTGATTGTGATTTTAAACAACTGAAAGAAGAAAACCTGTCACCACATAAAAGTCCACTAGACTTTAACACAATGTTAACGAAAGAATCAGAAGAGCAGTGCTTGGAGAATCTGACTGAATCTGGCCCAGTATTACCGTTACAACCTTCATTGTCTGATGAGGATTATGAAAACCCTGAGTTGGATGAGTCATCTCACAAAGTATCATATGTAACCAGTGAGGTTTTAAAGACCATGGACAAAGGTGAGCAAGACCATTCCCATTTGAAGACTGTGGATTTACAGACATGCACAAACATACCATCTTTGCAAACCCATGGAAACAAGGACGAAGTTTATGAACAGTTCTCTACAGAGTACCATACTACAGTGATCGGTGGGACTACACCTGAGGAGGATCTGGTTATTATATCAGCAGAAAGCGAAACAGGCATTGAGACGTATGCTGATGTTGATTCTAAGTCTCCCGGTGAAAGCCCAACTTCCGAAAAAGTGCTAGAACTAGTTTCTCCTAATGAAATTGTAGGTACTACTACTGCAGCAAAGGAGGTGCTGAATGAATACCAGACAGATTTATGTATTTATGAAGAGGACAATGAAGGAAAGCCAGAAGAAATTCCAGCATCTACTCCAAGAGACTTGGTTCCCTGGAGTGCTGAAGTGGAAGATGATGAGGCATTTGATGCACAAATTGAGGCTGAGGAGCAGAAAATACTTGCTTTGTGTACAGACAGACGATCCCATGGAACCACACCTGACACAACTCCAGGACGTACCCCTACTGAAGAGGGGACACCAAATCCTTTCCTCTTCCAAGAGGGAAAACTATTTGAGATGACCAGAGGTGGAGCCATTGACATGACCAAGAGGACAATGGAGGAAGAGGAAGAAAGATTAGTCTTTTTTCCAATAAATGAAGATCCAAGTGAAGAATTTGAACAAGTCAATTTCAACACTAGTGAGTCTGTTGCTGTAGCTTCATTTGAGATGACCGCAGATGGTTTAGTGCATCAAGACAGGTTTACGGAGGAACCTGATGCAAAGTCTGATGGCTTTAGACAAACTGGAACCAAGATTAAACCAGAACATCCAGAACCGATTAAATTCCCTCTAGAGAGTGAACTAAAGAGCCCCACCGAGGATAATGGAATCCATGAAGACACACTGATACCGAATGTTGACACTGCCACTTATACAGTAACACGAACAGTTTATTCTGAGCAAGACCTGGAATCCTCCGACTCCTCAGTAGAGGATGAACAGCATTCTGTTGTTGAAATGCCCATATCCAACCAAGTATCAATGAGTTCTTCTAGTGCCTCAGCTCATACTGTTAGTCAACAGCAATTCCAGACATCACCTTCAATGTCCACTCTATTCAAGGACATTGCTGCTGAAATTGAAGACACGACATCTAAGCCAAAAATAGCTGTGAAAGCAGCCAGCTTTGACCAAATTTTAGGACAAGGGGACTCCATTGAGCAGAATCAAAGGCCTAAATCTGAGGCAGATATTGGTGTCTCAGAATGGTCCATGTCTGTTGTGGATGATCACACTCATATAGAAAGCAACTACACCAAACCAAAGACTTCATCCTCCCAGATGCCTGTTTCACCAACACAGGCTCCTCCACAGTATTCTGCATCCAGTCAACCTGAACTACCTGCCAAAGTCTTTCAGGAATTAGAACCTTCAAGGAACACAGAGTGTGATGAAACCAAAGGAGACAGAGCCTCTGTTGAATTAGGGATAGAAAGTAGTTTGAAAGCAATTCGACCCCCGTCCGTAGGCGATGATGTCTTTGAGTCAAGGCCCTACTGGGAGGATTGTGTGGAGACACAGATGCAGAGAATCTCAGACAGCACTACCCCAGACCAAAGTAAAGGTACCTCTACTTGGCACTTGCCCGCCGTATTACTTGCTCCAAAATTTACCTTAACTCCATGAAAAGTCTTTTTTCCTTAGTTTTTTATTTATTTTGTGTTTTAATGTGTTGTTCTGTGTTGTTCTGTGTTGTCCTGTGCTTTATGTTTCATATATTGTAGTGTTTTGTACTGTACTTTGTCTCATCTCAATGTTTTCTTGTGTGTGTTTGTGTGTCATTTTTGTGACTTTTTATGTCATGTTTTATTCATTTGCATATCATTGTGTACATGAAAACTGAAATCTCAAGATTGACTAGCTCTACTTTTTTTTTTTTTTTGGATAATATTACATTTTCCTGTGCAATGCATGCCCACTACTGCATGTTTCATCTGAGGAATATTAAAACAACCTTGGCAATGGCACATTTTTGTGGAAAAATACTTAAAAGAATATATTATGGCATATAATATTATATAATTGTATAGATCTATACAATATATACAGTAATTATATAGATATTCAGTCACTGTGCTCTCATGCTATTAACTCTTTCCCCACCAGCATTTTAAAAAAAAGTTGCATTTTTGATCATTTTCACAAAATTTTCATGGCCCCCAGAATATTTCGTTGTATGAATAAATGACCATGCAATATATCAAAAGAAAGAACAGAGCCTCTACTTTTAAACGAACAAACAAAAAGTTTCATTAGAAAAAGCAACATTTTGAGCAAAAAGCTGAGAAAAACACATTTTTGTCAAAGATTACTCCTGGATCGGATTCAGAACAATGATCAAAACATAAATGGAGTAGATCGAGTCCATCAACCCCCCCAAAGCTTGCACAGTACTATACCTCGTCCTGGGTCGACATTTCATTCTGTAACATATATGCTGTTTAATGTTGATGATCATGTTATTTTACATATGCATCTGCTTACAGATGCAAAAGTCTTTTGATTAGGAGATTCATTACTCTTTCAGAAGATGTCATAGTGCTCCCAACTGTATAACAGTAAAAACACAAAAGCTGGAAATTTCTGTCATTGGCGAGGAAGCATTGTCTCATAAATGACGGAAATTTCTGTCAATGGTGGGGAAAGAGTTAAGAAATATGTAAAACTGCAACTTTTTTTATGCTACAAAAACTATAATTTTTTTACTCTTTGAGAGCTACTATTAGAAGTTTAAATGAAATTTGAAATAATTTACAAAGAGATGAAGACTTAACTCTAGTCACACATTTTTGTGATATCTCAAATATCGTTTGTCATAAATAGTCCATAAGCTGTCAAAGTAGTTCAAATAGCAAATGAATGGGGTTTTGATGTTTGAAGGGTTTTTTCATTTTTGAATGCATTTCTATCATGAAATATAAATGAAAATACTTTGATGTTACAGTGGACTGGCATGATGATGCAGATAGGAAAGAAGAGACTTTGGCCATAATTGCTGACCTTCTAGGTTTTAGTTGGACAGGTAAGTACTATGTCAGTATGAAGTTGTCAGAAAATCATTACTTTTTTAACAACAACAAGATGCAAATACATAAGCGGATGTTTCTTTTAGAACTGGCCAAGGAGTTGGAATTCAATGAAGATGAGATTCAGCAAGTGCGTGCTGAAAACCCAAATTCATTACAAGAGCAGAGTCATGCCCTTTTGCAGCGCTGGGTAGAGAGAGAAGGAAAGCATGCAACTGGTGAGTCCTGTTCTTATTCAGTCTTATCAGTCAGAATGAAATTCATACAATGTTATTAAAATGCAAATGCTTAAAATGCATTTTAAATAATAGATTCTTATTATGTCTCAAATTCCACAGAAGATACATTGATTAAAAGAATCACTAAAATAAATCGCATGGACATTGTCCATCTTATTGAGATTCAAATGCACAAGTCAATCCAGGAGCAAACCTCAAGAACATATGCAGAGATTGAAAGGACTTTGGACCACAGTGAAGGTAGGACAATGCAATAAGCACATTCTTGTTTTGCATATATATGAGAACTCCAAGATGTAAACCCTAAAAAGAAGTCTTGAATTAAAAGTCTTAGTCTAAAGTCTAAGAGTGTCAAAGTGGATGTTCTTGTCTTTTGTAGCTCTCTCCTCAGTCCAAGAGGATGTTGACAGTCTTCGGGTGGTGCGGAGAGTGGAGACTTCACAAAGGCATCCTCCAGCTGTGTCAGAAGAAGACTTATCTGTGGCCTCTCTCCTTGACATTCCCTCATGGGCTGAAACAATGGGAAACATCCATTCAGAGAGCATTCATGGGGATCTGATGGAGGAACTGGAGATCAACCAGTGAGTGATACACAGAGCTACTTTTTTTTTATCATAGAATTTTTATTGTTGCAAACTGCATTTTTACATTTTATATCACCCCACCTACCATAAACAACCCAACCCAGCCCCAACAAAGCAATCCCCAATCTGATCAACAGGACATCTGAAAATCAGAAAAACGTCAACAACAAAAAAAAGAAATTAAATTAAATAAATAAAAAGAATTACATACAGTATATGCACACCTACATACAAGCAAAGATACATGCATAATTGAGATGATAATATTTGTACCAAAAAAAAAAATATATATATACATATGTATATACCCCCACTCAATCCACATCTAAGGTTTGTAAATCATTAAGAATGTAATAAATTGTTGCCATTAAAAAAAAAAAAAAAAAGATTCTCCCCTACCTCTGATATTGTACTTAATTTTTTCAAGTTAAAAAAAAAAGGCCAAATCTTTGAGCCAAACTGAAATAGAAGGGGGTTGTGGGGAGGTCCAAGATAACAGTATTCTGCGCCTAGCGAGAAGAGATGCAAAAGCTACGGCATCAGCCTGTCTACGGCTCTATTAAAGACTGACACCGAGATGAAACACCAAAGGTTGCAATCAAAGGGCAAACAGCTAACTTGGAGATCAGAAACTATTTTAAAGAAATAATTCCAAAAGTTCTGTAACTTGGGACAAAATACAAACATATGGCTAAGGTTACATGGTGAAAGTTTACATTTATCACACAAATCTGAAACATTGGGATACATTTTAGAAAGTTTTGTCTTTGAGAGATGAGGTCTATGTATACAGTTTTAAATTGTATAAAGCTAAGCCTAGCACACAAAGTGGTGGTACGTACATTGTCTAATACTCTACTCCAGTAGTCATCCTCAAACTCTTAAGTCAAGTTCCTCTTCCCAAGGCCTGATAGTTTTGATGTTGTGAGCATTATCCTTTGACAAGATAATTGCATATATCTTTGAGATAATCCCACCAATTAGAGGATTCAGTTTAAAAGCCTCTTCCCATGTAGACTTTGTAGGCAAAGAGGGAAACCTGGAGAACAGAGTGCACAGTGCCTAATTTGAAAATAATGAAATAGGTGAGAAGGAAGCAGATTAAATGATGAGGATAATTCAGAAAAACTTGCAAACACATCATTAATGAAAAGATCTTCAAAGCATTTCAGACCTTTCTTTTCCCAAAAAGAGTATACAGAATCTGAAACGGGAGGAAGAAAGAGATGATTATTTCGTATAGGAGCCATGGTTGATGCCGAGGTAAATTTAAAATGATGCAGAAATTGAAAGAATATTTTGAGAGAAGAGCATACTATTGGGTTTTTCGTGTAATGTGAAAGGGACATAGGGAGAGAAGAGAACACCATAGCAGGGAGAGATGTTAAAATACAAGGCTTAGCTTCTAAGTGGCACCATGGTAAAGAGGAGGTCTGTACCCAGAATACCAATTTCTGAATATTCGCCACCCAATAATTATACATAAAGTTGGGCCCTCCACTTAGTCGACTTTTTGGAGCAAAATTTTGGAACATCCTGCCCATATCAAAGAGGAGATTAGTTTGTCTATACTCTTGAAGAAAGAGAAAGGTAGAAACAGAGGAATAGCTTGAAAGAGGTAAATAAATTTTGGCAGAATGTTCATTTTAACAGCGTTTATCCTACCTAGTGGAGATAATGGAAGAGTTGCCCATCTTAAAAAAGCGGACTTCATGTATGAAACTAAAGGTGTAAAATTTGCTGCCTTTAAGGCAGAATAAGAAAGGGTGACATTAACACCCAAGATTTTTTAGAACTCACCAAGTGGAAAGGTATGTCATTCTGTTTTAGTTTTTGGCCAGACCAGTTTTTATGGGTCTATTCACTCTTCTGTAAGTTCAGTTTATACCCAGAAAATTTCCCCAAATCATTTAATAGATGTATTATCTCAGGGATAGATGCAATTGGAATGGTAACGTAGAGTAACAAGTCGTCAGCATAAAAGGCTAATTTATATTCAATTCCCTTGTGGATTATACCCTGAAATATCGCAAGTGTTCTAAGCATTATTGATAGGGGCTCAATAGCTATGGAAAAAAGTAATGGAGATAGGGGGTATCCCTATTGCGTACCCCGTGATAAAATAAAATACTCAGATTTAACATTATTAGTATACACTCACCTAAAGGATTATTAGGAACACCATACTAATACTGTGTTTGACCCCCTTTCGCCTTCAGAACTGCCTTAATTCTACGTGGTATTGATTCAACAAGGTGCTGAAAGCATTCTTTAGAAATGTTGGCCCATATTGATAGGATAGCATCTTGCAGTTGATGGAGATTTGTGGGATGCACATCCAGGGCACGAAGCTCCCGTTCCACCACATCCCAAAGATGCTCTATTGGGTTGAGATCTGGTGACTGTGGGGGCCATTTTAGTACAGTGAACTCATTGTCATGTTCAAGAAACCAATTTGAAATGATTCGAGCTTTGTGACATGGTGCATTATCCTGCTGGAAGTAGCCATCAGAGGATGGGTACATGGTAGTCATAAAGGGATGGACATGGTCAGAAACAATGCTCAGGTAGGCCGTGGCATTTAAACGATGCCCAATTGGCACTAACGGGCATAAAGTGTGCCAAGAAAACATCCCCCACACCATTACACCACCACCACCAGCCTGCACAGTGGTAACAAGGCATGATGGATCCATGTTCTCATTCTGTTTACGCCAAATTCTGACTCTACCATCTGAATGTCTCAACAGAAATCGAGACTCATCAGACCAGGCAACATTTTTCCAGTCTTCAACTGTCCAATTTTGGTGAGCTTGTGCAAATTGTAGCCTCTTTTTCCTATTTGTAGTGGAGATGAGTGGTACCCGGTGGGGTCTTCTGCTGTTGTAGCCCATCCGCCTCAAGGTTGTGCGTGTTGTGGCTTCACAAATGCTTTGCTGCATACCTCGGTTGTAACGAGTGGTTATTTCAGTCAAAGTTGCTCTTCTATCAGCTTGAATCAGTCGGCCTATTCTCCTCTGACCTCTAGCATCAACAAGGCATTTTCACCCACAGGACTGCCGCATACTGGATGTTTTTCCCTTTTCACACCATTCTTTGTAAACCCTAGAAATGGTTGTGCGTGAAAATCCCAGTAACTGAGCAGATTGTGAAATACTCAGACCGGCCCGTCTGGCACCAACAACCATGCCACGCTCAAAATTGCTTAAATCACCTTTCTTTCCCATTCTGACATTCAGTTTGGAGTTCAGGAGATTGTCTTGACCAGGACCACACCCCTAAATGCATTGAAGCAACTGCCATGTGATTGGTTGATTAGATAATTGCATTAATGAGAAATTGAACAGGTGTTCCTAATAATCCTTTAGGTGAGTGTAAATTGAAGCTTGAGGGTCAGCATATAATAAACGTATCCATTATATCAATCCATCCCCAAAACCGAACTCCTCTAATGTCCTAAACAGATAAGCCCATTCTATCCTATCAAATGCCTTTTCAGCATCTAACGAGATGGTTACCTCAGAGGAGCTATTGTTTTGTCCTGAGTTTAAAATATTAAAAAGCGTACGGATATTAGAAAACGAATACCGTCCTTTTAGAAATCCGGTTTGTTCCTCTGAGATAATACTAGGAAGTATTTCCTCAAAACGAGAAGCTAAAAGTTTGGCTAAAATCTTAACATCAGCATTGAGGAGGCTAATACTGTAGGTCTGTATGAGGACATAATGTCGGGTCCTTCCCATCTTTAAGCAGTAGAGTTATAGATGCTTGTCTCAGTGTTGGGAGCAACATACCTAACTCTAAAATTCCCCAAATACATATATAGTCAATTTAGCATGAAATTTCTTATAAAATTCAGAGGGCAGCCCGTCTGGGCCAGGGGATTTCTTAGATTGCAATGAATGAATTGACTTAATAATCTCCTCTAAGGTAATAGGTCTATCAAGTTCAAATGCTAAAGGAGAGTCAACCCTAGGGAAGTTAACAAGCCCAATAAATTGTTTAATTTCTTCTTTATGGTCTGAAGCTTCAGTTTTGTGCAGGGAGTAGTAAAAGTTTTTAAGAGTCAAATTGATCTCCTCAGGATCTGAGGTTAATGTGCCATCGGGCTGCGCAATTTGAGTAATAAAACGGGAAGCCACTTGTCTGTGCAGCTGGTGGGCCAGGAGTCGACCGACCTTATCCCCATATTCATAGTAATTGCCAAGTGTGTGTAACAAAAGTCTCTCTGCCTCACCTGTGGAGAACAGATTAAATTCTACCTGCAAATTAAGCCTTTGTTTATGTAGCTCAGGAGTCGGGTTATTAGTATATTGGTCATCTAAAGCTTGAATATTGTCAGATAACTTTTTATCCTATTCCTCCATTCTTTATTAACATAAGCAGAGTAAGAGATTATCTGTCCTCTTAAAAAAGCTTTCAAAGTTTCCCAAAGTAAGGAATAAGAGATAAAATTGGATTAGTAAAGAGAAAATCATCTATTGAATTAGAAATACATTCACAAAATGCTGAATCAGATCAGGAGTAAAGAATTGTACCTCCAGGGTGGTCAAGTGCGATTATGAAATTAAAAGAATGTCAAGACTTAGAGGGGCATGGTCTGAAATAACAATGGGCAGATATTCAGAGTTCACAACCTAAGTAATTATTTAATTATTATTATAATATATTATTGATAAAACATTTTTTTTTTTAAATCTATACGAGAAACGATTGATGGACATATACGAATAGAATATTTTCTCGCTGTGGGATTAAAGTGTTTCCATGGGTCAATGTAACCATTCTAAACCATAAACTCAGAAAATATCTTTGACATGGCAGAGGGAGCTTTCATAACAGTACTTGATTTTTCCAAATCTGGATCAACAACACAGTTTAGATCTCCCCCAAATATCTAAAGATGTGTGTTTGGAGCTGGGATCTTAGAGAACAAATTCTGAGCAAAGAGAGTATTATCAAAGTTTGGGGCATATACATTTACCAAAACTACTGGGGTTGTGAAATTTTCCCTTTCACAATTACATATCTACCATTCATATCAGAAATGACAATGTCAATAGAAAAAGGCACAGTCTTGTTAATCAAAATGGCAACTCCTCTTGACCTGGAATCAAAGTTGGAATGAAACATTTGTGATATCCAGTGAGTTTGGACTCTGCATTGATCATTGAGGTGCAGATGAGTTTCCTGGAGGATTACAACGCCAGGTTTCTGTTGTTTTAAATGTGTCAAAATTTTGGATCTTTTAATGGGACCATTCAGTCCTTTCACATTCCAACTCAAGAATCTAACTGAACTTCTGGTGCTGTTCATCAAGTTACATCAATATATATATTATATATAATTAGAGGAGGCCAAAAGCGGTGGAGAAAAAAAGTAGTGTATATCTAAGAGAGAACCGCACGCTATTCTTACGCAGGCCGTTTCTCACTGCTGTAAATGCCGCCCTCCTCTTAGCGACGCTGGAGTTGAAATCAGGGAAAATGAAGACCTTACGGCTCTGATGGAAGAGTTGGTTCCAATTCTTTGTCGTTAAAGTATTGAAACCGCACGATCATTACTCTAGGCCTTTGATTTTCCCGGTCAGCCGAAGGCGCGGGGCCAATACGGTGCGCATCCTGTGCACATCCTGGAAAAACTGTGACATAAAGGTAACCGGATCGCTCCCTTCTGCTCGCTCTGGGATGCCGATGACATGGAGATTGCAACGCCGAGAGCGTGACTCCTAGTCCTCCACTGTATTGGTGAGTTGTTTGTTAGCCGAATTCAACTTTAGCACCGCCTGTTCCAGTGCTTCAATGCGGTCACTGTAATCGTTCAAGTGCTTATCAAGCTCGCCAATGTGTCATCCTTGTGATTCAATGCTTGATTTAAACTCTCAAAGGACACAACAACTGGTGCAAGAGCGGAGTCAATGGCTGCTTTCACCTGTTCTGCGATTGTAGATAATAGCTCGGAGATCAAAGTGGCACAGAGATTTTCCAGATCTAGCGGCAGCTTGTCGCCATGACTCCCTGTCACGGTCGCTGACGATTTAAGATTACGTTGCCTTTCAGAAGCCAAAATTCTTTCCAAGCAACAATCCTAGAATAAGTGATTTAACAAACGAAACCATCAAGTGTACTTAAAGCTTTAGGTAGCCTGAAAGATATAATTGAAAGAAAAAATGCTCGGGAGCTCGCTTCACATGCGTCTTCTCACTCACATACTCAGCGGAAGACCGCTACTTTTTAAAATGACATTTACAGAGATGATTGTACTCAGTTAATCAGTCTTCTGGTAGTACACAACCTGGTCATTCACTTTCCTCTCTCAATGTCTCCTAGGGACAGCTTCACCAATCCATGGCTGTTTCAAGAGGTCAAGAAAGAATCTACAACGGAAGCTACAGATGAAGAAGTAAGTTCATGGTATTGTGCATTTGATGCATAACCTGTGGGTCATGTCCCAAATGTGTCAATCCCAGTACTGACAAGAAACCTTCAACAGGGTCTTAGTTTTCTAGTTGACAAAAAAAAATTAAAAATTGCACAGAACTCTTACTAGTCATTGTGTTGCAAAAGGCTTAAGGAAAGTTCATACAGGAATGTTGTTCCAGGAAGAAACACACTCTACTCAACTGATGATTCTAGACTGCTTTCTCTTGACATGCCTGAATAGAAATGATTACAGAATGGTTACATGGATGTGTTTCTAAAATGAACTGATGGTCATTGCATGTTTTGTTTGTCACTGGTTGTATATATCCCTTCGATATCATCTCTTTTCCCTTGTCATACTTTTCCATACCTCATATAATTTATCCTGTAGGTTTCAGCTGCATCTGAGGAGGAAAATCAAGCTCAGGGTGACCTTTCAGACAGTGAAAATGCTTGTCTCTCTTCATCTCCAGTCAGTTTGAAGAGTCAGTCAGAATTCCACCAACAACCAACAAAGGCATCTCAAAATGTCTTTGATTTCAGTCAGGTGTCTTTTGTGAGATTTTCGTCAGGTGAAAATTCAGTTTTGTCATCAGTTGAACCTGGACACACAGTACCCGACCTACTGCAACACACTTCACCACTGAGTCAAGAGGAAGAAAATCAACTCAAAGGACCAAAATATCAAGATGAAGATTCTGTGTGTCTTGATCAAGTGTCGCCTGTATATGAAAAAAGTGATTTAGAAAGCAATGAAAAATCATTAGAGGCACAACTATTTGAACCTAATGAAACTTCAAACACCATACAGTCTTCTTCATACCATGAAAGCAAACCATCTGAAGTTGATAGATTGGTTCCTGACAGCAACCAAATACTAGGCCAAAATATTAGTCCTTCACTTTCCCCTCATGCTCCTGTGAGAGAGGCTGATGAAACTCTCTCACACAGTGTTGAAGGGAATCCAGAGCTTTCAAGAGTGACTCCAGATCTCATTAAGGGCTCTCCAGAATCAGATCAGGTCTTTTTTACCCCAGGAAAGCTTAGTGATTTGGATCCAGTTGCTTCATTGCAAAGCCTTAGAGTAGCAGATCAAAATTTAGTTGAAACCTCTCCTACAATTGACTCTGCATCACTGCAGTCACCTACTCATCACGAGATCACAATTTTAAATCAAGAACCATCTGATACAAACAGCTCCCCACAGCAACCTTCAGAGCCCGAAGCTGATCCTAGGGTAGAACCACAAACTGATTCCTGTGAACAGGAACCATATCTACAACTTTTAGAATCTCCAAAGCAAAACCCAGAAATCTTAGGAGACCATTGTGGTGATCAAGAATATATAAATTTTCCTGATGCAGTAAATACACAATTGGATTTAACCACTGAACCTCTCATAAATGACAGTCATGGCTTTAAGAGAGAATTGTTGTCCCAATCTGAGACTGACCCAGACATGTGGATTCCAAGGGAAACTGCACAGCTGAGTGAAATTTCTCCTTTTTGTGGCTCTGACCTCAGTCCACAAACACCAGAAACAGTCATAGCTTGTCAACATTTTGACTTCAGGGAAAAGTCTTCTGAACTTGGATCAGCAACTACTAAGATACCTGTTTCACAGGAGGCGGTGGTGTCCAAAAGTTTAAAACGGCCACAGTCTGAATCATTAATCTCTAGTGCAACCCAACAGTCAGAAGAAAAACATATTGACCGCTGTCTTTCTGAGTCCTCTGAACCCTTGGTACTCACTCTGAACATGAATCCAGCAGTTGAGAAACCTATTTCCCAGGAGGCAGGACTAGCTTTACTTCTATCCCAGGATGGCAGTGACAAGGCCTTACCTTCCAAAGATTCCAAACGACTACTGTCAGAAACAGTCATAACTTCTCAACAGTTTGACTTCAAGGAGAAGTCTTCTCAACTTGGATCAGCAACTACTAAGAAACCTGTTTCACAGGAGGCAGTGGAGTCCAGAGGTTTAAAACGGCCGCAGTCTGAATCGTTAATCTCTGGTGCAACCCAACAGTTAGAAGAAAAGCGCACTGATCGCTGTCTTTCTGAGTCCTCTGAACCCTTGGTACTCACTCTGAACATGAATCCAGCAGTTGAGAAACCTGTTTCTCAGGAGGCAGGACTAGCTTTACTTATATCCCAGGATGGCATTGACAAGGCCTTACCTTCCAAAGATTCCAAACGACTACTGTCAGAAACAGTCATAACTTCTCAACAATTTGACTTCATGGAGAAGTCTTCTCAACTTGGATCAGCAACTACTAAGAAACCTGTTTCACAGGAGGCAGTGGAGTCCAAAGGTTTAAAACGGCCACAGTCTGAATCGTTAATCTCTGGTGCAACCCAACAGTTAGAAGAAAAGCGCATTGATCGCTGTCTTTCTGAGTCCTCTGAACCCTTGGTACTCACTCTGAACATGAATCCAGCAGTTGAGAAACCTGTTTCCCAGGAGGCAGGACTAGCTTTACTTACATCCCAGGATGGCAGTGACAAGGCCTTACCTTCCAAAGATTCCAAACGACCACTGTCAGAAACAGTCATAACTTCTCAACAGTTTGACTTCAAGGAGAAGTCTTCTGAACTTGGATCAGCAACTACTAAGAAACCTGTTTCACAGGAGGCAGTGGAGTCCAAAGGTTTAAAACGGCCGCAGTCTGAATCATTAATCTCTGATGCAACCCAACAGTTAGAAGAAAAGCACATTGATCGCTGTCTTTCTGAGTCCTCTGAACCCTTGGTACTCACTCTGAACATGAATCCAGCAGTTGAGAAACCTGTTTCCCAGGAGGCAGGACTAGCTTTACTTACATCCCAGGATGGCAGTGACAAGGCCTTACCTTCCAAAGATTCCAAACGACCACTGTCAGAAACAGTCATAACTTCTCAACAGTTTGACTTCAAGGAGAAGTCTTCTGAACTTGGATCAGCAACTACTAAGAAACCTGTTTCACAGGAGGCAGTGGAGTCCAAAGGTTTAAAACGGCCGCAGTCTGAATCATTCATCTCTGATGCAACCCAACAGTTAGAAGAAAAGCGCATTGATCGCTGTCTTTCTGAGTCCTCTGAACCCTTGGTACTCACTCTGAACATGAATCCAGCAGTTGAGAAACCTGTTTCCCAGGAGGCAGGACTAGCTTTACTTACATCCCAGGATGGCAGTGACAAGGCCTTACCTTCCAGTGATTCCAAACAACTACTGTCAGAAACAGTCATAACTTCTCAACATTTTGACTTCATGGAGAAGTCTTCTGAACTTGGATCAGCAACTACTAAGAAACCTTTTTCACAGGAGGCAGTGGTGTCCAAAGGTTTTAAACAGCCACAGTCTGAATCATTCATCTCTGATGCAACCCAACAGTCAGAAGAAAAGCATATTGACAGCTGCCTTTCTGAGTCCTCTGAACCCTTGGTACTCACTGTGAACATGAATCCAGCAGTTGAGAAACCTGTTTCCCAGGAGGCAGTACTAGCTTTACTGCTCTCTCAGGATGGCAGTGACAAGGCCTTAACTTCCAAAGATTCCAAACGGCAACTGTCAGACTCTGTTATGTCTGGTGCAATATCCCAACAATCAGAGGAAAAACATTCTGGCCGTTGTCTCTCTGACTCTACTGAACCCTTGGTGTTTAACATGAATTCGGTGCTCGAGGAACTTGAAAAAACAGTTCAACCAGAACAACCATTATCTGATCAACCGGTCAACTCTGAGGTGAGTGTTTTGTTAGTTCCTGGTGTATCCCAAGACACATTTACAGGGGAACTACAATCAATGGTTGAAAAAACATTAATGGAGTCACCTACATCTCAAACTGATCTGAGTGAACATAAGGAATTAGAAGCCACTGATGTGCCAAAACCTGCGAACACTGAAAAACCAAAACCCAAAGACTTACTAAGCATTGATCAACAACATGATGACTCTGATCTTGAGGCTTTTTTCGACTGCACACAGACCATTTCAGATTATTCTGAAGCAGAAGACGACAAACCCTTGAAAGGTGCAATGGCAATTAGTAATAAAGTCTTGAGGTCAACTATTCATGAACTACAACAACAACCAAATGTCAGAAGTGCCTCAGCACTACCATCCCATGAGAGCCCTCCTTGGTCATCAGACAGTGACGATTTTGAGGATTCTCTCATCATCCAAGAACCCAATGATGATGCAGAGGAGAAATACTTTTCAAGCCAGAAAAGTCTTGAATCTTCTGCACAATTTCCTCAGGAGCTTCCTCCTCGAGGAGGGGCTGAGTATAATGATGATGATGATGATCTGAGGAGGGTAAGCATCCTCAGCATGACCTCCCTCTTCCCCCCAATCCTTCTCCAATCTACCCTAATCCATTTCCCGCTGAATGAGTTTGCTGAAGGGATGGTGTTTGGTTTCTTTGAATTAACAATTTCACTAATTAGGAGGATTTTAAACCCTGAAAAACTTGATTTTACTCAAACATAAATAAAAAAAATATGATCATGTCACATTCATACCTTAACACCATCATAATCACTGTCAGCTTGTTCAGATAGTGCTGATGCATGTACTACATTTATGACATTGCAATGTCATATACTAAATATGCAGGATTTTGCAAGCAAGTAATAACTATATCTTAATATGCATAACAACTAAGAGTATTTTCCATAGATATGTAGAACTAGAACAACTAAGCAATGGATTGCTGGATTTGAAGTGACTTGCTTACCAGCTAATTGTTTGATACAAGTCTATTTAAAAATGGTGCATGTTGTGTCAAGTTAAGAATGTTTTATTGTCCCTTGTCTGGTTTTCTGTTTTATAGATATAATTCAAAAACAAAAAAGATTTTGCATATGACCATGTTATTGATATTTGATAGTTATTGGCAGGTTCTAGCAATGTTTAGTCTTATGCTATTTTTGCAGAGGGGGCAGCATTACATTCATTTGTTAATTGTGTTTATATAAACGTTTTTATGTTTTATATATATCATGTACATTTTAATCTTATATTATTGCATGATTTTTCATACACGCTGATTGGTTAGGTGATTGATGATGCATTAGGTGTGCTGTCGGATAGCTCTGATGAGGATGTGCTGACCACAAGAGTGGTGCGAAGAAGAGTAATTATTCAGGTACATTTGTGACTGAGAATTGCCTGGTCTATTTTTGAGGTTCAGTGTGAAAGCAGATTTTCTTAACACACACTTGGTGTGCAACTTTGGGTGCCAAACTGTTATTTCGGAAACTGACACTATTTTAAAATCCTGCATTTTCAGCTGTGACTTAACCTCCCTGCTCCTCAATTGCTGGTAGAAGTTGTCCATTTAAAACTAATAACCTTGTATGCTTTCCCATATACTATACTGCTGTAGTAGTTGATTCTTGATCTTCATAAAATGGACAACTTCTACAGGATGTGTTCTTCTTTCTATATTGGATGAATATTTTCAGCATTATTTCTTTATTATTCCTCTTTTGCTAACCCTAACCTTTACCCAAGCCAGGGCAGCTGTTTCCTTTTATGGCGAACACTGCTTTAGCAGGTGACGTATTGATTGTGTGTCTGGTTTCTTCTACAGGGTGGTGATGTTCCAGATATTCCTCCACAGTCGGTAACAGAAGAGCAATACACAGATGCACAGGGAAACTTGGTTGTGAAGAAGGTAAACATCCAAGATTTGCAGTATCCACCCGTTTGTCAGTCCGTCTGTCAGTCCATCTATCTTTTCATCCATCCATCCATCCATGGAAATCTGAGCTTTCTTGTTAATGTCCTCTAGATATGTCCTCTTACATTTTTATTGAACTTTTATTTACTTTGCTTTCATTGTCAATGTGATACTCTGAGGGCAGGTAGAAGAGCAAGAGAAGAGCAAATGATCCAGAAGGATTTATGTTAAATGCATCATTTCCATTCAAATGTGTTTATCTCACTCTCTTACCCGCTCAGGTGACCAGGAAGGTCATTCGACGGTGTGTGTCATCTGATGGGGTGGAGACAGAGCAGGTGAGGGTGGAGGGCTCCGCCCAACAGCCTGTCAATGTGGCGCTGGGGGACGGATATTCGAAAGTAATGAAGAGGACAGTACTGAAGAGCGAAGGACATCAGACAGAGGTGTGTGATGCTGCCACTCATCATGAGATACAAGATGAAAAAATAAAAGGCTTACTTAACCTAAATTAAAGTCATTCTGATTACAATTAAGTTGATTTAGTTCACTTAATCAATTATTGGCATTTAAACAGATCTGTTGTATTAAAGAGGTGTCTTTTGTTTAATTTCAGGTAACTTTCCATGAGCAAGACGGCATGTCAGCTTCGGGAGAGTCTGTTGTAGGTCAAGAGGTCAGACAGGTGGTCCAAACGACAGTGGTACATGGAGAACAGCTGGAAAAGCATGAAGGGGATTCTTTCCTCGCCACAGACCTGCCCTCTGCCCGGGATGACTTCACCCAGGTGAGCTGCTAAACACAGCAGTCATTCCTGACATCTTTACAACATCAGATTTTTATGCTTAGCATTATTTTAAGGGAAGGATTCCAAACTTACTCTGTCTCAACTGTCTCAACATTTTGCCTATAATATATATATATATATTTTTTTTTTTCATAACCAAAAGTTCTATCAGTTTTTTTCCCCGTTTGCCAGCTTATGTATACATCTATTTATTTTTATTTTTTTATCTGCCTGACATAAATGTAATTATTTTTTTTATTTTTTTTACAAATAAATCAATCACATTTTGTGTTAAAATGTGTTGGCTTTTGACAGTTAATGATAATAATAATAATGAGTCATGATATAAAAATATATTTTACTGCAGATACATTATTCCTTGCGATTGTAGGTCATCCAGGTACTCCATGCATACAGAAAATTCACATACTGTAAATATGTAAATACTGCAGAAATAATTCTGTTAATATGTAATTTTGAACTATGCCATAAACATTTAAGGCATCCTCTGCTCTAACAGTCCAACATACCCAAATAGTTTGTCCATCATGTTTCTTTCTCATCAGGGTTCATTTAGTGTTAATGTAGTGTGTGCCTCATTCCCTCAGGCTCTAAGCTACTTTGGAGGTTTTAGGAAGGTGCAGATCCCTCGAGTGGTAGAGCAGGAAATACTGCAGCCTGATGGATCTGTGATCAGGAGGTTTGAGAGACGGGCATGGCGTTTGTGTGCATATTAGTGTGAAAGTGTGTGTGTGTGTATGTGTGTGTGTGTGTGTGTGTGTGTGTGTGTGTGTGTGTGTTTAGGTGGGGGGGCAAATAGAAGGAAAAAACCTTTATCTACACTATTGTTTAAAAGTTTGGTGTCAGTGAGATCTTTGAATTGTTTTTGAAATAAGTCTCTTATCAATGCATTTATTTGTTCAAAAATGCAGTAAAACAAATATTGTGAATTATATATCTATATATGTTTTATATATGTATATATCTATATAACAATTTTACTGACCCCAAACTTTTTAACGGTAGTGTATTGTAATGTTCATGCAAATGTTCTATAGAGACTGAGTTAAGAATTTCTATATTTGCCGCCAGTGTGTGTATATTTGTTAACAAAGCATGTCTTTACATGTCTTTAGTTCTCTAATAAAAAAATGTACCCTGACTTTACACAAAAGTACTCTGGGATTTCCATGTTTTTCCACTTGGAACCTTTAATAAGGACCTAAAACACTAGTTTCTGCACTGTAAGACGCTGATCGATCTTTCTTTCTTATTTACAGGACGAGGATGCAGAAGTCTAGGACCCAAAGGAGGTCAGTAGTGAGGGATGCTGGGGGACAGAAGCGTGTGTGCGTGGACCAGATAGATGATCGATCTGAGCCACATGACAACCTACAGCATCACCTCCATCACCTCATTCACCACTACTGTGCCCAAAATGACTGAGAGAAAGAGGGGGAGGAAGCTGAAGAAGAGTCAGAGTGATGGTTTCCCTACCTTCATTTTCTTCTCCCAATCTCCATCGCTCCTCTCTTTGAGCCTGTCCGCCCTCCTAACCACTCCTATGCACCACGCTCATGCAATCCCAGAGTGCACTTCACTCCTGCCGCTTCCAGTCTTCCTGTCCAGTCAAACTGGATGTTTGCCCAGTTTAAGTCAACGGACAATATTTTCTCGCTCCTTATTTTCCCCAGTTCACCACGAGTGTTTATCTGTTTGTCTTTCATTGTGACCAAAGGGTGTTCTTTCCTTTCCTTTCCTTTCCTTTCCGTTCCTTTGCTTTTTAAACCCCTCAGTTATGAAATAATGAATACAAATACACTCACGAAAAAAAAAGAAAAAGAAAAGAAATCACAAAAACCAAAATGTTTTTATCAAAACAGAAAAAAAGTCCTGGTCGTTCATTCTCTGAACATTTTAAGCTCGAACTAACTGAACCTGTGCTGCACTGCCTACCACGACTATTGAATATCATTGCATTATATCGCCACATCATTACATGCTGTTTTGATCTCAACGGTTGAGATGTCTGAAAACTTCTTGCCTTCTTTATCAGCTGTTGGGGTATTGTGTGTCTGTGTATTCTGTCCATGGAGAGTATATATAATATGCATTTTTAAAACGACAGTAGATCACATTAGCCACCTGTAAGGATATTAGCGCAGGCATGCTTAGCTAGCAGCAGACACTTACTGTATTAATAACACTCTTTCTATGGTTAGATGACTGTCATTTTTCAGCCTCACCCCTCTCTTTGTGTCTGTGATCTGTAGCAAGTCTTCTTCATCATCACTGGAGTTTAAACATTTCAGTACAGCTTTGTGTTATAATAGATCACATTAACACACGTTTTATGGTTTTAAACTTACTTTGACAAGCGTTTCAAGAGGGACTCGGAAAGCAAAGGTGGAATCAATTTTAAATGATCAGTTAAATGTTACACATATGATTCTATTTTTAAACTTTCCATCTGAATTTATTATTTTCTTTGAGCGTGTGTGTGAAAACGGAAATGTGGTATTTTATTTTCAAAGTATATTCATTTTTTTCTGTACATAATGCTCAATATCAGTATGTGTTAGGGAATATTTATTTAATAAGGTATTTATGATTGGTAAAATATCTTATTGGTTTCAGAAGTGAGCATAATGGATGTATGTTTTCAAAAAAGAATGTTTTATTTTGATGTATTACATAAAACGGGTGCAACCGAGTGAATATTCCTTTTGGTTCACCAGATCACAGGTTGGCTTCAGTTGAGACCACTGGGAAGAAGAGTGTACCATGAGATATTCGAATTACTTTTCCTTTTTAACTGCAGATTAATACAGCTGTGTTAGCAGAGGTTGTTTTTTAATGCTGATCTGAGGCCAGCTGTGCTTTGTTCCCCTTATAATGATTTGGGTTTGGGAAACTGGCCCTGGAACAGCATTAAAAGTCATCCTCTAATCAAAGTTGAACACTGCTACTACTTTCACTGTGACTGGCCCCACGTTTGATTTACTGAATCCGCATTCTATGTCTGTGGAGATAAAAATATGCATATATATATATGGTACATAAATATCTATCCTAAAAGGCATGTATTAGTTTACTATATGACTTTTAAAAAAGACATTTAAACACTATACCATGGCTGCAGTGTGTGTATATGGCTGAAAGAGAATAAAAGTGTACAAGTGTCATAACCTTCATGTCATGGTTATTTTCTGGGTGTGTGTGGAGAGAAAGCTGACACGTGACATCAAACATACAGTACATATCACATCTTTATTGTAGTTTTCATTAAATATGTTGATTTGCTAGCGCCACCATGGCAACAAATTATGTAGTTCACATCCTCATATTGGCGTCGAGGTTCTGTAAGTATCAGCAGAGGAAATGTCTTTAAGAAGAGAAAAAGGAACATGGAGAAAATGGAAATTATGGTGTTGGCATAGTCCAGTTAGTGGTGAGGTTTTTCCTCAAGGAAGACCGTTCCATTCCGACATCACCCTCTATGACATCATCTTCCGATTGAGTGGCTCAAAGACACAAAGTCGCCACTAAGGGCAGTGTGCATGCTTGTAAATCAGGCTCAGCTCACTTTCGCTGCTCTTGCTATGGGCGGAAATAATGTCGGGATAAATAAAAATCACAAATGTGTGAAAATGATACATGTAGTTTCTCATAAGCTACTTATATTTATTTTTTCTCATACAGCCATGATATAAAGTCAAAGGATATTTTCACAGCCACTCAGTATAGGAAAAATTAAGCTACATAGATCTGAAGGAAGGGTGATACTTCTAGATATGTTGGCTCGTGATGATGATATTCGCTATCATCATTACTGGATTAAATCCTTATGATATTGATAGAAATAAAACACAATTCGATAAGGAAACCATGAATTACACAACATAAACTAAGAAAAAAGACAGCATGGTCATTGAAAAAAATAGTCCTCCATGCATTTGTCCAATGGTTGTCAGTTTGATGTATCATATATGCTACATTCTCATTGATATCGTTTTTTTTCTCATATTCTATGACATAAAGATAAACATACAGTCCATATTAGTATTCTGCAGTTCTCTTAAATCAAGTAAAGTATATCAGAATCTTTAAGGAGCCAAACATTGTAAGCTAGCGAATATAAACAAAGCTTTTTGACAGCGGTTACTAAAATCTTTTAATTTTGCTGTAAGCCAGAATTTAATGTACGTATTTTTTTTTAAGTTTCTTAAAGTTCTTTTTTAAAGATTTTTTATTTTATAATTTTTTTATCTGAACGATCACGACATATGTACATCACCAGAACAATAGCAAGCTCAATATTAACATTCTTATCTTTCAAAATTTGATATATTGCACACACATAAATAGACGTAAAAATACAGTACAGACTTGGGGAAAGGTGATTCTCTTTACATATCTATACATTTAAAATGCATACCAAAACAGCTTAAAAAAAGAAACAGAAAATAAAATTTTAAAAATACACTCCTTTTAATAATGTCCATATATGCGAATGGCCCCACGGGTTTTGGTGTAGGTGATGACCTTTAGCAAAATGCTTGAACTCTCTGGTCCATTTGTGATAACATGTAAACGACCCTCAAGGGGGAAGGGGAGGGGGAGGGGGGCGTGGTTGTTGGGAAGGAGGTGTGGCTTAGGAGACACACCTCCAGTTTGACTGACAGATGGTTGGGTTTTTGCTGATGGTTTCTCCTCAGTTGGGAAATATTGAAGCTTAATATGCCATTAACTACAAAAATACACACAGACAAACACACATCAGCAAAACCTAGAAATAAGCATAACATTAAATTAGTATTATCAAATTCCACTAAATTATGAATTCATGTTTCTGACAGATATATTTTCATGTAGCTTAATAATAACAGGTCATTCTTAGGTCGTTAGTTCTGCATTTGTGTCCCGGTTATACTAGCATTCAAAAGTCTGAGGTCGGTAATATTTTATGTTTTTAAAGGAAGTCTCTTCTGCTCACACAGGCTGCATATTTGATCAAAAGTACAGTAAAAACAGAAATATTGTGAAATATTAATTTAAAATAACTGTCACTTATTCCTGTGATGGCAAAGCTGAATGTTTAGAAGTCATTAATCCAGCATCACATGATCCTTCAGAAATCATTCTAATATGCTGATTTGGTGCTCAAGAAACAACTCTTAATATTATCAATGTTGAAAACAGTTGTGCTGCTTAATAATTTTGTGGAAATCGTGATACTTTTTTTCAGGATGATAATAATTTCAAAAGAAAAGCATTTATTTAAAATGACTGCTGTCAAATCGATTAATCGCATCAAAAATAAGTTTGTAAATATTATATATATATATACATATATACATATAAGGGTTGGAAGAACAAAATGCATCGCGATTCTCTCTCAAGATAATTCTTAGGGCCCTATCTTGCACCCAGCGCAATTGACTTTGTACACTGACGCATGTATCATTCCTATTTTGCACCCGCGCAAAGCGGACTTTTCTCTCCACAGACGCGCGTCGGTTAACTAGCAAATACACTTGCGCTCCCCGGGGCGGTTCAGCGCAAAAAGGAGGCGTGTTCCGGCGCAAACGTTCCCTCATGCTATTTTGCAGGTTTAGAAAACAATTCCGCCACTGACCAGGAAAAACCTAGTCTAAAGTCAGTGGCGCGTTGCGCATGTTATTCATGCTATTTTAAGGGCGCATGCTTGGCCATAATCAATGTAGCGTGTGCACAACGCGCATTACAATTTGATGCTCTCATCTACACAGAAGCAGCCGTTTTCATTTTTGCAAATCATACATTATTACTAGGAAAAATATTAGGTCTTGTAGGTCTTGATAAGCCTAGGGCTTCTACATATCCCTTTTCGAACAGTGTGATTATTATGCAAAAAAAAGAAAAAAAAAAAGGTTTTGTTTTTCTTGATTTTGTTTTATTTTTATTGATGGATATTTAATGTGTTGCTGTCTTTGGTTTAATTTATTTTTTAATTGTTCGAAATAAAGATTTCATTCATTTATTCATATTAATACACGAGGGAAATCATCGTTGTGTCCATGAAGATGTGAAAATAAAATAGGCATAAATCTAGCTTACACATTTAATCACACGCCCAAATTATCATACGCCTGTTTAACCGAAGCTAATTTGGGTGTGTTTGTTTCTCCATCCCCAATGTCACTTCTCTGTGTTTTACGGCCGTGACGAGGACGTCGGTCTCCTCGGCTGTGAACCGCTCCTGGCGCGCGCCTGGCAAATCCGCCGTTATAATAGGAATCCGCATAGAAAAAGCGCGCCTGCTCTTAAAGGGAATGTGAGATGTCGCTCTGATTGGTTTATTTCACGTTACGCCCAAACCACACCTATGAATAATGAAGCTACTTCAGACCAACCCCTTTTAGATTTGCGTCGGGCGCAAGAGTCATTTATCCCGCCGGGAAAATAGCAACAGCGCCGAGACCCGCCCACAAAGTTACTTGCGCTTTGCGCTTTGACACTTGCGTTTCAGATCGTTAAAATAGGGCCCCCAGTCTTTAACCGCAGATCCAGGATGTGTGTGCTTTAGAAACACCCATATTCTGCTTGCTTCCAATTCCATACACACACACACACACACACACACACACACACACACACACACATCTACGAAGGCATAATTTGGAATGTTTGGAATGCAGTGGGCTTATATATAAAAAAATCTGTGCATCAGTGTGAATGCATCTTATTAGATCTCCCGCTGCCTATGATGTCATCAGTAATAATCCAACAACAATAAAGATGAGAAAGAGAAAAATCACTTCTTGAACGGAAAACATTCAGATACTGAAAGCACTCTCTATTTATCGCTTGTAATGTTTATTTGTTCCTCTTTATTATTTACTTTTATGTTTTGAAGCTATCTTAGTTTACATATTTAAAATTCTTAACATACAATTGTTTTAATTAAATTGTTTAATTTGTAATAATTTTAAAAAGGTGCTTATAAATACATGTTTTTGAAGTCGGTAAACTGATTAATTAAAAAAGAAGAATCATTTTGGAATCAGATCGTGACTCCCAGAATCGGAATTGGATCGGATCATGAGGTGCCTAAAGATTCCCACCCCTAAAATATAGGCTATATATATATATATATATATATACATAGCAGTATATACACAAACTTTTATGTTAGATGCGATTAATCGCAATTAATCGATTTGACAGCACTATTTAAAATAGAAGTCTTATAACATTATGAATGTCTTTCCTGTCACTTACAGACAGTATGATTAACTAAATTAGAATGACCCTTTTGCGATCAATATGAACTAAACAGTAGAAACGTTCTAAGAGTCTTACTTGATGGGCACACTTGGGGCTCCAGAGCGATGGAAGTGTATGTTCAGCCACTTGCCATCTCGGCGGTGCCAGACGCGGGTCTCCTCTGACTGCATGGTGCGGGGCATCCCACTGACATCCATGTACTGGGTCAGACGGATGTACGCGATACATGCCGCATCCTCCCCGATCAGGTGCACATGGGGGTTCAGCAGGATAGTGTGTACAGGCTTATTACCTTTGGACAGAGCTAAAAGATAATACGGTGATCTAAATACCAATGTAAAAATTCAAGATACTGTTTGCAAGTGTGAAAAGATATTAGTCTAAATACCGTTCTCAAAGTAGAACCTGTGGAAGTCATGTCCCTCCACCAGGTTTCCCAAAGCTTCTGGCTCAAAGGAAGTAAGACCAGGATCGCAAATCTTTCTGCGAGAAAAAGAGCAGAAAGTAAAGCTAAAAGTCTCGTTTTGTGGGCACACATTGGTACAAAAGCACCTGGAACGTTCCAATTTTAGTCTGTGAAGAATAAATGTGAACGTATATAATCGCTGATATAATCAGAATTTCCTTCTGATCTCCAATCTGCCAATCAAAAGCTGTAATTAAGTGAGGCTTGGTTCTAATTATAGACGGAGCACCTGTTGTGAAAAGTAACCATTAAATATAATCTCAGTAATCAAGAGAAAATAAAGCAATGCATTAGTGTTCTTAAGGGTTTGTGTGTCCACTCACGCGTAAGCCTCAAAGTCGCCGTTGTTGATGGATTCGATCAGCTGTTCGGTCACCTTTATGATGTCCTGCTTTCGAGCTGAAACACACAGAAATGTCTAACGTGTGAGTCAGACATGCTCACGGCACAAGAATCTACATTATTAAGTCAACATCTCAACACTTTCCAAAACTTGACTGAATTTATGCAATCCACAAAATGCAAACCTTTGTTTAGAAAGCACCAGAAACAAATTTACAGTGAACCTTTATAGCTTCTGTCTTTTCAGTTATTAGTTGGCTTCAGGGCTGGGCGATATATTGAATATTTGCAATGAATTATACTGTATATATCGTAATGACTTTAATATGCTTTTTATTTGGCCATTATTGATTGATTTGTTTATTTAAGTGTCGAAACACCATGGTGCCCAGCCCTCATGGGCTTATTAGACACTACAGTAATAATTTAACAATTATCTCCAGCCATTAAAAAGATGATGTGATTAGACAAGATTCACAATTCTTTTTTGTTTAACAATTCATGAATATGAGAGTTTTAACGGTGTCTCTGATTTAAACTTGAGTAACAAAATGTTGATTTTGATAAGTTTGATTGCAATGAATCACATCAAATTGACCATCACTCATACATGTTCATGAAGGTCCTTCATTGCATTGATGAAGCATTTAAATAAAAAATGTGTTCATTTAGTGAAACACCTGCTTTGATTAATTAAAAAAGCCATATCATAGCAAGTATCGAGTATATATATATATATATATATATATATATATATATATATATATATATATAGGAGTATTTTTGTTGTTGTATTGTTTGTTCTTTATATCGCCCAGCCCTAAGTGGCTTACAGAGAAGTTGTGTGAATTTTATGTCTATGTACAATCTGTCCAATTTTGACACTCGATAAACAAAGGGCACCCAAAGGAAAGCGTATCCCAGAACTCCTAGTGTTCTACGATGAGTTTCAGAATGAGCAGTGTTTACTGGTAGAAAATCACAGGCAACACTTTCATTCAAAGTATTAAAGTTTAAAATTACCTTTATTGATAACTTGGCAAGCTAAGGGACAGCAAAAGAATGGCTCATAATTGGTCAAAAAGGCAATTTCTTATGAAAGCACCAAATAAAACTAGTGCAATGCATCTACGTCTACTGATGATGACATAATAACTCCAGCCCACCGGGCAAAAAGACGTTAAATGTACTTTGTACTTTTAATATTTAACAGTTCATTTAATGTGAAATATTAATTATATCATTCTCCAGCACTGATTTTATGGTTTCTGCAAATTAATAGATGAAAAGAAAAAAAGGAATGGATACGTCTTCTAGCTGATGTCTTTCGCCCGGAAGGCACTGAATGACAAATGAGATGGAAAAGGGTTTGCGGCTTTCAAATGAGAAAAAGAGGACTTTACTTTTCTTCAGAAAAGCATTCCATCTAATGCTTGTTCTCTCTAACAATGGACATGCTTTGTAACATGGGGCCTTCAACCTTTTTTCAACTTCATTTTCATTATTCAGCATAATGCCACTGTTAGCATATGTGGAAACACCATTCTCCTCTGTGTTTCATAAGATATCAAAATGGTTTTTGTCGAAAAATAAATAACAATAAAAGAATTAGGGCTGTGTTAATTTAGTGTGATTAATTAGAGTATTAAAAATGAATGAATCCACTTTCTGATCTATTCAGTGCTTTCACAATAATATCTTTGAATTATCTTAATTTGGCGATTAACTGCATTAATCAGTGTAACATGTCATATTTTAAATCTATTCACAGCCCTCAAAATAATACAAATACCTTTTTTTTTTTCATCATGTGAAACACAGACTCTAGACAAAATGCATTTTGTCATATGGTCATGTCAACATAAAGTGCAAACAGAATCTGACGTTGAAAAATAGCGTATTGTCCTTTCAATACTGGTTTAGGTCCATTCCATATTACTGAGCTTGAACAAATCCAAAGTGATTCTATTTGTTTGAATACAGGGTTAGGGTTAGGGTTAGGGTTTTTTCTGGTTGGATTGGTGGGAGGGGAAGAGATACTAAAAAGAAGGAGCAAACATCAGGCTCTCAGGCATGAGGCAGGATGGGATACCGGAGCAAGTGCAGTGGATCTCTCCATATTAGGAATATTGGGTGCAATAGAGGACAATGCAGAATCTAGTCCTAGGACACAGGGGTAAAAGGTCAAATGAACAATCTTTTGAGTAAGAAGAGGTTTGTTAGTGGTGTAACCGGCAGCCAGGTGGTTTTCTGTCATGAATGAAGAGCACTTAAGTCAAAAGAAGGGTCTTTCTCCCACATCGAGGAAATTTGAGACGGTGAGAGGGTGTCTTTTCATGAAGAGCATTTTGAAAGAATGTTCTGGTACTTACACATTAAAACCTGATTTCCCATTTACTTGAGCATCTCTATTGATTCAGAGATTTGCTTTTAATCCATCAGGCTTTTCTAACACATGCTACACGCATCTATGTCCCCCTCTCCTTCACAGACTGGAATTCGTGTGTTTTTAATGCTAACCTAAATTAGAATCTGATGTTTCTTCTGAAACTATGGGGATTTATGATTTCCTTGGCCTTTCAAAGTCTTAAAATGCAGTCCATGAAGAAAAGGCAGACACAAACGTGTGTCTGATAGAAGCAGCTGGATGGATTAAAACATTCGGAGCATTGATGAAGAATGAAGTTTGGAGTTGTAAATTAAAGAATATCCTTAAAGGGCAGATCGGAGTTGTTGAGGCGCCTCTCGTTCATACAGGGGGGTTCGAAGCATTTGAACGACGTTAGGGGAGGACGGGGTGATTTTGTCTCCTGCCCGTTACGGACTTACTCTGCACCGAGGAGTTGGGCGCCTGCTTGGGCTCGGAGTTTTGCGGGCGGCCCGCGGGTTGCCAGATTGAATTAATGCTGAGGCTTCCAAAGCGTCTGGCTGTACATTGAACCAATGAGAGGAAGAAACAACAGGAGCAGGACAAACGAAAAAGAAAACATTTCAAATAGCACACTCGACAAGAAATACTGAAACAAGACACCCTTAAGTGGGGAAACCAACTAAGGAGGAACAGGGGAGAGAATGGCAGCAACAGGCAGAACCTGAGTACAAATTCGGTGGGGAACGTAAACAAGAAAGGATGTACACATGACTGAGGAGAAGCACGGATGGAAGACATATCGAGGAGGGAAAACAGCAACAAGCACGTCTACGGGGAGACGCACGGGCAGAGAGACGTCAAGCTTTACCTTTAAGGTCCTCATCCTCAATAGTTGTGTTGGCACTCTCTGTAGATTCCTGGAGAAATGTGAAAGGATCCTTGTGAATCACTTTCAGACTGGACACTGGACAGTTGCATTCATGGCATCATACCACTGCTAACAGAAATACATCCTATTACCTTGTTTCTGTCCACTGGGTTGTGGATCACGGTAGTTTGTGGCTCCTGAAAGATTGAAAAGGAGTGAATAAACATTATTATTTGTATATGAAAAGTAAGCTTGATAGCAGAATAATGGCTGTGTACAAGACACAACATGCATGGAATTGCAAATGATTTTGTTTCCAGGTATTAAGGAAAATAATATACTGTCAGCATGACAATAATGTCAGAACATCATCTAATTTCTCTCATTGGTGACTTATCATGTGTAGTGCATGTGTCCTGCATGATAATGGAGTCTAAAACACACTTCCTTCTCCCAGTCCTGTTCAGGCTGCAGATTAAAGCTGAAAGTTTACTGTGAAAATTATCCTCCAAACAATACACTCCAGAAATAAACCTGGAGTATTTGAAATCTCAATGCATGCGGATTGGTCCTCTCTAATATTTTAGAAGTTGACTCATTAGTCAAATCCCGATTCTCTAAAATGACTCCTTTTCCAGCTCAGCTAATGAAAAGAGATGGAACAAAAATATCCTATTGGTTTGGAGTATAATTGGAACTGCCATAGACTTTTCTTATCTAAGCAACTTAAAACGAAGTACAATCAAGTGCACACTTCTATAGCAGTTACCAAAAACACAAGAAATAGCTCTGCCTCTAGAAATCTGATATATGGCAAACATTACATGAAAAATATATACACTACCATTCAAAAGTTGTTGTTTTTTAAGAAATTGTTATTTTTATTCAACAAGGACACAATAAAATTGACCAAACGTGACAGTAAAGACATATATAATGTTACAAGATTCTTTTGAACTGTTTATCTTTTTTACTGTTCAAATAAATGCAGCCTTGGTGAGCATAAGAGACGTATTTCAAAAACATTATATAACAAAACACTATTTTTTCAAAACTCTTGACTGGTAGTGTATGCTTAAAATACATCCAGTATAAATACTGTATGCATATTTTCATTTTAGTGTTAACTGTATACATGGACATATGTATTACTGTATATATGTTTTTACATGTATTGCTTGCCATATATCTGATTTATGGGAATTACTAAATAAATAGATTTTGGTTCAGTTTTCTCTTGCAATATGGGTTAGATCTTTTTTCTTTTCTTTTTTAACAAACAGGCAGTGTATCACCAGAATGGGGGTGATCCCTAGCTAGGTCACACACACACTGACAGATACAATGTAATTAATCAGCTTGGTGGTCTTTGAGCGGGACTGAGCGGAATTGATCATGTCTTGTCTAATCACCACCAGATTAGAGAAGATTACATATGCGTGCTTGTCACTTGTCTAAGAAACCCTCCGAGTGTGCATGTGCGTGACAGAGAAAAAAAGTCTGTGTGCGTCAGTATGAGTGTGTCACTGTGTCGTCAGTCTGAGAGACATTTGTATATGTGCATGTCTGCATCATTATGGATGGCAACCGATGTCAAGCTACACACAGCAAAGAGCTCAAAGCATATGAGCCTATCAAAGCAATGCTAACACCAGCCATGCACTGCAAAGCATTCACTCCAAGTACTTAAATTATGCATCTGCCAGAGAAAGACACTCGGATTCAACAAGATTTAGATTTAAACAAATGGGAAATACAAATGGGCAAAAGTAGTAGACTAATGGCAATACACCATGACTGTGCAAGCAAAAACCACAAGCATTAAATGGATTTTTGTGCTTGAGAAGGCATGGAACTATATCACTACAAAACATCAAGCAGCAGCAGTTGCTTTTGATGTTTCAAAGACAATTTGATTAATTACAACCCTACATTTCCTGGAATTAAGAGTTCAAATGGAAGAAAAACACGTGTGACATAAAGGTGACATAAGAGGTAAATAAAGTCATGCAAGGTTCACGGAACTTGGGTAGACACACCAACAGCGCCAGATTTACCAACCCTTGGGTTTCTTTGCATAATAACAGTCACATACTGTAAATAGTTTAAAGCATAAAATTGATGCATCATTTCATTGACAATCAACATCATTGACAATCTAGACAAACTATGTGAAAGCGTTCCAAAATTAGGCAGAATCCTAAGGCAGCATCATATATATCCTTTTCAGATAAACTAATCCCAGAATGCAATGCAATATAAGAAATGCTGACTAAAAATAGATGTACTGTATATGTACTGAAACATATTGATTTCTGGGTATGTTTTCTGCTTGTTATTGTATTGTTAGCTTAGCAACATGCTAACATTAAACTTTTGAAATCAAATTCTGTCTGTCATGTGCTTTATGTGATGAATGTTATTTTGTGTTGCTGCATGATCAGATTGTTTGACTGTTAGGATGTTGCCTTACAACTAGCTGCCTGTGTAGGTAGTACACAGCAAGGTAGCTCTTTAGGTTTTGGACCAGAGCATTGTGGTGAAATGGTAAGCAAATCTGGCTCGTTGGTAAAAGAGGGAGGGTCTACTGGGGTGACATCGTGCAGGGGGTGGGGTTGTTGTCATGGGTACCAGTGCTGGGGCGGGGCCTGTGTCTTTAGGGCTGCTGGCTATGTTGGTTTTGTTGTTAACCTGTAAGTGGGATGAGGAGCAGATCACAAATTACAAAATATCAAACTGACGGGGTCTACAACATCACACTAGGGATACAAAATTACACAAGACTGGGGAAAAAATGAGTTCTGTGACAGGGCATCCACAAGTATGAATACACAGATACACTGACAAGCATAGATTCACATGGGAGGGATCTAATGATGTATGATCTGATGAATACAACTCACAAACAACGGTGGACACAAGCCTGAACATATACTGTGGCACAAATAATAAAATCATAAAATTAAAAGTCCTTTATTTAAGAGTTTTTATTTATTTATTTATTTTATAAAATTTACATTTTACAGTTACCATATATCAATCAAAATTGCATCCATTTACTTTCCTAATAGGTGTTCCTGGTATTATTGTGAATACATCATCAGTGCACTTTCCATGATCCAATCATGTTTTCTTGTGCAATTTCCTGTTTCAACCGTACATAAAGTATGTCAGATTGTGGAAGTAAAATGGCATATTAACATATGCATCCTTAACTTTTTATTTAATTTTCTCTTATATAAAATCTGATAAAGACATAAAAGACATATGAGTGACAGGATTGCGCAACAAACCATCATCACATTTTGTTACTCATGTCAAAAACAGATGTAAAAAAACCTCTTAGCTATTGTTTTAGATGAATTTTTGTTTATTAGAAAATAAAATCAGACAAGAAATTATACCAGAAAAAGTAGATGGGGCAAATTCACTAAACACAATCACAAAACTCTGCATCTTTTGGGGTATATGGCATAGTGCTGCACCATGCATTTTTAAATTAAAGTGCCCCTATTATGCTGTTTTAATTTAGTTTTGGAGGTCTCCAACAATAAGTTAACATGCATCCAAGATCAAAAAACACTTTAATTTTCTCATAATATACATTGCACATCACCTAATTTCTCAAAGAGTCTGAAAATGGTTTGTGCAAAGATTCAGTCTCTTTAAACCCCTCCTTACCACCAGCCAACCCTGCTCTGATTGGTCAGACAACCCAGTCTGTTGTGATTGGTTTACCGCTTGCAACGCATGTCGGAAACTAAACGTCAATTAACATATCTGAATTTCAGCTCCGGAGGCTTCTGATACGAACAGTACCAACGACGTTGGTTTTTCCATATAAATTCCAGCGCGAGTCCTCTTCTTTTTGAAGTGCATGCAAAGTGGATTCGCAGCGTAGAAAACAGCGGACAGTGTGGACATGTGGACAACACGAACTAAACTCTTCCAGGCCTCAGCTACAACTACAGTGTTTGAGGTCGGGTCAAAGTAGACGTTGTTCGTGGGCAGCCAATGAAGAGCGTATGCATTATGCAAATGTGTTACATTGTTACATATACGTGGGTATGTAACAGGAAGTGAGACTGGAATTGCTGACGACTCATTTCGGCAGTTCAGAATCGATTCTTTCTCTTAGGAGGCAATAACTTTATTTGCCATGCACTTTGGTCTTTAAAAATGTGCAGACATATTCCATTCAAAAACAGTTATATTACACACTAAGGTAATATTCAAAAAAGCATAATGGGGCACTTGCTTTCTAGATTAGGCTTATTATAGATTGCACTTTACTTTTAGTGATCTGCACTCAGCAAAAGATTTTGGAGGTTTGGTTGATTTGCATAATTTGCATTTCCTTAGTGAATTCGCAAAACATCTGTGATCAACAATTAGTTAGCACAATTTATTATTAGTGAATTCACCCATAGTGCTTGAAGTAAAAGTATTTTAATATAAAATACTTATATATATATACGTGTGTGTATATATATATATATATATATATATATATATATATATATATATATATATATATATTGAAACACTTAAATACACAAATAAAAGTTAGAATGATGGGCAATTCCATTTAATTTCCAGCAAGTTCAGGGAATTAACTAAACTAGACATTTTATGAATTACTGAAAGGTCCAAATAGATTTTTATTGCCAAAATGTAATATATTTCCCATAAAACCTGAAAATTGGAATTGAAATGGAATTAATGAAAATGCCACAGCATATATAATATTATATATTAACTACAGTCATTAAATTGGAAACTGATCCTATTTAAAGACCTCAGAATTTCTGGAAAAACAATCAACAAACAAATGCAACCTGAAGGATACACAATGTTCTGCTGTAAGATTACTCTCAGCCATTGCCAAGTACCCATGTTCTTTATATCTTAGTTTTGCCAAAAGATTAATAGGAAACAGACTTAACCCACCTTCACACCATCTGCCTTTTTGTTCAATAAGCTCTTGGCTGCTGTTGGGTGAAAAATAAAAGAGAACATGAATAATTATGTATTACATTACAAATCCATGAAGGCACATGCAGCAGGCATTCTGGGATTATTGTTCTCCTTATTGTGTCACAAGACCTCGGGCAAGAGAAACAACTCACAGTCATACAAATCATTCATTTTTAGGATAGGAACTCTTGAAACATAAATGCAAGGCTACGGGATCAAAAAGATTAAACCCATGTCACAATCAAAACCAGAGTAAGCAATTCTATTCTTAGAGGATGTGTGTTTGTGTTAAAAAATGATATGCTGTACAATTTTCTTACTGCCTATGACTGTAAACTGGACAATTTAAAGAAAAAAGTGACATTTTTACCTTAAAAAAACAGAAATCATCCCTTTAAAATATACATAATTACTTTTCCATCATAATGTCTTGACGATTGAACTGTTTATGTGTTATGTGCGTAATATAATACAATATATAATAATAACCTTTAGCATTGCAAACATAGTTTATAGTCTTCAAACTTCTTGAACCAAAAGTAAAAAGCAGTGCATACATTTGTCCTCGAAGAAAGAGTTGCTTTATCACAAATTAAGTGCAGACGACCATTCATCTAATGCATTAAATTAAAGCTTTTCTATCATCCTATTATAACATGTTTCCAGCTACATTTTGCTAACAGCCAACATGTATAAGAAAATGCTAAACCTTTTAATTACACCTTATTTATAAATGTAACATTCCAGAATGTACATGACCACATCCAGATGGAAATGTAACCAGAAAATGAGCACGCATTCCAGATACTTGTTCTATGAGCAAGGCAGGACACATTTACTTTCCCAGTAACTTACTTAAAATTATTTTCATGATTACATTCATAAAGTACTGTTTGTTATTATATTATTGAATATGTGTATTTGCAGTTTCAACCTGAAATTTTTTATTTGAAAAATGACATGTAGACTAAATGCAAGTTAACGTTATGAATGTAATCCGTTTACATTACATTACATGCAAACAAGGGTAATTAGTAGCTCAGAGTAACAGGGAAGTGTGACAAACAAGCAAACCAGCTGACTGGTTAGAGTAAAAACACATCCCCTTCTTATGTCAGATTAGACTCTTACCTCACAGGAAACACCGGACCCCCCCCAAAAAAAGAGATAAAGCAATGATGAACAGGAAAGAAATGTTAAATAAAATGTCTAAAAAGGAGTACTGTACCACCTCACTTTAAAACAGCCTTTGTTAAAAAAAAAAAAAAAATTATAATAATATAATAATAATAAATATATTTTATAATAGAAGAAGATAAAAAAGAAGGGAGTCTATGTATCACTTTATTTTGATATTCAACTTTAGACATTTTAACTACAAATCAACTACAAGTCATTAGAGTATTAGTAGACTGTCTGCTTAATATCTGCTAACACTTGGTCCACCAACAGACACTGCACTGGCGATAAGTAACTTTGCAAGTACGTCAACTTATTCTACTAACCTGAACCCAAACCTAACAGTCTAATACTCTAATGAGAGTTAGTTGACATGTAGTTGCAAAGTTACTTATAGTTAGTGTCTAAAGTGGACTATCGAAATAAAAGTGTAACCAGAGTGTAATACAGCTGTAGGATAAACACACTCAAACAAACACATCCACACATACAGGTCAGCAGAGCCAGACATACCTGAGAAGTTTCTTGTGACCAGGAGAGTGGTCAAAATTGCACCCTAGTTGCAAAAAAAAATTTTTAGAAATGAAAGAAAAGGAAAAAACAACAAGCAAGAGAGAAATGAAAGAAAGAATAGTACAGAAGGAACAGCAGGAGCAATGTATACCCTCATTTTTATAATGTATTTGGAGAATGCCTAGTTTGCTAGAATAACTTCAAATATCAAATCAGCGCTGTATTGCAAAACTCTCCCTTATACATAACATTACCACTTTGGTCCAGTTATTCCCAGCTAGTAGATAACCCATAACTACCATTATCCAGAAATAACTAACTTACTATCCATTAAAAAAGGACAAATGTAATATATTTAGTTAGTATAATTAGATAGGGAGTAATGCAATAATGTAACGCATTACATTTAAAAGGAACATTGTAAATCTAGATCTTGCATGTAGTGAGTAGGTAACTGCATGTGCAAGGAAATTCATGTGAAGAAAGCTAAAGATTGGTCAAAAGACATGTAGAAGATGTTTGAGGAAAGTCTAAAAATAAACCAGACCAAAACTAACCTTGAGTTTCCTTCGGGCATTGAATTTCTTCAAGCACTCCACGGTTTCCTGTCTGTGCATCATAGACGCTACAGTGGAGCGTTGCTACAGAAAGACAAAGAAAGACAAAGAATGAAGGCGAGAGCTTATTGAGGATTAGGAAATGACTTTGTTGTATAATAAAGAAGAATGCATGTTATTGTGTGTGTTTGTGTGTTGTGTGTTGAAACACATACGCAGATCCAGGGGTGTTTGAGGGCTTCAGAAGCTGTAATGCGTTTAGAAGGATTGATAGTCAACATCTTATTAATCAGATCTTTAGCTTCAGGGGTCACTGTGTCCCACTCAGGAGAAGGAAACTACATACAGAGATAAGACAACACAATAATGTGTCATTTTTGTAAGTCTTAGAAGCCCAAAGGAACTGAGGATGACATCAATTTATCATCGGTTACCAAGTGGTTATTGGCATCAGATACATTTGTAGCTCTTGTTCTTAGTGTTCAGCCCATCTTTTTAAACCCTTTCCAGGCAAATCATTCGAAATTCAGACTCACGTCATAAGCACCAGCCTTAATCTGCTGATAGAGGCGATGCTGGTCTTCATCCCAAAATGGAGGATATCCAACCAGCAGAATGTAGAGAATCACACCTATGAAACATATATTTTATTATAACTACATTCATTCAAACAAATTCTCAAATATCAACTACACTTGACCTAAAGACTGGACTATAATGTCTGTATTCAAGCAATCTTATTCAAACAGCACACAGAGTAGGGTAGAAGTATATTTTTGGACATCTAACATAGTAATGTCATGTTTAATTTTGGGTGACAGTCCCAAGATATTCTTTGAAGAAAGACAGTACTATTTAAATACTATGGTGCATGAATATGGCAATCATTCAGTACCATTTGGAATCTATATCTCAAAGTACAATGGTATTACCATCTGTCCATCTTTTCGTAAGTGGGAAGAACATCCTGATGGTCAATTTGAATAATTGTGCAATCATTTTTACATCAAGGCTAAATTGAAACATTCATTCGACTGCTTGAATTGGACTAACTAGTTTTAAGCCTAAAAACAGAAAGACAATTTACCAGGGACACTCCATTTGGCTGATTAGATTCAATGCTGCTTAAAAACTCAGGCTGCAATAATTTAATAATCAGTTAATGAGCTTCAACAGTGACATCCATCACACCAACTCGCTTATGAGGTGAACATTTTTGTCTCTCATTCATTCCTTACCGCAGGCCCACATGTCCACAGGTTTGCCATAAGGATCTTTCCTCAAGACCTCCGGGGACAGGTACCCCGGAGTACCGGCAAAACCTGAACAAAGAGCGGTTTAGGGGAATAAATGAACAGTTTCTACACCATTTAATTATTGTTTAGAATATGAAAAAGTGTTATTTGCCAAGTTGGCTTGTAAAAGCTTAGTCATGCAGAATTGTTTACAGCGAAATTACTAATAAAGCAGTGTTCCCTATAGACTTCTTTTGCAGCCTTTGCTGGTACTAATTATGTACTAAAAAAAACTGAATTATGTGTGTAGCATATTTGTTTTAATTAAATATTATCTTTACAACAATACACAGCTGTTCAAAAGCTTCTCAAAAAGAGAAGTCTCTTATGCTCACCAAGGCTGCATTTATTTGATCAAAAATACAGTAAAAAGAGTCATATTGTGAAATCATAGTACAATTTAAAATAATTGTTTTAAAATGTCATTTATTTCTGTGATGCCAAAGCTGTCATTGTCATGTGATCCTTCAGAAACAATTCTAATGTGTTGATTTGCTGCTCAAGAAACATTTCTTACTATTATCAATGTTGAAAACTCTTGTGCTGCGTAAAATATTTGTAGGAACCTATGTGTTTTTCAGGATTATTTTAGATTCAGATTTTTTGTGACAATTTAAAAGTCACTTTTGATCAACTGAATGTGTCCAGAGTGTATAAACAACGTTTGTCAGATGTTAATTCAGTAACCACTCTGATGCACCGAGGGAGTAGACTGATTCAAACTGATAACTTAAATCAAAGCTACTGATTCGTTAAAAGATCTGGCTCTTTAAAGTGATTAATTCGTAAACTGAACCACACTGATCGTCCTACGTGATTGTTTTTGCATGCATCAATTATCATCTTGTATTCATTATTTTAATATTATAACATCAAATTCAAACATGCAACTCAGTTAAAATGTAATTTCTTTTATGGCAACACAGTATATACTATTTTGTGGTACTTACCAAACCATGCCTGCTGATCACCCTGGACCTCTATGGCCAAACCAAAGTCGGCAAGCTTAACTGCCGCCCCCTTCATCTTACTGGCCAACAGCAAATTCTCAGGCTTCAAGAAAAGCATGCAAACACACAAGCATATGTCTTAATGGTCTTAATTCTCCCTTAGGTAATGGCTTTTCTAAAAGCAGCTATTTATTGAATCAAAAATGTTTTAACAGCAGCCATGCTATGATGACTCATTCCTCCTCAGCAGGTTGAAAGACATTTTGGAGGAAGAACAAAAAAGCTAATTCTGTCAAATGTCTGAATTGTATCTGCGCAAATGTGGATTGATTATCACTAGCTAAAAGTCTCTGTGAAGATTTCAGTAGATGAAAGGATAAAATATTAGATTCTCAGACACAGCAAGGCTATTTTCTGTTAGACAATATGAGATCCGGCTACGTCAGACTGTGCTAAATTTAGCACTGGACTCTGCTACATTAAGCGCCACTGTCTGGAGAAGTGTGAGTGTGTGTGTCCTGACCTTCAGATCCCGGTGGACAATTCCATTAACATGGCAGTGATGAACGCTCTCCAAAATCTGCTGAATGCAGTGACTGAGAGAGAGAGACGGTGAAAGAGAAAGGTAAGACAGAGGGGAAGTGTGACAATGGCGGGCAGAAGGAACAAAAGTGATTTTTTTTTAAATCAAGAAACAATCAGTAAAAAGAGGGAACTTAGAGGAAAATAGAGATAATAGGGACTTTATCAGCCTAAAAATTCAGTTATGGAGGATTGTACATACATTAGAATGCATGCAGTCATTAATCATCTATAAATAACATGCTTCACACTTTCTTGTCCAGCCCCGAAGACACATGCACATTTTCCTTTACACATGCAAAATTACACTTGAGGAAGCGAGGCTGTAAAGGGAAGCAGTGTATAATTTATCATCAGTATAAATAACTTGCACAAAAGAGAAACAGGCTCACAAAAGAGTCATGTGACCCAAAAGAACTGTCTGTAAGCATATTTTATGTAGAACAAACTTGACGTTAATGAATGTACTAATGTGCAACTGTTGTAATGTGTCTGTTTGCATGTTCTTACCTGGCATCAGCCTCGCTGTAATACTCTCTTGCTACAATGTCTTCAAACAGCTCACCTCCAGTAACCCTGAGGTCAAAGGTAAATTATTGCACATCAAAATATATTCAAAATCTCCAAAGAGAAACTGTTTTTGGAGATCTTTTTCTGAGGTTAACAATGCTACATGCTATTTTTTAAAATGGTTCATTCCTTAGGAGTTCTATTCTATACACAATCCTGAAGCTAGATTCACTAGAATCAAAGAAGTCACTGTTACCAGAGAAACAGGGAATTGCCATAATTTCCAAAGTCGAGTGTTTTTGCAAGATAGTGGTACAGTTAGACTGTAAAGTGGAGTAACAACAGACATTATGAGGGGGAGGGTAGACAAACCATTATTGCAATGCTCAATATGGCGGTTGTAGAAAGGACCTTTCAATCAAAAGAACAAACTGATTGAAGCATAGGCACATTTTTTTAAACAAAATAACTCACAGAAACAATATACTAAATATAAAATTGGTTATGGTTTAATAAATGTAATTAGCTGAACTTTAGAGAGCTTTTGACACACTTAAAGGGATAGTTCACCCAAAAATGAAAATTCTGTCATCATTTACTCACCCTCAAGCTGTTCCAAACTATTCTGCTGCACACAAAGGAAGATATTTTGAAGAAAGTTTGTAACCAGTCCGCTTTGGGGAACCATTGACTTCCATAGTAGGGAAACCAAGTAATAAAAACTCAGTGAGTGTTTTAGCGCAATTTTCTCACGTCATGGGATCACAACACTCAAAATTCAATTTTTGAAGCATAAAGGAAAGATTTTTGATAAAATCTTTTTTTCTAATATTATTGTAAATTTTAGAAGCTATCGATTGCAATTTGTTTCAACTCGATAGCTATTATGGTTGCCGAGAACTTAGCAAAAAACAGAATTTTTTATGGAATTTCCAGGAAATCCAAAATCTTTTCCTGGATTTTTTTTGTGCGTTCCCGAGATTAGACCTTCCTTAACATAATGCCGAAAACCCGAAGTCTCTAGGTGGTCTGGTTGAGGAGTAGATAGAAGTGCAAGATTGGTGCGCACAGACAGAACAGAAATCATGAGTTAACAATCGCAATTTTGTCCGGTGGAAAATTGCGCTAAAAATACTCTAGAAGTCAAAGTCAGTGGTGCCCCAGAACTGTTCAGTTTCTCACATTCTTCAAATTATCTTCCTTTGTGTTCAACAATACAAAGAAATGTATACAGGTCACACCGCGAGCCTTAGTGCTCAATTCCGATTTATTGCTCAGATCCGATTTTTTTGTATAGCTGTTCACATTGTTGTTTTAAATGTGGCCAATATGAGGTTCCAGTGTGAACAGAACATCGTCCTGGACTGACTCGCATGCACAAAAGAATGATAAAAAGATGACACGCAGCACACTGTCATACGGAAGTAAACACAGAGGACATTAAAGTAAGCGATTACATGTTTATTTACAGCGTGATCTGCCGCAGAAGCCAGCGAATTTATGCGCAGGCAATATAAAAGAAAACTAAGACAAGGATGTGAAAAAAGAGAGCAGAGTTTTTAAAAACTTATGATACGAGCCCTGATGTTTTGCTTGTAGAGCTATCACTGTAATACTTATAAGTTCGAGACATCACTGTCCTTCACTGACTACTTTTCGAAACTCTCTTGATAACGTTGGGTATGTAAAATCTTTGAAGTGACTTCCATGAGCACAGAATTGTGATGAATGTTGATCTAGAATGACGAAAAGGTTGCATGAATTCCGATATGACTGTTCAGACTGAAGTCGCTTTGCAAAACATCTGACCTGTTTCGGATTTAGGACCACATGTGGAAGTGGCCCAAGTCGGAATTGAAAAGATCAGATTCCATGTGGTTTTGTGGTGTTCACAAGGTCATGAGAAAAATAGATCTGAGTTACATGCGAGCAACAAACAAAAAAAAGGGGGGGATTTGGGCCACATTTACCTGCAGTCTGAACATAGCCAAATACATAATTTTATGCAATTTTGTATTTGCTTATATTTGTGGTTATAAATGTGGTTAAAGTATACTGCTAAATGTACTGACAAGCATTTATGGTAAATATAACTGAAATGTAATTATTAAAGTTTGACTGATGATGTATTTAAATATATTTGTAGTGGGGGTGTTGCAATTTAGTACATTTAAATACATTAACTTAATATTGAATAACACACTACAGTTAAAATGTTAACACTTTATTTTACAGTGTCTTCGTTACATACGTTACATGTACTTACCATAGTAATAACAGTAAATGATGCAAAATTGCATGCAACTAACTCTCAACTAAACCCTACCCTAACCCTATAGTAAGTACATGTAGTTGCTTAATATATTAGACAGTATTTAAATATATAATTACACTGTAACAATGACACCTTAAAATAAAGTAACCGTTAAAATTATAATCAAGTTCTTTACATGTACTTTAGTATGTTAGTCAACACATCAAAATAAGTGTGCTTTTTTAAATCATGGCAAAATAATATTTAAAGGGATACTCCACTTTAAAATGAAAATTGTCATCATATACTCACCCTCATGTTTCAATCCTTTATGAATTTCTTTCTTCTGCTGAACAGAAAGGAAGATATTTAGAAGAATGTCAGTAACCAGACAGTTTCTGGTCTCATTGACTTCCACAGTATATTTTTTTTCCTACTATGGAAGTCAATGAGACCAGAAACTGTCTGGTTACTGATATTCTTCTAAATATCTTCCTTTCTGTTCAGCAGAAGAAAGAAATTCATACAGGTTTGAAACAACATGAGGGTGAGTATATGATGACAGAATTTTCATTTTAAAGTGGAGTATCCCTTTAAAACAATGCTTTAAAATGTATTTTTCCATAAAACTTTTAATTTGACATTAAAAAGTGCACTTTAAAAAAAAACTCACTTAAGTTTGTTAAGAAATGAAAACTGCACTCTAAGTACACTGAACATGCCTTTTATTTCATTAATATTATATTATCAGCAAGTACAAGTTTTTTTTTAAATATACTTTTAAGATTTGAAGTACACTACAAGTTTACAATTAATACAATTAAGCATACTTCCTTTTACAAGGAATTGCCTTGTATCTACAACATGCATTTACATTAACTGGACATGATTTGAGCTAGAGAATAAAAATGTATCATTGAATACCACTTTTTATCAGGTTTTCTTTCAGATTTCTTTCTTTCTTTCTTTCTTTCTTTCTTTCTTTCTTTCTTTCTTTCTTTCTTTTTGGTGGCAGCTGACTGAACTGATTTGCTACTGATTCTATTACATCTTTCACAATGCTTTATTTTATGAGTAGTTCATGCTAGTATTCCTCAAAATGTTGTGAATATCGCGTAATATTGTGTAGTTTTTGCTATTCATGTCATAGCTGTTTGGTCCTTCTGCAGGCTAAACCAATGATAAAGTGGGCTGTACTGTTGAGCTCTATTCAAATAACTACACTAAAAGTCAACATTGTATGTTTATTCGCACAAAAGCTGACAGTATTCAAAAATAGCAGTGCAAGCATTTGTCAGACTGTGTGAATCTGGGTCACAAACAGTTGAATATCACTGAATATGACAGCTTGCGTCTCTCTACTTGTTTTTCTCCGCCTGCCTGTCCTTCTGTGTTCTCCTCTCTGTTTGTCTGTCTTTCTCCTATCAGCCAGATCAGCTGCTAGCATTTCATACAGACACAAGTCAGCACAATCCACTGGTCTGGTCCATTTCTAAGGCTACGCTCACTCGCACAGTCAGTGTTTAGTATCGACAACCACCCAGCTAACAAAAATATGTTCTAAAAAAGTTTTGCTAATGTTTCCATTAAGTTATGAAAATGTTATTTCTAAATGTTCTCAACATTTTTATTAAATGTTTCGAAAAATTTGGTTATACCAACGTTAAGGGAACATTCCATTTTATCATTCTGCAAACATTAATGGAAATTCATTTTCTCTGAACATTCTGATATAAGCATTAAAAGTTCCATAAACAATATATAAAATATGTTTTTGTGCTAACGTTTTGAGAACATTATTAAAGACCAGATCATTTTTGAACGCTTATTCATAACTTAGAGAGAACCTTGCCAGAATGTTAGCCAAAGTTAAGCAAACATTCCCACAAACAGGTATGACTCTTGAATAGTCCTGTTCACACAATAATATATTATATCATTTTGTTGTAAGAATGGGGTTGTCATAATCAAACTGTTTGTGAACGTAACTAATGAACACTCTAAAACAGGCCTAACATTTGTATTCAGCTGCTGTGCCTGTGTGAACGTAGCCAAAACCGTCTTTTATTCTATAAATCAGTTCTATAAAGTAATGCTGAAAGTAGGCTCACTGGTTTGCCGAAGGCTGCCCTCTGGGCACCGTCCTGCTATCACATAAATGTGGTAGCACTTTGTAAATGGGGCAGTCTAATACTAACCACACACAGACTCTGCCTATTGAGCCTACTAAGAAATGTGGAGGAAAAAGAGGAAATGAAGTTAATATACTTACAGATCAAAGACTAGGTAATGGAAGCCCTCCTCCGATATGCTGTCATGGAGTCGAACTACAAAGAGAATTTTGCTCCGTCATTTCCTCATCTTTAGTTACCATTAGGTAATACACATCTCTGGTAGAATGTCTCTGGAAAAACTGAGTCCATTACCAATATTCGGGTGTTTCAAGAGACGGCAAATCCTGGCCTCTCTCTCCAGCTTCTGGTGATCTGAAACAGATTACAAAAAAAAATGTAGCTGATATATTGGAGATGTAGGTACAGATCTGTGCTTTTTCATGTCTTATGTTTCTGTGAGAGCCCTGCAGATCTTTGAATCACCACCAGAGGACAGTGTTTTAATGCCTGCGAGTGTGTATGAGGGGCAGATGGCACCCTGACCTGCAGAAAACTATAAATAACCACATGCGCTCTTCTCTCTTCTGTACTAATCCGATATTTTCAAAAAACATACTAAACTTAACTCGCAAGCAGAAAAAACACAATTCCCTAAAGGATCATGTGACACGATTCATGATTCAACATACTTTTAAGCATCTGGCGACTGGAGTCAGTCACAATCAATTAACAAGCCATTAACACACAAAGGAAAAGACAAATTAAGAAAGCACATTTTGTTTCAGAAATGCTCCTTACTGCAAAATGTGCAGTATATATATAGCCTTTAGCCTACTACTAATTATAACAATTATAAACGCTTCAACATTGTCACTTGACCTCATTATGTTGCATGTTAAATTCAGCAAGTGGTGCAGAGATATATCAGAATGGAATTTTTGTGTAATAATGTCTTAACGTTTGGCAGTCTGATCAAATAACGACTTAAGAAGAATTGAAAAAATAAAGGGAGATTTGTTACATAGGAAACGGAAGGTTAAAAATACACAAATACTGCACATTTTGGTGTCATTCTTGTATTTTTTGCATATTGTGCACAGTATAAATACTGCAAATGTAGCATGAAATGCATGCTAGTACTGCACACATTCATAATCGCAGCTCATTAGTGAAATGAAGCCTGGTGAATCATATGAAAATGTGATTCATTTGAATTTGAATTGAGATCATAAATGAATAGCTCACGCAGCCTTTGGCCATATTCAGTTCCTTCTCTCATTTTTGTTCAGATGGAGGGAATAAATTAAGTTGTGAAGGGGGCGAGGGGGATAAATAGCATGCACATTAGCTCAAATCATTTTTACAGATGAGAATCAGTATATTTCGGTTTATCAGTTGTCATCTCAGGTGTGGCAGTTTATTCTCAATTTCACAAGGTTCATCTGTGGTTCGTTCTTTCAGCCCCACACCACTCTCTCTTTCTATCACTAATCAACCCCCCCACACCTCCACAGGTAGTCCACCTACCAACCGGCCAGACATCTGTTGTCTAGCAACTCCTCCACCAATCAGAACGCAAAGGCCTCTCTTCCTCTCTGCAGTGGAACCAGCCCTGCATGCAAATATTGGAACCCTCTGGATCCCATAGAACCCACGCAATTACAGCAGAACTCTCAAACAATCTCCTGTTCTCCTGTCACCGCAGACAAGTGAGACAACAAGTAAATGAATAGGTTCTTAACGATGTATAATTATAGCACCATCTTCTCATGACTTAACAGTTGGTTACATAATTCTCACATCACATTTTTACTTTTTTTTTGTGCATTCCCAAGACATGCTCAGATCTACACTGAAGCAGATGGCTTATTCATACATCTGAACAATATCAGTGCCATTAATCTGGACCAAGAACAACCACTATCATAAATAACACTTTCATTATTGGAAAACAGCAATGAAACAATTTATACAGCAGACCAGAATTATGGATCATCTAGACACTGGCACACACTGTTCATAAGGACAAACACCTAGGCTATCAATCGTAGCATCAGTTTGGAGCAAAACAAATCCATCTCAATCACAAACCAAGGCCTGGGTGTGTGTGACATGACAGCAGATTTGTGGATCCTGGCATTTTCACGTGCTGTTTATAAAGTAGCCTATTGTACTGGACTATTTACAGGTATGAATCAGGCTTGTCAGTAGTAGAGCAGTTTGTGCACTATATATGCAGTACAGTATGTGTAAAATGCTTTCCGGTCAGTTAGCAGGGAAAGGCCTAGATTTGACAGTCCTGCCTCCTCCCCTCTTTTCTCCGCTGTTCTCTTTTTTATTTGCTATCTGAAGCTTTCCGCACTGCAGCAGTGTGTGTGTGAGTGTGAGTATGTGTGTGTGTGTGTGTGTGAGAGAGAGAGAGAGAGAGAGAGATGAAGAGTATTCCTTCATGTTTTGTGCTGCTTTTCCAGGAGATTAATGAGAGATTTGAGATCATCAGAGAGAGAGAAGCAATAAACCTCTGAAATGAATGACCAAACCTAGTTCTTTGACTTGGCTATAGCAATCATGCTTGATAAATAAATAAATAAGGTTCAAAATCTCATGACCTTTATCCAGCTGTCTATATTCAGACCAGAGGAGAACAACTTCATGCATGCATTGACTTCTTTATCACCCAGAAACAGCTTGATTTACATGCAGCACCAGTCAAATAGAACAATAGTAATAGTTGTAAGTATATGCAAGTATAGTCATGACAAAAAAAAAAAAAAAAGCAAATTGTAGAGCAAATTTGGGGGGAATGCATAAACTGACCATTCAAATGCAATTGCAATTCACTGCATTTACCACTCTTAGCACCAGGGAGGTCAACTTGATCGCGATTATTTGCAAATGTATTCCATCATCACTTGCCAATTTCAATATTCCCATTCGTTTTCTCCATAGGGTTTTCTAGAAAATCTTCAATGAAGGGTTCTAAGCCATGAACCAAATTCATCAGAGTGGTTACAACATTAACAATTTGGTTTTAAAGCAAAAAAAAAAAAGGAAAAGTACAAGACTTAATACAGTATGTCTTCTATGAAGGATTTAACCACATAGTCCACGAAGCACTGAAAATGGCGTAATCCAAAAAAAAAAAAAAATACAGATGGTAAAATATAAAACTCTTGATTAATAGATATTAAAAGTATAACATGCAATATATGAAGTCTGTTGCAAATTAGTCATATCAGTATAGGCTATAAGTTGCACTGAGTGAAACTGATTCAATTACACTATTCGCAATGCTTTGTGGAAATGGAAGTCTGATACAGCGTCTGATACAACGAAAACATTGTTAGCTGACTATGGTTGCAAGTTCCGTCATTATCAGCATAGTTCAACGAGTTTGTGTTTCCCGAAACCATAGTTCCAACGAACATTCGCAAACAACATCGCAAAGTTGTGTGGTTGGAACGACAGGTCTCGACCTGGGGTTAAAAGCATAGTTTCTTGTTTGTATGACATGTGGACTCAATAAATCCTTATCTTGAAAAAAATAAGCCAGCTGACATTCAGTACAATCTATATCTTTCATTTAGAATATACACAAATGTCATTTACGTCTCTTAATTTGTCGAGAGATTTAACGCATCGTTGAGGAGTGTGCACATGCATACGTGCTCTAGTACGTATAAAGAACGAGCCTCATTCACCTCATAAACCAACGTGGGTGAACAACAAATTTGCGGCAATGCGGTTTCGGGAAACAGTCATGACTAACTAGTTGACTTATTCAATGATGTATCGTACTATGGTAGTTAAGCAGCAAGTTATGGCGTTGTACGGGAAACACCCCCCCGATTGGTGCATCCAAGGTGTTCGCCATTCACAGGCAATTAGGATATTACACTAAAAAACTAAACTAAAGCTAAAAAATCACATGGATTTGCGGCTTCTAAAGAAGCACCTTCAGAGTTTCTTCATGGTTTTAAGAGTTTTATACCCTGGTAATCCAGAGTTCTCGCGAGAGCACAAGTTGAATTTGCTCAGCGAGTTACTCTGGTGTCGAGTAATGATGCTCATTAAATACGCCCCTCTATCTGAGCTGCACCAATCACATCGGGTTATCTGATATAGGCGGGCCAGAGGCGAGCTAAACAGATGACGACAGCGCTGTGACGTCGAAGTCATTAGTAAACATTGCAAGATGGCTATGGATGAATACCAGTTGTTTGAAACGGCTTTGACCGCTACAATGAACGAGTTAGACTTGGCTTTTTATCTAAAACAGGAACAGAAGACGCAGCCCGAATCGTTCCTTTGCAAGAAGGACGTTTTTGCTGTTTTACCGACCGGATACGGCAAGAGTCTAATCTACCAGTTAGCTCCGCTGGTAGCTAAGCGTATAGGGCTTATTGTTGTGATTGGTTGTAGTGTTATCCAATTGCGTGCAGATTTTCAAATGCATGCTTGGTGTCGCCCCTCGAGCTGGCCGATTTTCATTAGTCGACACCAGACCATTAATCTTTTAGATTTAGGTCTGGATTTCCAGGCTAAGAGTTTTATACATTATTGTTAAAAATCATTACCTCTAAAAAATATTTCAAACAGAAATCTTCCATTATCAGCCTAGGCTGAAGGTCGATTTTGAATCTATCAGAGGAGTTAAGGAGACATCAGGGAGAGATAATGCTTCTGTTAAATGGCCAAGCAGGGCCAATAATCTCAAAATAGCGTGATTTATTGCCCAGGCCGATATATCAATCTATCACTTTTGGAAAGATGACTTCTATCCAAACTATCCAGTCAGAATATGAAAAATATTACAAAAGATTGCCCACACACACATGCAAACTCAGGACACACTGAGGATGTACAACTTCAAGCACCGAGACAAGAGCTTAAAACAGAACATTCAGTTCTCGATGGAAACGTGGTATAGCATGAAACATTTCACAGACTATTCTGCAAACTTTAAAGATGTTTAGCTCCTCCATGTCTCTCAGGGAAATGACCACAGACTCTCCAATGAGTTAAAGTCCTCAGACATGAGAGAATCTGAACAACTGGTCAGAGAGCAAAAAAAAAAAAAAAAAAAGAGAGACGGGGAACTGAGAGAATGTGTCTCTAATTAAAAGTGCCCTAGCTTACTCTCCTCAGAATTCTGTGGCCTAGTTTATTAAAGTAGGCATTTGGTTCTATGCTACACTACACAGTCTGACCTACTAGTTTTGCACTCAGCCTGAACAGAGAAAGAGGTCGCATTTGAAAAATGCTGTCTTTGCAGGTATGATATGGGCAACAAAGCAGCTTCCTTGGGTTTTAGATGCAGCCAGAAAGAAAGAGAGAGCATAGACATAATATCTGACAGATATCAGCCAAATAATCCTATATGTACATTTCCACTGCATCATACTGCCGTACTGCATTTGATTCAAAAGAACTTACTTACTTTCTGACTATTAATAAAGTATGTTCTATAAATGTGCATGTGTGTAGTACAAATACAGTAAAGTCCTACATGTGCCATCATGTGACCGACATAATCAGCTGGGTCACTCCATTTACCAATATGACAGATTCTCTCTCATGGCTTCATGGGATAGTAAAGTGTCCATTGGGTTGTCACTGCAGAATCTAAGCAGAATTAGTTTTTTTTTCCAACCAGTGTTTTATGAATACAGCAGTATCTTCTTCTACGTAATCAAATTAGTTATTCTCATGATATATATACAATATGTAGAACAAATAGTGTAGTAAAAGCCCTTGTGAAAAAGAAGTGCACTTTATTGTATTAAATGTGCACTTTTTAATGCACTTCAAATCTTTAAAGTAGCCTACACTGCAAATGTAAAAGTTGTAAATGAACGAAAGATTTTGGCAATGCGTTTTACAAGAAAATATTCTTTCATTCTTTCTACTTCAAAATTTCACATTCAATTGAATGTGTTATTTGCCGTTTCTTTGAAATTATTTGTGGAACTTACTAGCAATTTCTGAGTGGAAATTGTTTCAAAGTAAATTGTTCATAAATAATATCTTGTCATGTTTTTAAGAACTACTCTTATTTTGTTGTGCTGACTAACATACTAAAGCACATGTAAAGTATTTGATTATAATTGTAACTATAAGTGTGTTATTTGATATTACATTTAAAGTTTTTTTTTTTTAAATGTACTAAATTGCAACTGAAATTAGAAATATACTTAAATAAATGACATTCAAGTTTCAAAATGAATGTATATTTTGGTACGGCAGTACACTTTAAAGGGCCATGACATGAGAAATCAAATTTGCATTCATCTTTTAACATATAAGAGGTCTTTGAACCATTAAAACAACTTGCAAGTTTCATGACCTAAAACGTCCTCATTATAAACAAAGCATTATTTAATCCAAAAACAGCTCGTTTTTTTTAGAGAGAGAGAGGAGTGTGTGTGTGTGTGTGTGTGTGAGAGAGAGAGAGAGAGAGTGAGTGAGTGAGTGAGAGAGAGAGAGAGCGAGTGTGTGTGTGTGTGTGTGTGTGTGTGTGTGTGTGTGTGTGTGTTTGTGTGTGTGTGTGTGTGTGTGTGTGTGTGTGTGTGTGTGTGTGTGTGTGTGTGTGTGTGTGTGTGTGTGTGTGTGTGTGTGTGTGTGTGTGTGTGTGTGTGTGTGTGTGTGTGTGTGTGTGTACCGTATGGCTGCGAAAGAGGTGCTGTCTGAGAAACCAATGAGTTTATTTTTAGCTTTGCAGGACCATAACCTCTCATGTGATTGTAGTCTCTCTTCCGCACACCATGAGTGAATGACTCAACGAAGGTCAAGGAGATTCAGAGGTAGTGAACATTCTGTCTTGAACAGCAGCTCTGACAAGGGCTCATGTGAATTCTTCATTAACACCATCTCTGAATTATTCTCTATATGCAGAAATGTCTGTTTAAGCATCTTAATGTGAAACATTCATTATGAATTCACTGATTGTGAATTCAATATATATGAAAGAATAGTTACAACAAATATGGCATAGGCCTACGCGATGGGACAGAGAATGCTCTGTCAAATAAGCTCTGTGAATGTTGAATGAAATAAAACACCTCTAAAATATAAAACCTCTTTGCTCTAAAAATGTTTGTTGCAGAGAGAGTTATATAGCCTAATAATAATAAATGTGATTATTTTGTATAATCAATTCTAATTCGTCTCATCAACATCAACAATCAACACCACATTACACAACAATTGAACAGATATACTTCATAGCCTTGTTTCCATAGCCATTCACATCACATAAAATACAGTGTTAACCATCAGAAAGGTTCATAGTGTATCAAAGCAGTGATTATAAAATGAGGTACAGCTGAGCACAGCGCTGCAATGCTCAGGAGTACTAAATGAGGACAGATGAGGTTAGAGAGTGCTGTTTTTTTTTTTCTCAGTTATCTTCACCACAAGATACTAAATCATAATAAACTAGCAGATTGTTTCTTTTAACATTCATCTGGTATCACATAAACACATACAGCAGCGCCATCAACATGGACAATGACCATCTGGTTGTTTTGTAAGACACCAGTCTACATGTCTGCTTTCTCATTCTCTCCTTCCTCTTCATCTATCTCCAACACTATCCTTCTTCTCGTTGTACTTTTCTGTATTTTGTTGCCTCTGCATTGCATTTGTCTTACGTAATTCACAATCTGTACACAGCTTGTCTGTTGACCTGTCTTTTGCCTTTTTTCTTATTCCAGTTCTCTCGATTACAGTCTTTATCCTCCTCTGTGATTTTCTATTTTTACACAACAAATATTTCTCAGTATTAATCAGTAACTTTGTCTTGAAACACACACACCGTACACACACACACACACACACACACACACACACACACACACACACACACCTAAACATCCTAAAAACAAGACAAAATTACCTGAGAAGCAAAATCCATATGATATTAAATCAATTATTTTCAAAGATTATTGTGTATTTTGAACATACACTCTCAGAAAAAAATATGTAACATTTGTACCTTTAAGGGTACAATAGCTTGTCACTTGGCCAGTACCCTTAAAAGGTCTTTTTTTTAACCTCATTTACCCCAAAAAGATTCATAGTAGTACCTTAAGGTGCACATTGCTGCTTAATAATATTATATAATAAATAATATTTAGGGGTAAAAAAGGTGTCCTATTAAGGGTACTTCCCAAGTGACAAGCTGTTGTACCCCTAAAGGTACAATTGTTACACATTTATTTGCTGAGAGTGTCCTGTAAGTTTATTTTATTTTAGTTCCAATGGCAGATTTATATTACTACTTTTAAGCATTATCCCCAGTAAATTTAGAAAAGTGAACAGAAATGTTTTTGCTGGTTTGGTGTTGATGCTGGGTACTTGAGCCTTATTGATGGGGTGTGGGGGTATTTAAGATTTTATTCATTTTCATGACTTCTAGTTTCTAGTTTCATGACTAGAAAATAAAACTACCTCACACATCCAGGTTTTTGAAGACGACGAGGGAGGTGATATATATACATGTATTTATATTTTTATATTAACTTAAAAATATATTAAATATTATATATTAAAATAAAAAGAACAAATTATCACAATGTAAAAACTGAAAAAGTTTTTAAAGAGCAGTACACTATTTTTACGCAATCTGACAATTGTATAAAAATAAGGTTGATTCAGTTCTTTTTAAAATTTATATTTTCAATATTAGCCTACATTTACTCACAATTTTGTCAGTTCATTTAAATGTTAATCACAAAAAGCACATTAAAGGGTAACAATTATGCCCTTTTATGAAGTCTTGATTTTTCACCTATTTTACATTATTACAACACCTCTCTGTTGCCTTTGGCTTGCTCAGTTGGGGATATTTTGGGGATATTTAATTTGATTTTATCAATCAATAAATTCCACTAGAAACAAACCTTGTTGTATTATTTTAATTTAATACTGTGAAGCTGCTTTGATACAATCTGTATTGTGAAAAGCGCTATACAAATATACTTGACTTGACTTGACTTGACTTTCTCCCCAGTCTGTCTTGAATCGGCTTTGGCCGCGACTCTGGAAGACTTGGAGTTAAAGTCCCTGTGAACCGCAAGTTGCACACGACTTTTCTCCAGTGTTGTGACGTATTTCCAAGTGAAACGGAATATTGAACAGAGGGCAGGGTTTTACTTTAGCACTCCTCCTCTCCATCTCTCGCTCATAGCAGACTAACGGTTTGAGGGGAGTGGTTAAGTGTTTTCAACCCAAGCCGTCAAACTGACGTCATCAGAAAAGGAACGCCATTCCAGGTAGAATTTCTATTTCAGAATTACTGAAGGTCTTTTTTTGCTTGGTGATCGGAGGACCACAACCGTCTGTGCGTTTTTTGTACAATCTCCAACTTTTCTTGCACACGATCCTGAAGTGTCATGTCCTTATATGGGAATTTGCGGGGGGTTTTCTTATGCTAATCAGGAACAACTGGCACGCGCTTTCAATTACGAAGACGTAGAACACGTCAACCCTAAGAACACAGGTGCGAACAATTCTGTTGTTTAAGACAGTGGTTTTCAACCTCTCCTGCAGGGACCCCCTGACAGGCCATGTTTCTGTTTTAACCCTGAAATGGCACACCTGATTCAATTAATGAGTAGTTTTTAGAGTAGGAAGAGTAGGAATTAGTCAATTAATCAATTAGTCAACTACTCATTAAGCCTTTAATTAACTGAATCAGGTGTGCCATTTCAGGGTTTAAACAGAAACATGGCCTGTCAGGGGGTCCCTGCAGGAGAGGTTGAAAACCACTGGTTTAAGAATATGTCATGAATCCGATGTAGACTTTTCTTAAGAAGTTTATTAAGTACAAAGTTAAGAACATTCTTAGGAAGATATTGGTGAATGAGGCCCAAAGAACGGCACTGAATTCTTAAAAAAGGAAGATGCGTTCGGAGTTTTGCCGACCGGACACGGCAAAAGTTTAATCTATCAACTAGCTCCGCTGGTGGGAAAACGCTCTGGTTGGTTGTAGCGCTATCCTATTGCGTGCAGAGGGAATTTGAAAGACAACCGTTTATCCCGCCCCTCGGATTGAGCCCTGCCAATGGTGTGTTCCCAGACCCAACATCTTGATGTGGGTCTGGCTTGTCAGGTAAATATTAAGAATGGCGTAAATTTCAGACCAATTCAAGTCGTTCGTTGTAGTTCATGGAAAGTGAATTCTGTTAAATAAAATATATCCCTGTGGAGTGGACTTGAGCTTTGTAACCTTGCAGATCTTTTTTATGCTCAAACGGCAACATTACACACTAACTAAAGTTGAAAAATTGGGGAAAAAAATAATAGCATGTTTAAAACCGTATATTGTAGTAGGTACATTTGGTTTGAAACAGCCATTAAAAATATATGTTCTAGTACGAATATGGGTATGAAATAGGGACAATATTATTTCAACCATGTTGACGTTGTCACTGTCATATGACAGACAGTACTTGGTACTTTTAAGAACTGTTCACTGAAAGGTTCTTTAGGAAACCCAAAATAGTTCTTCTATGGCTTCAGTGCGAAAGCCCCTTTTAGAACCTTTATTTTCAAGGCAAGACAGTACACGCAAAAACATTGTTTTCCATACATAGGTCAATTTTGAGATTTTGTGCAAATTGGCTTTACATAACATGTTGTTTCAGACTAGTAGAAAGAAAACATCCAAAATACACTTCAGTGTTGTTTATTAATTGCACTTATCTAATTGAGTCTGTAGATTTCAAATACAATATATCTTTAAACGTTGTTTTCTCAAAATGAGCTTTTTCTCATGCACTGGGCTAGAAATCTCAGTAGCACTTGCATACTTTGACCTTTACAGTTTTATTCCCATTTATATGCTGAAGCTGAAGGTTTTTAACAGAGTAGTTTGTTCATATATTATTTGACTGGTTTTATACATGATGAAACAAGAATTTTGAACCTGGCTTTATCCAATGTTCAGATTTCAGTTCTGAAAACGTATGCAAATGAGTGCATATTTAATTAGATAATACCTCATTTGCATATTTAAACAACATTTAAATATGCTCACATTTCTTGATGTAATCAATCAACTGGGGAAGTATGGTGGTATCTCTTCTTTTTTTACCATATTCACCTGGGGTGTCAATAATTGTGTCCCTTAAAACAAATTTTTTATCACCAAAATGACGTTTAAAAAATAAAATCCTGTAAAAAAAAAAAAAATTCTTCATGCCTTAAAATAGCTTGAGTGTAACTACACCCTTGCTTCATTTAGTACGCAGACCCATGAATATGCAAATGAGCCCTGCCTCCACTCAATCAGACAAGCTCAGAATACCTGATGCCAGAATACCAGCTCGGACAACTTTACTGTAGTAAACGCTACACAATGGCAAGTGGAAATACTGTTTTAATTCAGTCATATATGTTTGAACCAGAAACTGATTCAGAAGTAGTGGAAGAGTGAATTCTACAGGCTCTTCTACAAGATGTATCAGAATGGTAATGCGTTTTATGTATCGCTCTCTACATCAGACACATAACGGTAATTGATATGATTAGCCTTTTGCTTGACTATGTTATCAAACAGCTAATAATGTGCTGCTAATGTTACACAAACCATGTTCCAATTCGCCATCTCAGTCTGCCTTCTAAAAATAAGTATCCTTAGAAACGCTTTGAACAACGTCAGTGGAGAAAATCATATCATAACATTGTAATATACATCATAATCCACCTTCTATTGATAAATGTACCCGATTATTCAAATCAAGAGAAAAATGTAGGATAACCTGGCTTCTCTTGAGACTCCCCTATTTCAGAGAATAGTTAATGATATGCTAAAGCCTGCCGGCACGTTGACGTGATTGGATACAAGGTAGTTTGTGACGTAAAGAACACCAGCGATTAAAAAAAAAAAGGAGAAAATACTCCGCAATGGTTTTGACTAATGAATTTGCACATCCTTGGTTTTTCTTAAAAGCATATTAAAAACACCACATAAACAACATTAAAAACGTGATTTTCACCACAGGGGTCGATTACAGTGCAGTGGAATGTAAGGATATTTAGATGTTTTCAATAAAAGCAGACAAAGATTTTTTGCAGTGTATTAATGAAAAACTGCAAGATTTTGACCTATCAGTAATCACCTCACCCTTTACCCTGCATTAATCGAGAACTGGGGGTCATGATCCCACTAGCGAGGAAGGGTCTAGTGTCAATGTGCTTATATGTGTGTCTGTGTGCAGTGGCATTTATGGGTGCTCATAGAATCGCCATTCCTGGGCTTATCGCAGAGAGAGGTTAAGACCATCTCTGACACGGACCATCATCCAGTGCAGCGGAGCACTGCAGTGCTCGACGAGTATGAGAGAGAGAGCGAGAGAGAGAGAGATATGAATACAGAATAAACTGCCACACCACCCGATGCTGTATTTTTGGAAACGATATCCCAGCATGCACCAGTGCTGTGATACTGATCCCGGAATCTAGGTGTCCATTTCAATTCCACTGTGCAAAAAGGGGAGGGAGGGTGGAGGGGTTCATTCGATCCTAATGATCCAGAAAACGTACATTTCATAAATGGTAACTTTAAAGCAAAAAGATTTGGAGGAATTGTTTCATAGAAAAAAGCAACATGAGTCATATGATTGGCTCTTAGGAGGAGAGATGCTGTGGGAGAAGCAAAATGATTGGTTGTTCTGAGGGTGGGAAGGAGGCTGATTGGTTGTTTTGCCCTATAGCAGCAGAGCCTGCAGGCAAACAGGCCAACAGCAACAATTACACTGACGGATCTGAAAGAACTGGGTCGCTCTATGCCCACACTTTCCAACAGGGGATAAGACCAGCCAAAGCCTTTGAAAGCGCACACATACATATATCTGCTCATATATCACCTGTTACTGTGCTTATGCACACAAGAACACAAAGCACTCAACTTACTACATCCAGATTCATTTATACAGTATTCAGATTGATCTGTGGATGCATGTGATTCTCAAACATATAATCCCTTCAACTTCTTCACAGCTAGACACAAGCTGTTACGTCAGAACACACGCACGGAGCTCCAGATGAGACCCAGATGCATATTTGCGTTCTCTCGGTTTAACCGGATGTTGCCATGTTCGGTTACACTAAACGCTCCATTAACTGCACTCAAACCCTGCCTCACACCTGACAGGAGCCCACCAAATAAAAATCACCTACCCCTGGCTGACAGCTTCTTTGTGTTGATGATTTTGGCCGCATACTCTTGGCCGGATGATATCTTCACGCATCGCCTCACGACAGAGAACGCGCCCCTGAAGAAGAGGGAAAAAAAAGAGAAGACTGTGAGGAAAAAAATGGGCACGAGGCCCTGATGCCGAACAGATAGAGCATATGGCATGGAGAGCAGAATCTGTGCCATGATGGAGGCACAGCCTGAGCGCTTCCAAGCTTACACAACTATGATTTTCCATGGTTGTTTGTCCGTGTGTGTTTGATGAGCGTGTGTGGGTGTTTTGAAATTGCTTGGCATATTTGCTGGCCACATGCACACACCAAATCCGTCAATGCGCTTATTGGAAACGAGGGGGTTAATTACACATCACCTTAAATATCCCCATGGTGCGTTTGTTCTTCTCTCAAACAGAATGAGAGAATGATGTATTTTTTCAACATATATCACTTTTAGAAAATCGGGTTACATTGTACTTACTCAAAACATGTACTTAGTAATATTAATTATCTACACTATAGAGTTACAGTTAGGGTTTGGTTTAGGGTTAGTTGTAATATGCATCATTTACTGTTATTACTATAGTAAGTACATGTATGTCACCTTAAAATATAGTGTTACTGAAAATTGTAATAATTTTGAGGAAAAAAATTAGGTAAAAATCACAGTACAATTAAATCACCTATAGTATAGTTAAAATATATTTTAAAAGGCAATACATGTAATTTTACTATGCAATATTTACTGTAAAGACAATCCTTTTTAGAATTGAAAAATATAAATGACCTTATAATTTATGGATAAAATGTATATGTAACAAGTCAGTATATATACTTTTCCAATAATATATTGTTGAAATTTTGTTTTAATAATTTTAACAATTTAAATAAAATATCAAACACCTTATAATGTATGTGGAAAAGTACATTCCCTGTGCAAACCTTCACATCTGCTTGTATTATATTTAAAATGTTAGTTTCATCTTATATGTGTGCACTTGTGCAATTGTTCTGTGTTGCATTTTGCATTATTTGCAAGTGTTAATGCATTAGTGTAATGCTGGAGAGGCTGATTTCAATCAACTAAATCGTGTAAAATCCTTTTATCCAACACAGGTATTGTGATATATTTGAGACGTGCACATCTATAATATTAAAGTGAAAATGAATGACAATAGGCTATTTATGTTTAGTTGATGTGAGGGTATAATGGAATGTGCTCGAGCAGCGTATTGTTGCCATAGTAACCTCCTAAGCGACTTCGCGAGCGTCTATTTGCGCACTGTCTTGTAATCTTACTTTAATTGCTAGTGGAACGTTGCTTAGAAACACTGTTACAACGTATACTTATTTATTTTTGCATATACTTATATGGAAAAAATATTCATACACCACAAACCTTTTGTTTCGACTTCTTTTGGAAGGGTTCAGCTGCTTTTTTTTTATTATTCGTAAATAAATAATTCAGTGTATAATGATAATGTGCATTTTATGAAATTAAAAATGGCACAAATAGGCACCTCTATGTAACAAAGGGGAGCCTTCCTCTGGTACCCAATGTTTATAGGCTACATGATGCCACCGCGCAGATGGCGCAGAGACGTTTCGAAAACATCATATTTTGAACGGACTGTTATTCAAGACATTGCAATCTAAAGGTCACACTGGGCTTAAAACGGACTCAATCCGGAACATTTTTTATCTGAACGCACCAGCAAGTCGGAATAAATATATCACACGCTGAAATGAAATAAGGCATCTCCTGGAGCTGTAGAGATCGATCGGGACCACCGATGTGGCCTCTGTTGCTCGCCCTCCCCCCTCCCCATTTAAACACAACGCGAGGAATCCCCAACGCGATAATTAACGGCGCACGGGAATGTGTGTCTGCACTGTAGTCGCATTGCCATGAGTATCCCTGTCTCCGCGGGGGAAAAGCCCGAGCCCGCTAAAACGTACATTATAGCAGCTGTTAGGGTATCTGACGTGATGATCACAATGGCCGCGTCCCAAAACCTAGAGCGGTGGTTTCATACACTGCAATTTTTGGGCATCACAGGCACGTTTGGAACGTTCCGTTCCGTTCCGTTCCGTTCCAAACGCACCCGTGATTGTCAAAGACTGCCGTCTGGGTTGGCAGCTTGCAAGGCTGTGAGACAGAGACTATGTATAATCAAGCGCTCACGGCAAGGTTGTTACAAGCGTTCGCTGCAATTATAGCGGGGCTGTCAAATAGAAGACGCGTCGCAACCGCATCATTTCATTGTGCATATGAAATGCACAGGAATGCAATGATCCTGACCTGCAGTAGAAAATCCAGCACTTACTTGCCGAGCTCCTCAAAAAGCTGATATTCATCCGTGAATCTGGTGCAGATGGTCAGAGCCATTGTGATGGGGAATCGGCAGCGCGAGGAAGAGGATGATGCGGGGAAGCGCGGTCAGTCTCCTCTCGTCCCTCCTGTACACCAAAAGGAGAGCACTTGAATGATTTTTTTCTTAGCTTCTGCTTCGGTTCCTCGTCTCTTGAAGTGAGCTGCACCGATCAATGTCAGATGATCAGATATGTAAACCTAGGGGTCGATCACTAAGGGGAGGAAGAAGCGCGTTCACATCCGACGGTTCCATGGGCTCATCATTATGCGCGTTGACGTTGCCATCTCTCTCTTGGACGTGTTTGCATTTAGAGCACCTCGCCCCCTTCTCCCCTCCCTTTTAAAGCCATGCCCCGCCCTCTCAAACATCATGCACTTCATTTTCATCATACTTAATAATTCGTCATGGCAATAATAGCAATAAGGTCAAATGAATAATTGATCTAGTATAACCTATATAAGCATAACTGAAGTGACATTTCACAAAGCTGCAATGTGCCATGCTATGCGTCATCTAAAACTATAAACAAGTTTCATTTTATTTAATGCATATGAAGTGTTTATGATCTAATAAATTACCACCCATTTGTGCTTGAAAAAATACCATTTGTTAAACTATTTAAATTACCTACACAAAGAGATAAAGGTTTTTTTCAAGGTATCTCATTGAGAAATGTAAAAAAAAATTATAATTTTTTTTTAATTAATAGGCCTACTAATAATAATAATGATAATTTTCATCAACTTTACAGAAACAACACTGCCAGAAATTACGGCTGCATACTGTAATATGGTTGTGCATGATAATTCTCAAGATATCCTTTTGTTGCTAAATTTAGCAGTCCCGTGGTATGTTTATAGTATCCCATGGTAATACCTACTGACATTCAAATGTACTTCCAAGAATACCATAGTACTACGATTGTAGGCTACATAAAAAAATAAAAAATAAAAATAAAAAACATATAGGCCTAAGTACAGAAGGCTACAGTCATAAAAATGTTTTTAGATGGCAAAGACAAAAACAATAAAACAGGAAAATAAGGAGGTAGACCTGTAAAAAAAAAAAAAAAAAAAAAAAAAAAAAAAAAAAAGTGCAAGTAAAGAAATCCAACAATTTAGACTACACTAAAAAAGGATCGACTGTTAGCCTATGTGAAATAGGCCTAATTAATTCACATCTAAATCATCTAAATAATAATATCTAAATTTGTAGCCTACTGTAGCGTATACAGATATGTCAGTGTATAGTATAGAAACACAAGAATCCATAACATTAAAACCCAGATATGCTGGCAGAGCTCAGAACTGTTTGTGACGCACATTCACAGCTGGTATGTCAACGCATGCCCACGTGCAGTGTAATCTCTTGTGCACTTCTATCTTTTGAGCACACGGGTGCGCTGTTGTACTGGCCATAGTTTCACAAACTATTACCAGAGAATGGCCGTTTCTCAATACCAAGAACGCAAACTTCGGACTTTAGTCCTTGGTAGTTCGGACTTGACAAGTTCGACTCAGGAGAACGAACTCCCGAGGACGGGAGGACGCAAGTCCGCAAGTCCACACAACCCTGACTCTTTTTGTTTTCATTTTAAAAATATGATACATAAAAAAACATTATAATATTGATCATTAAAACTGACATTTAGCAAAAAGAGACAGGGTTGTGTCATTTTATTTTATTTTATATACATACAGTGAAGAGAATGTAGGCAACATGTATAATAAAATATTTTATATGTTTATATAAAATAAAAAGACATAACCTTTTTTGTTAAATGTCAGTTTTAATGATCAATTAACACAGCAAGCTTGCTGGTTGGTGTGAGATGCATTCTGGGATACCTTGCTGTCTCAAGTCCGCACAAGTCACCTCTCGATGCATCCTCGGTAAAAGGGGCGGATCAAGAACACATCCGGGGATTTGAACTGGACTTGGCTACTGGCTAGATGTGAACTTTGAATTGGAACAGAACTTGGGCAGCGACTGATGACGTTTCACAAGTCCACAAGAATACAAGTACAGACAAAAACGCATATTGAGAAACGGCCAATGTCTAATAAGGCGAGAAGTTTCACTCTCAGTACACTTCCGGCTTCTGAAATGGTTGCAGTTCCACTTTGATTCCATATGAGGGCGCTCACAGGACGAGTGCAGAATGAATGGAGGTCTATGGCAGTATACGCCTCAAAATCCACTTTTCTCAGGATATAATTTTTTGTCTAGTAATTTGAATATTGTATTCGAAAGGAGATGCAAAGAAATTACACATTGCTGGGTGTTAGATTTTTTAGAGTAAATTTGCTTTAAAAAGTCTTTTAAAGTGTCAATGACGTCATACACATCACATCGTACGACCAGAGATACTGCTTTACGGCAATCCTTCAGTCACTCCGGTGCTTTCGCGCTCTGCACTTTCTTTTCTCTCCAGGCATCGATAACACAGCTGACACAGGTAAATACACGTGCTAGAAGAGTTTTTGTTTTGTTTGTTTCTGGTCCCGCTTCAGATGCCACGATGCCATCAAGCGGTATCTCTGGTCGTAATCAGTCCTTCACTGACCAATCAGCGTTCATTAGCAGAATGCTAGCGTGTTATGGGCAACAACAACTCAACCTGTAAGAAATCGAAAGGGCATAAGTACTCGTTCATTCAACTTTCGACCTATAACCCATGTTGAACTTGCAAAACCTACTATCGAATCTGAGGTTTCTCAACGGCAATTGGGTGAAAGAGACAAATTTAGCCGTCTAGCCCCATAGACTCCCATTCATTCTGCACTCATGGGCGATCGCCACCAGTGGAGCTCTGGTGGAACTACAACCAAAATTCGGTACATTAGGACTTAAAGCGGGGCTCAGTAGTTTCGGGATTTCTTCGCTGTATTCTCGCTTTTTGCTCGCAGGTTTCTCTCTAGAGCTCCCCCCACAGCTTCGGAATAGATATTTGACAACACTGTTGTAAAAACTCGTTGGCTATTCTCAGACACCAGAGGCTAGCAGATCAACGACATCAAAGCAGATGGGACATTCTTTAAAACGTCTTCTTCATTCGGGTTCGAACAGCGTGAGGGAGCGCAATAATGACAGCATTTTAGCAGATTTCTTTTGGCCGTAAAGCAATTGTTTACATCGCGAGACCTGATATCACGCGATACTTCCTGACGCGGCGGCCCGCCGGCTCAAAGTTGCAATTGCGGATTTTCCGTTCACGGGCACCAGGGGGGTGCGAAACGACCACCATTCAACCCGAAATAAGTAATATAACCATTCCAATGACTCCGAAGCTGTTCAGTTAAGGTAAAAAAGTTACTTAGTTCACCTTTAATAGGGAGTGGACAGGCTCTCCGTAGACGGGCTCTGCTATTACTGTGGATTCAAACATTGCATCACATTGAATCAGTAAGAAACTCATTTTTGGAAGAATTTTTATATATTATATATATATTTATAACTTATATAATATGTTTGTACCATTGCAAGAGTTCAATTGGGGGACATTCTGAATTCTGATGGTAACAAACATGTCAGCATCATTTTCTTTTTAATCTGCTGGAATCTTCTGTCTTGCCATTCACTTCAAGTTGAATGTAAGGGCAGGCAGGCTGAATCTTATCCATTAAGATTTATGTTAGATATGGTAAATCGGACTACCATTATGCTCAAACAGGTTATTCACAATAGGATACGATTACGATATTCTACTCTAGCCAAGGCCTACTCTAACAATGCAGGTCAATTTCATAGTCTTGTGAAATTTAGACATTAATGCCATCCGTTGAGCAATGTGAAAACAAGAGATTACATTAGAAATATCTGGGAAGCTTAGGCGAGGATGAACATGAGTAGAGCATTTAAGTCATAATGAAATCAAAATTGATTTTAAACTCTTTTTTATTTTTTTAATAATCACAGTGTTCATTATAAATGATTTGTCCATGCACATCACTATTTTTTATCAAATTCATTCATGTGTCCTTAGAATCTTTAATCAAAATAACTTCTCTGATGAGGTGTTTACTGGCGCACAAAGGTAGGCTAACCCCTAACTTCCACCAACTGCGGAACGGCTGCGTTCCCCCCTCCGGAGCAGATACGCAGAGCTTCTATTTTTGCCGGATGCCGGAGAGCTCCGCAGCAATTGAGCACTTATATCGCGCGATCATACGTGAATTCGCGAGATCTCGTGGGTACTCGTGACTTCAGCTGTCAGTCATGGCCGCAGCCGTTCCGCAGTTGGTTAAACAATGTTTACCATCTCTATCCCAAACTCAATAAACTCAGCAGTTTGTTTTAGTGATGGAAATGTATGATAGGCAAGCTTGAGAACTGAACGAATGGATGGATGGAAAGAAAGTTCTTTTTTTCTTTTTCTTTTTTTTTTTTTTTAAGAGGAAATATTGGCCTACAACTAGAATGTATACATAACAATAAATTTGCTTGCTTTAATGAGCTTTAATCCCCCCCCCCCCCCCCCCCCTTTGTAAACTGGAATAAAACAAGGCCACAAGCATTTCTTGTACTTTATCAATCTTGGATCAAATAAACACTGGGATAAGTGTTTACAGGAATGGTCTTTGTTTGGTAAACTTTCAGCTTTCTTCCAGCTGGAATATAACAAAATTGTTCTATTGATCTATATACGTCTGACTGAACATAAGTATTCCATCATGGGTAAAGATCTCTGTTCTCAGTCAGGGTAGATACAATTTTGAACTTTACAATGCTCTTAAAAGTAAAGGTTCCAAAAGGGGGTTTTCACTGCATTAAGAAAAACTATTTTTGGTTCCCCAAAAGAATCTTTCAATGCACCATTTTTTCTACGTGTAAATAATATTTTATTCATCCAAATAACCTTTTTTACCTATACATAACTTTTTTGTGTAATGAAAAGGTTCTATGGATGTTAAAGATTTTTATGGAACCATTAAGAGGGACGTTTTTAAGAGGGATACAACATTTGAAGGATAAAAATGAGTCTGTGAGAGAGAGACTTGCTCTGCGTCCAAATATAGGGGAGACCGGGGACGGTTGTAACACGCGGCTAGTTGTAATACTACCAATTCCACCAATCAGAGATAAGATAGGAGTCATGTAACAGTTTCAGTTTCCTCAGGCTTCCTTTATGATCGCACACAGGAGTTTTTCAAGTCTGCGTTGCAATCTCTCCTGAAGCTACAGCAGAAAATCAAATTCTGAGGTAAGAAAGTAAAAGAAACATAACAAGATAATATTTTGTTTAGTACTTCTACCGTTGTAGATAATGTTGTATGAGTTATATTAGGTCAAACTGTAGTTTCTATAAAGAATGGTGTATCAACCTCCTACTAATTTCAAAGCACCATGCTAATACAGCTAGTTAAACAATAGTGACAGAAGCGGGGTAGGTTGTAACACACACACACACACACACCCACCCATATGAATGTGCACGTACAGACATGCACACACAAACGCACACTTGTGCATGCACAAACTATAAAAATATATACAAAATATGCACATACACTCCCCATATTTTATTGTTGCGGCCATTCATTTAAAATAAAAATGTTGTTAATAAAAACACTTAGTTTTTGTGCATTTTGTCTACCTGTTACAACTTACCCCAGTATGCGTTACAACCTACCCCCAGTAGTAGGGTAGGTTGTAACAAAGGACCACCTTGTATTCATGATCATCTCACAAAGTCTGTGATATATTTGAAGAAATTTAAATTGTTGCCATTTGTAGAAGACAAATATGGGTACTTTGCCTAAAAGTTTCAGACGTGTAGCTAAAAAAAAAAAAGGTCGTTTTAGGTGCTGAAGAAAAAAGTGTTACAACCGTCCCTGGTCTCCCCTACTTCCCTAAATTGTAGTATTATGTATGAATTCACAGTAGCCTATTTATAAAACAGTACCCGGATGATCTATTATGACAAAATTCTGAAATGTGCATCTGACGGACACTCTACTATCCCATGAGGCCATGGGAGAGGAGTTGTGAAAGGCAGGGAAGTGACACAACTCACACATTCATTCAACAAAATATAGCAACAAGCATTCTTTAAGCAAAAAGATTTCACAAAAAGAAGTTTGTGAGGTTTTAAATGAGATATACTGAGCTATACTGTTCAAAATGAAGACAAAAAAGTATTTGGACACTTTCTGGTTGTCAGTGGAACATATTCATAATGTAAACTTGAAGGAAACCAATAAAAACTTTCACTAGAATCATCTTGGGTCCAGAAAAGTAAATGCGAAAATGTCTCAGAGAAGCTAGTTCTGGGAAAAGTTCATTGTTTAAGTGGTTTAAGTGGCTAAATACCTATGAACCAAATGTTTACAGACCAGTTCACATCCATTTCATAACAAACACAGGCACTGACATATCCTGAATAATGTGGTTTACAAATGATGCGTCTTCATAAAAATGATACATAAGCCATTTCTTCAGAACTTAATATCTTTGTATAATCAAGGGGAAATAAAGTCAAATAAGAGTAGGCCTATAGTGACACTTCTCCATTTTAAAAACGACTACAGAGGCATCACCCAAACAAATATCCCAGGATTCCACAACTACATTTGGAAAGACTGGTAAAATGTGTTCAAATGTGGGACTATTGTGAATTTGAGAATGCTTCTGTGAAATAGGTAAACATCTGAAGCGCACTTCCTGCATTTTGCCACTTACAAAAAAGCGTAGCGTAGCCAGAAAAGAGACTCTGGGTGTGCCACATTTATTGTCAGATTACTGTGCAAAATTATTAACCATAACCATATAACCATGCCCCACATAACCATAAAACGATATAAAATACAACTATACATTACACTCAGGATCGCCAATAACATAGTCATAACATAGTGCCTGTTAGCATGCTTAAAGGGCGAGACGGCGTGGCCTGGCCTTGAAAGCCTCAATTATATCATCCAGGTCCAATGTCTCTGCGAGTTCTCGTTCAAATGTCAGCAACGAGAGGCTATTTAGTCGTTCTGTGAGCATGGTTGCTCTGTTGCTGGATTTGATTTGGTTCACTGCTGAAAACAAGCGCTCCACAGAACAGCTTGTAACAGGCTGAGTTTTTTTGCTAAAAAAAAAAACAGGGAGCTTAATATGATTGTGTAATCAAAAATTCTCTGTTGTTTATTTATATGCGCGGCAAACATCTCTGGGGAACATCTCTTTCGTTTTTTAACGAAAATGATTTAAAATGTAAATTACATTTTAACATTTTGAGCGTTATGGCACCATATATTGTATTCTTATTTCTGTGCCCCTGAGAGTATGATTTAGAATGTTCAGTGACGTCACAGAACTGTCAGATTCAAACTGCTTTCGCGCGTTGGCTGGCGCTGAGACTGATGTATGGAGCGAATTATGTGCCATAATTTAACAAACAAATCCAGCATTTTGCAAACAAACTCAATCTACTTCGCAAAGGAAAACTCGACTCGCAAACAAACTCAATCTACTTCGCAAAGGAAAACTCGACTCGCAAACAAACTCGATCCGCTTTGCAAAGGAAATCTCGACTCGCAAACAAAAAGAAACCAATGTGCAAGCACAAAGGTCACAAATGCGTCCAGGCAGATTTTCTCACAAATGCGTGCAGGCAGATTTTCTCACAAATGTGTCCTGGCAGATTTTCTCACAAATGCGTCCAGGCAGATTTTCTCACAAATGCAGTTGAGCAACTTCCTCTTCTAAAACAGTAGATGGCGCTAAACTATAGGCTAATTTAGTGCTAGTCTCCCAGGAGAAGCACTGATTTGAAACTTGCCTTTGCCTACAGCTGAGGAAAATGACCGGTGAACGGGTGTGTTTCTGTCTTATTTGATCTATAATTAACCTTTTTGAGGTTTTCTCTTGCCAAACGTTTATTGCATATCTAGACAGAAATCCACATTAGCACTTAGTAGCACTTCACTCTAGGATCGGGGAATCTATAAGCTGAAAGCTCTGCCATCTTGTTGCTTTTTGTCATTTTTTTCTGCATCGGACTCATGCGAAATTACTAAATTAGTGATTATGTCTACACTTGAATGAATCTATTTCTTTCGTTCTCCATAAATTAATGAGAACATTTAATTTAATTGAAAGGAGGCTCCCACTTATTTATTTATTTAGCCTAGTTGGAATTCAGTCAGCTTAACAATTAATGTAATAAAATAATTAATGCAAAAAAAAAAAAAAAAAAAAAAAAAAAAAAACCTATATACAATTGTTTCTTATCTTGCCTGTGACGTAGCCTATGCAGTGCCCAAATTATTATTTTGGACACACAAATGAAACCCGCCGCTCAATTAAATGAAATGTTCTCATTCATTTATGGAGAACGAAAGAAATAGATTCGTTCAAGTGTAGACATAATCACTAATTTATGGTGCTAATGTGGATTTCTGTCTAGATATGCAATAAACGTTTGGCAAGAGAAAACCTCAAAAAGGTTAATTATAGATCAAATAAGACAGAAACACACCCGTTCACCGGTCATTTTCCTCAGCTGTAGGCAAAGGCAAGTTTCAAATCAGTGCTTCTCCTGGGAGACTAGCGCTAAATTAGCCTATAGTTTAGCGCCATCTACTGTTTTAGAGGAGGAAGTTGCTCAACTGCATTTGTGAGAAAATCTGCCTGGACGCATTTGTGAGAAAATCTGCCAGGACACATTTGTGAGAAAATCTGCCTGCACGCATTTGTGAGAAAATCTGCCTGCACGCATTTGTGACCTTTGTGCTTGCACATTGCTTTCTGTTTGTTTGCGATGATTTCCTTTGCAAAGCGGATCGAGTTTGTTTGCGAGTCGAGTTTTCCTTTGCGAAGTAGATTGAGTTTGTTTGCGAGTCTAGTTTTCCTTTGCAAAGTAGATTGAGTTTGTTTGCAAAATGCTGGATTTGTTTGTTAAATTATGGCACATATTTCGCTCCATACTGATGCGCTTATCATATATCACAACTAATATGCAGTGTTTTCAACCACATAATGTTTATTTTATGTTTCAGACATTTAAATACACATAAGTACTAGTAAAACAATACATTTGTAGTTTGTAAAATACACACTGATGTCTATGGAAGCAGCAAAAACAATCTATTCAAATGTAATTTGCCGACGTGTTTTATTCATATATCAGACACACATAGCGGAACTATAAAGTTTACTCTATTCTTCTCCCAGTTCAACAGCCGCTTACTTTATTGTATTTCGGGTGAAACTGTGGAATTCAGGTGCTGTAAATCCGGCTGACAGGACTCTGAACTGCAGCGCTCATCTCGTTATAGATCAAGATAATTTATAAAGGTTTTTAAACGAAGAATCGGAATATCAGATAGTTGATGGTAAGCAAGTTTGTGAATATTTTTAATAAAAAAGGAAAAAGGAAATAAAACGAATAGCGATACATCTGTTAGTTATTGTGGCTGCGGTGTGTCAATTCAATTCAATTCAATTCAATTCAAATTTATTTGTATAGCGCTTTTCACAATACATATTGTTTCAAAGCAGCTTTACAGAAAGTGCATTTCAGAAATGTACATAGAGAAATACAGTTAGTTAATCATGTATTGATTTAGGGCATAAACATATCGCCAACGTCGAGTCGTCTCTTCGCAGGCGTCGAGTCGTCTCTTCACGGGCTTCGAGTCGTCTCTTCACGGGCGTCGAGTCGTCTGTGTCATAGATATCATATAAAGGCTAGATGTCTTAAGGCGGAGTCACTTCCGGCATCACCGGCGGCCATCTTAGGACAGGACTCTGTGAATTAAGGTGAGTGAGCAGCACGCACACAAATCCTCTTATCTCGCTGAAATCTGGACGGATTTACAAACGGTTTGGTTTCTTACAAACGTTATTAACATGGCTATAATTCTGAATGCTTAAACATTTTGAACATAATTATTCATATGTATGCAGTATAATAGCTACATCTCTGACGTTTATAACAAACCAAACCGTTTGAAAATCGGTATAAAATTGAGCAAGTTATGGTTATTTAAAAGTACATGCACCATGTTATGAGTGAACGAGCATCCTGTCTTAAGATGGCCGCCGTGTGCGGATGTCGAGCTCCATTGGCCAGCAGCGCGGACGAGACATCTAGCCTTTATATGATATCTATGGTCTGTGTCACGTGACAATCATGACGCTTCGCCATGGAAACAAGGGGTCAAGGGTTGATTTAAAAATAATAATATTCTAAGTAAACAACAATAGCCCAAGTTTAGTAAAACATTTTTTATTGAGACTATGAAAAATAATTCTGCATCCATTTTTAGGTGTGGGTGACACCGGCACACCCTGGCACACCCGTGGCTGCACCTAAAGCAATTACCCAACTGTAATGTCCTATTCATTAACCTAAAAAAAAAAAAAAGTGTTTCATGGCTTCACTCAGGACAGACATTTTATTGTAAATACTGAATCAAATGGATTATGCTAATTCAAACAGAGTTGGCTTTGGTAGAAATAACTGGCCATACCCATGTTTTAATGTGCAGATTCGTCACTATCTGAAGTGATTGTCTTGGCCATTTACTTCTGGCTTCTATAAGAAATAACACGATTGAAAGTAACTGAATGGTCTCACTTTATTACTCACATGACTAATGTCACAGTGAGGCTCTGTGACTAGAGACTCTTATTTTGTAAAAGGACTCTTATTATGACACTGGACTGAGAACATACTACGCATACATACACTTTTCATACTAACATCGTAACACATTATCTGTTTTGCGCAAATTTTAACACCAGTTAACGCAAATATGTGTGCGTCACTGATTGTGTGTTGTTAAGTGTTGTTCCTGTCCTCACCATGTCCTTTTTCTTTAGTTTAACATTTACTGAGTCATTATTTTCACTATGTTGATTTATGTATTGTGTTAAGAACTCAAACAAGACCGGTAACCATGTTAAATGTTTATTGTTTTCAATTAACCACTTGCATAATATAAATTGTCATACTTAAGTACTGGAACATTTTCCCATACCAAACAGACAAAACGGCACAGTAACTGCCGCCATTTTTGAATATCTCTTTCCCGCCAGTAGAAGGCACAGTTAATTGTTCTCATGTGAGAGGGGGAGATTGTTTGATTCTTCATTAAACATTGTTAAACATTAATAATTAATTGAGTTTGTTTCCAATGTTTATGTATTTTTGTATTATTCTAACAGTTTATCTCTTTGTTACTGTTAATTCTATTTTATTAATTTTTTTGTCTTTCTTCTTTATTACCTTTAATTACTAAATGGCTTAGTCCAAGTAGGAGGGGCTTAGCCTTTTTAAGAGGGCCTCTCAGTGTTGTTAGGAAGCTCATAGAGTGAGTTGGTTTGTTGCTCTGTTTTGGGTAAATTTATTGGCACAGCCAAAAGTTTGTTTGTGAATAACTTTGAACAGTTTATTTTATTTTTGTTTGTTTTGTCTCTTTTGGATTTTTACTGTAAATACAATTTGCACTCACTTATTGGAATAAACACTGAACTTTTGACTTCATCATGTCACTTAATTTCTGCTGCTACTATTTGAAACCTCTTTGGGGCCTCTTTGTGGCAGTTAACTTGGCACACCCCTGTCTCTGTTACAACTATATTATGAACTTTTCTTTAACCTTAGGTATCTCATAAATGTGATCCAGCGTGTAATCAATATATTATTGTCTGGGTAGAAAAATGTATGTGGGAAATCCCATACATCTTATTCTTTATCAGATAACATAATTTATGACAGATTCCCACTAAGACATTCCCACATCGGTAGTTAATCCCATTATTTCCTGTCTGGCAGTCATGGCAAACTTGTCTGTTTGAAAGAGAGAGCTAAAAAAACACTAATTACAGGCTTTAGGTGTAACGCTCAATCATCAAGCAGGAACTAGCTTGATGATTCAAGAAAGATATCTTGAAGCCCTTGGCCTTGACGGAAACAATCCACAGTTTTCTACACTTTTTAAAATGCCATTAAATAAAGCATATTTTAGTGAATTCAATCTCCCAGTAAAAAAAAAAGTATTACAATTATTTTTGCAAAAGATATTGGGTATAGGCAAAAAAAAAACAAAAAAAAAAAAACACACACACACAGTCAAAAATATCAAACTATATTAAGCAAGATTTTAACCTAAACTTGGCCTTTCAGGTCAAGGATGGTTTGAATTATTACAGATTATTTCATTTATTATTAATCATTAGTGTTAGCAAATTTTCTGATTTCTGTATTTTTGCAATAACCAAGCCCTCTTTAAATAGCCTTGCTATGGAAATGTCATGCATTCTTACATAGGCATGTTCTTATGCCTTCTTTGAATATATGCTTTCATAATTCATTGTCAAAAAACTGCAGGTTTCCAATGTGACAACTTATTCCAATGGACCCAAAAAGGTTTGTAAAATTAACTGCGAATGTTTGCTGTGTAGACCTTAGTCATAGTAGAGCCATTTTAAATTTTTGACAGGAATGACAGTGATGCTGTTACATGTTGTTAAACAACTTGTTCAGATTTCCAAAAGACTTTCAGTGGAAAATAACCCCATAAAACAGTTTTGAAAGGTGCAATGAAAATTACATGCGTCTGTCCCTCACAGCTTTGTTTTCTTCCGCGTAAAATGTATTATGGCGTCTATCTGATTAAAGTGGAAACTTCTTTTTTTTAGGTGGGAATATCATACCATATATGGTCTCTTATTAATGAGTATATGGAATATCATAAGTCCCTACAGAAACTGACTTCCAAATATAACCATGCATGAGTTTCACAGTATAATTGCTTCTTTGTTCATTGTGCCATTGAGACTTGGCATTGCATAATTAGAACACCTTATTTCAATAAATGTGCAGATTATTTGAGATTGTCTGTGTCCGATAACAGTAAAAAGCCTCCACAGCAAAGGCTTCATAAAAGCCAAGCTGTAATTTAGGTTTTGGTGACTGTGATGGAATAATTTGATACATTGTAATTTTTCCATTGTTTTTCCATTGTTTTTTTTTAAAGAATAGTCTCATACTTCGATGAGATTTTTTAGCAAACATTTTGCAACACTGGATAAACTCTTTCTCAAGGGAGAGATATTTGTGGTTTGGCACCAGTCTGTATTTCTTTCCCCTGCATTTCTTATCCTGCACAGCTCACTGAACTGTGCAAGCTGTGATGTGAAGATAAAGATCACACAGCATGTAAAAAAAGGTTAATTATCAATAGTGTAGTGTAGAGCACCACTCACACAGTTTTGTGGTGGAGTAACTGAAAGTAGAGCCAATATTGATTTCAATTTCAGATAACAGTATCTTTCCAGTAAATATGCAACTTTTCAGAGAGAAGAAGCAGTGTAACGTGACAAAATGCCATATCTCCACATTGGTCATAGTAAAAAAAAGACTGGTCTATACATTCACTTCCTCTGGAAAGTCCAAATAATCTTTGTGATCCGATTCGCTCAGATTACTCATTTAAATGCTATATTTGAATAAAATGATTCAGTGATTCATTTGTGTCCGTATGCATCATTTGCATGTTTATTACAATAATTTTACAAAATAATATAGGCTATTATAGAATTACTTTCTGCCGTTGGCTGCTATTTTTATGCAGTTATATAAATAATTAGGCTACTATTATATTCATATTTACTATTTAAATTGGTGGCTAAAAGAGATCCTGTGTTTTTGACAGATAAATAATGTAAATAAATAAATATGTATCATTCTGTACGTGTATATATTAAGCCTCCTGGTAAAAGACGTTTTGCGGAATCTCACCTGCTTGTAGTTTTTTGGTTTGAAAACCCCTAATTTGGCTTATTACATTTTCTAAAAGGACCAGTTTAACTTTGAGTTATAACTAGCTTGTGGCTCAGTTTGTTTATTTATTTGGTGTGCAGTACTTAAGAGTGAGTGTAATTTTTATCTGCATAATCAGAATTAATTTATGTATTGCATTAATGTCTTGCAAAATTCAATATGTTTTAATCAGATTTGATAAATGTGATTTGAATGTTATTGTTTTACTTTTTTCTATTGCTGAAATGAATTAGTGGCTTGACATCTTATGAGAACATTTTCAATTATTTTGTTGTGACTGGAAGTAGACAGGTCTTCCATGCGCATCTCAGCAACTCGTTTAAAGGGGTGGTATAATGCCCTTTTCACAAGATGTAAAATAAGTCTTTGAGTGTGTATGTGAAGTTTTAGCTCAAAATACCCCCCAAAAAATGTTTTGAGGGTGAGCAAAAATGCACCGTTTTGTGTCTGTTCCTTTAAATGCAAATGAGCTGCGGCTCCCAGCACAGAGGGCGGAGCTTCAACAGCTTGCACTTAGACAGATATGCACTGAAAATTTATGTTCAAACCATAGAAAGTATATAAACTGGACACAGCGACCCCATTGGATTCAACGGAGAAAAGTGAAGTCAATTAGAAGCTCTTACTTCCTGATGGCTGAGCGTACTGCGCAGACTCAAACTGAGGTTGACGACGTAGATGTGACGTGAGCAACCCGTCTGTCTTCTAGTAGCTGTGCCAAGAGAAATCTGAATCATTCCCTTCCGAAACTTGCAGAGATGGAGAGTGTGAGTAGGAGGTGTCCATGAGCTAGGAGCACGAGAAACTTTTGCTAAGTATTCAGATTTTTTTTGTTGTCATTTTGCCTCCACGTCCCCCCGATTGCCCGCGAGCTTCTCCTCCTGTGCATACGGTAATCTCTCTACTGTGCGACAGAGAGTCGCGTGGTTATGACGCAATCGTTAGCCTATTTTTACAAAATCTGCTTCTACAGGGCCATAACGTAAGATACAAGGTAATGGAGCCTTTTATACATTTCCGTGTTTCTTTAGACATAAATAATGGACAAATTGAGTCTTTAACCGCCTCAGATGTGAAGTTATTCGCTTGTCAAAGTGACGCCAAAATGAATGGGAGTCAATGGGATGCTAACAGCAGGTGGGGGTCCGCTAATCAATGGCGGCGCCTGGGGAAGCTTCAATGTTTTACGAAACATTGGCCCCCTGGTTCAAACCGGATTCAGACAAAGATGGAGAGACTCAAGAAGAAGTGAAAACATGTAGAATGCAACAGGACGTTTCTGAATGGTTAGTAGATGAATTTATGTAGCTTATGTGTAGTTATCTTCTAGTCATTAATTAGCATATTCTGTCTTGATAATCTATGAATCGTGTTCAGGGGGTGGGGTTTATGTAAATTTTAGGGTTGGTGATGTCACTAACCCAGGAGGAATGTTGTGTAGTCCCTACCAGCCGTTTGATGTAGTCCTTAAAAAGTGAATTCTTTAAAAGCAATTATTACATGGCTTGGTTGAATTCTAATGTAGAATGCGGTCTGTTATTTCTTGATAACAGACCGCTGCTAAGGATAACACACCGTTGCCATGAAAAACAGCGTTGCTATGGACGCAGGATTCTAACCGTAGAGACGGAACGGACTATTTTAAATTATTGATTTATTTGGTAGGAAGCCATGTAATAAGTAAGGGATAATGTAGAGCGAGGCAGTTGTTACAGAGAATACAACCCCTTCAGGCTGATTCAAGACCCCTCCGCTTCCCTGATCAGCCTGCCGGGGTTGTATTCGCTATAACAACCTCCTCGCTCTACATTGTCCCTTACTTATCTCCCTTTGCTTTGAACTTTGAGCATTGTAACTTTGCAGATGTTGTTTATGCTCAAACAGCAACATTACACACTAACTAAAGTTAAAAAAGTGAAATATAATTAACCACCCCTTTAACAAATGCCATCTCTGCATACGCTGTGAGTTTGGGTTGTGTACGTTCATATCATGGGAACGCAATGTGCGTCATTTCACCAGATTTGTAATGTAAATCATCTACAAACCTACGCCAACAGAGAAAAAATACATCAATGTTTCTAAATATGCAAACTGAAATATTTCCAAATGAATCAAGAAAAATCGAATGGGCTTTTGAATCAGAATCAAATTGATATGTGAAATCAGTGTCAATACCAGCAGCTTTTTATGGCCAAAAACATTATAACAATACATTTATTAATCTAGTTAATGTTAATTTGAACATTATTAAAATCTAAAATAATCAAAATAAAAGTTTAAAACCTCATCATGAGTTTGTGTGTTTTGATGTCCACAATGTTATTACAGTGGCTGTAACATTTCTATCATAAAGAAGTGGCCAAATATTAAAGGGATGATCTTCCGTGGGTCTGCCATTCACAAAGTGGAAAGAGCAAAACATTTTGGCTGTTTCTCACAAATGTGTCGCTCAAATACACATAAGAGAAATGCGTAAACTACTGCTGCTGCCGTCCATTTGCCCCATTTCACATGTACTGCGTCGTGTCACATTAAGCACGTGCGTGAAAAGAACTCAAAATGGTGATTGAACGGTTAACGCAATACACTGTTAACTATTTGACTCGCATTGCCATGCAGCGTGTTCACACATTACAATAATGATTTTAACCAAAGCCGACGAGCTAGCGTGCTCCACATACACATTCAGTTCTGGTGCGTGGATTATGGACAAAACAAATATCTTTCAGGTATTTTTTTACGCTTGAACCAGCTATTATGGCCCACCATAACTGTGCAAATGACGCCAGTCTGTCTGTAATCCATATTAAAAGTTAGCTAGCCAGTCAAAACTACACAATCAACGCAGAACTACGGGTTTACAATACAACTACAATTAGCGGAAGTGGTTTACCGGAAATTTAACACATTTAAAAAATGGCGCCGCCCGCTCTTGCGTGAAAAATAAGGTGGATAGCGACTTAAACATTGCTTAACGCTCGCCTCACACTATACTGTCTTCAGAAAATGCAACATTTTAGTTTATATTTGACTGTTTCACCCATTTTCAAATATGTTCATTTTCAACAGCATTTGTGCAGTGTGTTCACAAAAGCAGTCATAATCATCAATGTTCTCAGTTACGATAACAAACAATTCTCACACTGTGACTGTTCACAAATAAGCAAAACTGATAACAACCGGTCACAACTTCGGGGTGTCCTGTATAAAAAACAGGCTACTGGTGAGTTAATTATTCGCTTAAATTCGAGGATATGAAAAAAGAAGGTGAGAGAAAAGAGAAAGAATATTGGTGGAAGCGTGATAGACATCCGTAAAAAGCATTATAGGCTATGTAAATGGATGTTGTCACTTGTGAGGAAGTTACCTTGGAGTCTTGTTTGGCGTTCATGACAGTTTTGTGGTGGAGTAGGGGAGAGTGGGGTGATTTGTGCCGGGGGGGGAGTTGTTCCACCCTTGTTTCTGGAAAACCATAGAAATTGGTCATGTGACCACATAATTTTGAAAAGCAATCACTTTTACTCGTCCTCGAAGAAAAGAGACACATGGCATGAGAGTTAAGCATATTTTAGTGCAAAAAACAGTTTTTTCCCTTTCAAAGTAAAATTTCTATGATTAAGGTTTTTTGATTGTAGTGTCTGAACAATTATAGACAAGTTTGAAAACATTTCACACATGTTTTAGTGCTTTAGTAGGCTACACAATGAGTCTATACAGTTAGCATGATGTTAGCTCTTAACTGCTGGATCATGCTAGTTTTTCAAACTTGTGGGTCTGGGGTGATTTGTGCCAAAGGGCCTGGGTTAAGTTGTGCCAGATCCAGACCACCTAGACCTACATACTCACAGGGGATAATCTTGAGAAGTGAGGAGATGGGCATGCCTCATCATTGTTTTACTTGGGCCTGCCTGCTATTTGTTTAATTTAGCTAACACTGATTTCAGTTTTGAGTTTGCACTATGTTATTAAATAGAAGTTTTATTCCGTTTTTAAGTGGCCTATGTCACAATAGGATGTTTAGAAATTAGCCTAGTCACTTTATTCTTATATGTTACATAATTGACAGACAGCGCTATGTCAACAGGCATCTATTGCCAACGCCTTTTTGCCTGAAATGATTCACAAATATCATATATTGTGTTGCTATGGTGCTCTGAATGGTTGCTAGGGCATAAAGCTTGATAGCTTCACAATGATCCTGAGAGACTGATTGGTCGTCTGAGTAAAATGAGCCCACCCCCTTGTCTCTATGACACTGTGAGCCAGAGTTATGTTCAATACAAAATCCCTATGCAATTGACCATAGTAGGAAAAACGCATGCTATGGTATTCCAGGGTGACAATATCTAAATAAACCTTAAATGAGTAATTTTGTATTGAATTTATCTTGCTTTCATATAGCATTACGGTTCATAACATTAAAATGTTCTGTTTTACTTCAGAAATCACTGGCACAATTTACCCCCAATGTATTCCCCCAAAGGCACAACTTCCCCCGCACCAGGGGCAAGTTGTGCCATGAGACCACTTTTTTCCCAAGAGCTGTATTTCTGAAACAATTTATTTCAGATCCAAAGTTATTGTTCTCAGGGATGCACCACATCCTGAAATATATGTACATCCTTAAGTTGAAGGCATTACTGCCATGGCCTCACTTTAAAGTCACTTTGAGTAAAAACTGGCACAACTCACCCCACTCTCCCCTACCTGGAAGTAGCGGCAATATTGATTTTCAGCGGTATATAAGTTATAACACTATCTTTCCAGTAGGCTTAGTTTGGTGCAGTACTTAAGAGTGAGTGCAATTTTTATTTGCATAATCAGCATTCATTTATGTATTGCATTAATGTCTTGCAAAATTCAATAATATGTTGATGAATGTGATTTGAATGATTGTTTTATTTTTTCTATTGCTGAAAAACACCAAATGCTGAGTCGTACGCACATGTCAATGTTGATCCCCTCAAAAATTCCTTAAACTCATTCATTATATTCTGTCACTTATCACATGGATAACTAGGACATGAGGTTCACATCCTCGTGACATCAGCACAAACTTTCCCAAACTGTTGTTGCGCAATTCCCTCTGACTCACTTCCAGGACAGAGCTTTAAAAGAGCTGCAGTCTCCACAATGTGAACAGAAGTCACCAACAGAACTGAACACCTAAAGCAACTAGCATCAAGAATACTTTTCCTTTTGTTGTTTTCATTAGTAAATCTAAGCTTTGCTTTGGCAGAATGAACTGCAAAATCTTTTCAGTCTTTGTTATTGTTGCCCTGGCATTCCTGACCATTGGTGAAGGTAAGTCAATTGCAAAATTCTGCTATAAAACGTTTTTCAGGTTAATCAGTAACCATAGTTTGTACACAATATCCACTTTAGTAAGTCATGCATGTACTGTATGTGATAACACAATATTAACTTATTCTTTTGATTTTGCTTTCAGGAATGAGTCTTAGAGGTGTGGGTGTAGATCTACGCTGTCACTGCATTGAAACAGAGAGTCGACGCATTGGTAAACACATAGAGAGCGTGGAGCTTATCCCTCCCAGCCCACACTGTAAAGACACAGAGATCATGTGAGTTTACACCTTAACAATGGCATAACACTTACAGATTACATATAGATCCAGATGAATACAATCAAAAATATGGTTCTTACTGTTTTTTTTTCTTTCTTAATTTTTAGTGCCACCCTAAAGGGATCCAGGAAAGAGATCTGTCTGGACCCTACTGCTCCCTGGGTTAAGAAGGTCATTGAGAAGATCCTTGCCAAGTAAGTGTCAATACATTTTCATCATTTGTTTGGGATAGTGACAAATGCTGACAAAAAAAGTGCAACCAATGAAAAAATAGCCTACAAATTATCAGGTCTTCTCAAGGAAATAATAATGCCTCTAAATAAATGTATTTTTGTTTTGCAGCAAAACACCATGAATATCTGGATCATCTGTGATGTTGAGCTGTCCACATCTGACATTTTAACCTGACATTTGCTGATGTGCACCATTATGCTTGTTTATGTTTAAAACAGCTTATTAAATGTTGAGTTTTGTTAACATTGTGCTGTATTTATATTTATGTATTTATTTATTATATATATATTTAATAAAATGATTTTTGTACTAAATTTCATGACATTTGTTTTTTTCCCCGTATTTTACATATTTAAAGACATATTTGCTTATTTAGCCTGTTTAATTAATTCATGCTAAAAAAAGGTGCACTGAACTCAATGACAACCAGTTTAAAACAGTGACAACAAACATCATTCATATATTTTTAATGATTAGAGGGCTGCAATGCACTTTCTCCTGACTCTTTAAGAAAAATTAAACAGCTCTCTTTTCATGATAAAAAAAATAATGGTTAATTTTTAACTTTTTGTGGTTATTGCGTATACAAGGTCCAATTGTTTTGAGTGTATTTTTTTTTTTCGCTGGAAAACCCCCCCAGTTATTTATAAAAAAGAAAATGAAACATGAGGCTTGAAGATCGTGTCACTACTTTTTACCGCCAATTTTTTAAATCATAGTAAACAGAGGATTTACTCTTGACTCTTGGATGTTCTTGGGTCCTTATATAATCAGTTTATAATTCAATAAAATATAATTATGAAAATTATTACAAATGCATATGATGTTTACAAATTACTTAGACTCCCCTAATGAAGTGGATTTAAAGGTTGAATAAAATCTGAAAGTAGTAGTTTTTATCTGTGTTTGAGCAACTAGCTCTACTGTCAGTCTCTCAGAGCATTGCCCTGCATACTGAGTAGGTTAGAAAGGCACATCTGGCAAACTCGTTTCTATACAAGACTGCACATGTTGCTACAGGTCACGTGAAGACTTGAGACCACATCAAGAGAAAACACCATTCTGTTGCACCGTCAGGCACTCCCCCATTATCTGCCGCTAATTTCATTGCACTTTTTTCATTTTTATGACAGGAAATATGCATGGCTGTGATGTTAGATTATCAGGTCAACCTGTAATAATCAATGTGGGAGTAATAAATCAATTAAATGCAACAATATTAGTGTGTTCTGAAGAAAAAAAACATAACAGACTCTTTTTATCTTTTCAGTTTTACAAGCATGTGAATTTAATTAAAATTAATCCTTTTTTTTTTTTTTTTTAGGAATGAACAGAAACATTATTAAGTAGAATCAAGTTGTGCTTTATTGTCTAAAACGACTCAACACATATTAAACACGTGAGTACATATAAAATGATTTAGTAATGATTCATTAGTATGACAAAGCCAACCAGGAACTAGTCTTGTGTATATACTTCACATAAAGTCTGCGGTTTATTTGAACCCATCAAGAATGACCGGTATAGATGGCGTAACTGGTTGTGACAAATTATACCTGCGTCAATCTCTTTCAGTCCATCTCTTTCACTTTATTACACTAGTTTGTTATGTTTTTTCCTCTTTTCTTTGTTTTAGTGTTGACTATAAACCAGATGGAGAGTGTTAATAATGTCATCATATATAGTAATAATCTGAATATCAGATATTTTTTCTCTCTTGCTCGTCTACTCTATGAATGGCCCCTCCGAAAGAGTTAAACTTGCTTCTTCCCTTTCTCCATTTTGTCTTTTAATTTTTAAGCTTTCTTCTTCCTTTCTGCTGTCTACCAGCTGTTGCCAGTGTTTTTTGTTCCTTCTACAACCTTCTTTCAGAGGAGAACAGGACTCACAAATGCTGGCCAGGGCCTGGAAAAGAAGGGCAAAGAGAGAGAAAGAGTAGGTATAGACTATATTCTTCTTTTGCAAGACAGAGGCACAGCATTGCAGCAGAAATACCTCTTACTCACTAAACACACATACTTTTATGTTCTCACACATTTCTAACAGGATGTGTGCAGGCAGGCCCTCACCTCATAGAGTGGAGAGCAAATCCCGTCGATATAGTCAACCTGCATGTGAGGTAACCGAGAGGAGTTTTCACGGTCCATCACATCCTGTGAGAAAGAGATTAAACTTCTAATTGAACAACATTACTAACTATTTGTAAAAAAGAGGATTATTTTGGAAACTATAATATAATATGCCCCCTCTTCCTTTTAAATATAGTATCTTCCTGTACACAAGTAATGAAGTAGAGAAAGTTAACACATAACTTTAAACTTACAATTGGCTGAATGTTGAATTCATACTTTTCTCTGTCTCCTTGTGCATAAAATTCTGTTGCAACAAGTTCAGCAATCTGTTGAGATGATGAGAAAGAAAGAGAAATGTGTGTATGTGCAGATACAAGTGTGTGTTTCTACACTTGAATGCATGTGTGGATGTGGTGTATCTGCATGCATGCATACAAATGTGTGTGTGGGAGATGCTCACCCGCTTCTGAACTGGCCATGGTTTGGTTATTGCACATATGTCACTTGCTGTCATTAGCATTGACCTATTTACATCAGGAACATCAGTTAATATAGCGACAGGAAGTGGTTACAAGAAAAACACAAAGTGGTGAGTGTTTCCTGTTCTTGTGCTGTTCTGCAGTCAGATAAAATGACAGCAGAAAAAAGAGAAACAGAATAATTCATATGTGTATGTGTTGTTTTAAGTACAAGAAACGTGTATGGTTTTCTCACTGTATGTGAGAATGTGCATCAGATGAAATGTATTTTTTATTATTATTATTTTTAGTCATAAATGAGTGAATGTTGTGCATTAAAGTGCATATTCTTCAAAGTATATTTTGTATATTTTTTTACCTCAGCAGTTCTCTATGTCCTTCATCCTTCCAAAGACAGCTGTTATTCTGAGCAAGTTTAAAGAACTTTGTTCTCTTCCTATAGTTAAATAAACCCATACAGCCACATTTAGCTTGTTGTGTTTTAACATATTTTGTGTGAACATCTATGTTTATAGCTTGAATTGGAAAAGGATTATAGCTTACTCTATATAAATAGCAAGGTCTGTTGCCAGAATGTTCTTCTCAATCATCTGCACACAGGCCTTGTATTCCTTCAATGAGAGCGAGCTCAGAATCTGACTGCCCTGAGAAAGAAGAGGGGTGGGAAGTATGAAACAGCTGTGAATGGACATGAATTCATTCATTTATGAATAGATGGATCGATGGACAAATGAACAACTGGATGGGTGGATAGATGGACAGACAAATTAACAACTGGATGGATGGACGGACGAACAACTGGATAGATGGATGGATGGATGGACGGACAAATGAACAACTAGATGGATGAATGGATGGACGGACAGATGGACAACAGGATAGATGGATAACAGGATGGATGGATATTTATTGAATGTTATGAATGGATGGATATTCATTGTTTGTTATGGATGGATGAATGAATAGTTCATATGAAATATATGATGTGATGGATTGATGGATAAATGATGTTATGAATGGATGGAAGGTTAATTTATGTTATGAATGGATAGATAAATAGTTGGATGGAAAAATTATATTATGGATGGATGGATGATATTATGAATGGACCGATGGATGGACGGATAATTGTGTTATTTGGATGGATCAATCAACAAATTATTTTATGAATAGATGGATGGATAAATTATTTTATGAATGGATGGTTAGATAGATGGATGGATAAATTATGTTATGGATGAATGAATGGATGGATGATGTTTTGAATAGATGGATGGATAATTATGTTGTGAATGAATGGATGGATGGATGGATGGATAGATTATTTTATGAATGGATGGATGATGGATGGATAAATTATTTTATAAATGGATGGATTAATGTATGTATGGATGGAAGATGTTAGGAATGGATGGACGGGTGGATAAATTATGTCATGGATGGATGGATAAATAATGTTATGGATGAATAGATGGATAGATAAATTATGTTAAGGATGATGGATGGATGGATGGATGGATGGATGGATAAACAATGTTATGAATTGATGGATGGATGGATGAAAGAATGGATAGATGTTATGGGATCTTACGGGGTTGTTGAGAATGAGAAGGCACATGTCATTATGATGGTGCTCTAGGGATGAGTGACCATACAGCTGTGCCAGAGGCTGGTTACTCCTAAAACACAGAGAGAAAGAAAGATAGGAGAAAGAGAAAAAGAGAATACCAAGATGCACTACAGACTGTAAGAATGCATTATTTGCCAGGACAAAATATTAAGGCAATTTACAGTGTTTAAATGTGTGTCCAAATACTTATTAGGCAAATGTAGCTGCATAGCATTACTGAAGTTTAGAATATTGTTTATAATACCACCATAGTCAGAGATGTTCTTTATCAAAGTGGGGGTTGGAGTAGTGTGTATTAGTTTACCTCTCTATGTAAGAGTTATTCACGCCTCTATGGTCCAGATCATGGCTCAGACTGGCAATCATGAGAGCAAGAACCTCCAGACTGCTAAAATTACTCTGGATTAAAGAACACAAGAGATTAAGTAAGCTTGGAATAACACCAAATGTGAGGGCAATGAAATATCAGAGATTTGGGAGTACATGGATTAATTAACTAATAATTTGCTTAACCCTCATCCTTCCCTGCACCTTGTAACACATCTTTCCCTCGCGGGTCAAAATGACCCGAAACCCTAAAGTTATACTTTTTTTTTTTTTTTTTTTTTTTTTCAGAAAGCTTCTTTTATTTAATTTTTATAATATTTTGTCTATTTTTTGTTATTTTATTTTATAATTTTTTCCCTTTCAATTGCTAGATCGGATCAATAAATAAATAGTAATTTAAGCACATTCCTCACATTCTTTCAACTTAAAATCAAAATAACTCACAATTTCATGCATAACCCTTTTGATTCAGCTTAAAATATCTTACATTGGGTGTCTTTGATGACCTCGGGTGGAAAAAAAATATTGACATGATATTTCATGACTCTTGCCACTAGATTACTTATCGCTGTTTGGAGCAAATGAGCTGTTCCGCTGGGTCCTAAAGTCATTTCTCTTCAGTATGCATTCAGATACACATGTAGATATTATAAAGTATTTTTTTGGTAAAGTTTTAGCAGTTTTAGTTCGAATTTTGAGCATTTTTTGTTTTTTTCTATGTGTACTAAAGCATTCCTCGCATTCCATTCATTCCTATGGGGGTCAAATTGCCCCGTGAGGAAAGGATTTGTTACTTTTTTAAATTTCAAACACAAAACTCCTCAAATCCATTACATTTTAAAGAAAAAAAGAAAGAAAAAAAAGATTAGGACAAATTGATTATTGACAGACTATGATTCTGACCTTTAGCTCCTTTGTCTGCAGCATGGCAAACATACACTGGGCAGTACGTAATGCATGACTCCAGTTATGATAGACCACATTGTTCCTGTAGCACTTCCTTATGCTCAAAACCCACTGACACAAGATCTGAGAAATAAAGGGAAATACCAACTCTAAATCCATAGCTTACATGCAAGTATATTACTCAAAACCTGATTGTGATTTTAGTTATTTAGAAGAGCCAAGCAGGATTAAACCAGAAACCTTGAAGTCAATGCTGAAATCCTGGGGCAAATTAAGATCCAGGAACATGCGCACAACGGCCTGAGTCATGGCAGTCTGGGACATATTAAAATCACTGAAGCCAAAATCCAGTAGACAGAGTGCATCTGCTGACGGGATGAGGGACTCCTGGAGGAGAGGAAAGCGAGGGGAAATGGGAAGATTATTGATTAAATCTTTCAAATGACACACTGAAAAAATGTCCTGAGTTGAGTGGTGCAACTGACAAAACCACAAACACACACAATAATAAACGACACTAATCACAGGAAGTTGCAAGTTCCTTTATTACATCAACAATTACAGGCTTTAACGCTTAAGTTATAAGTAAGTTATTAATAAGTTAATTTAGTCATTAGTGCGGTTGTAGAAGGATTGGGGGTACTTTTCAAGAAAAATAAAAGGAAGTATTAAAAAAGAATGTTACCTCCAAGTCATGAATCTCCTCTTGTGAAACAGAGATTTGATAAGATAAGACCTATAGGTGCAAACACATACACACCCATATACATACACATCATGAAAAGAAAAGAAAAACAATGTACAGTCTGTTCATTGCTAAATTCTGTAGTACTTTTAAATTATGAAGCCATGTGTATGAATTAATTTCTGTGTAAATCAAGAGTCAGTATTCAAATCACTTACTCATTATTCTTACAAAAACAAGTGATTTCCAGTGACTCAACAGGAATGTGATGGCATATCCTACCTCTTTAGTTACAGCCAGCCTGGCTCTGGTTTTATCTGCCTTCTGCTGCGTGTTGAAGTTCTGCAATCCTAGCGCACAGTACACCGCAAAGTCTTCCAGGAGGAGCTCATCAGCTCGGCTAAAAACTTCTGTCTCAGCAAGGGCCACGTTTCTTTTATCGACTAGCTGGCACACACCTATACGAAGAAAGCAATATGTATGCTGTCTAAACAGACTATTTTCATACCAGTATCATTGTCAACCGTCTAAATTCCTTTGGAGATGAACAGAATGGGATGTAATATATTTGAACTGAGATCACAAAAAGATCTTTTAAATTGCATCAATGAGACTTTTTGAACCTAGAGTTAAAAGACCCCAGTTAGGTCATGTGTCTCCTCTTCAAACAGGATTTAAAAAAAAAAAAAGATCTTAAAAACATCACAAACTGTGCTCAGATTTCCTAAGTCTGGGGTTTCCGTATGAAAATTTTCTTCCCAAACCAAATTATCTGAATTATGTATTCCATATTAAATTGAATAATTAAAATTAAATTAATTAAATTAAATATAGAGCTGTATACTCTTATTGTATGTAATATAATATAACATGATCTCTTGAGCTATAAATGAAAAAATCTGAACAACCAAAAAATCCTTAGGGAAAACATGATGAGAAAACATGAAAACACATGAGTTTTCGTTCATTGGAACAATACAAGACTGTGTAAACATTGACCTACTGAATGACATTACCTCTCTGTTTGCCTCTCAGAGGTGTGCCGATCAAACTTCTGACCAGAGGGACCTTGGAAATCTGGGCCTTGGAGAACACACAAAAACAGTGTATGTCAGGGAAAAAAAATGCTGTACTTTTTGGTCACATGATGATATGTTTTTCCCTATTTAAAAGAAGAGAAAGACTATGAAAATATGTCATTGCTGGTTTCCAAGTAGAAATATGATTTCAATCACTACATTAGCAAAGGTATTTATACCAGCAGGTATAGTGTGACAATTATTAAATCAATCAGATCAACTTACAGGCCTGTTGACAAAGTTCAGCGTCTCCATAGAGTTTTGCACATGAACAGCAAGCATGTAGCTGATGTCACTGGTGTCACAATCCCTGAAGATTACATTCACATCTGCCATTTTATATTTAACTGACATAAACTTGCTCATTGTACGCATATGAATACAAATGTTTTATTTCTTTTTTGTTTGCTAAAGTTTTAGGGAGAAATATAATAATAGAGAAGACTATTATTATATGACTTTCAACATTATGTGCTCAAACAAACCAAAGTAAATGTTATTGCGTGTTGTGATCAAATTGTAAATGTACATTTATTTACCTTGTGGAACATTGGACAGAGCGATTGGTTTCTTCTATATGGACCATCCTTGAGAAAGGCCCCTTCAAGACATAAAAAAAAACCCCGGCTCTATCAGTCAATTTATCAAGCTGTTTTTAGTAGTTCAGTATCATAAGCATTCCATGACCTTTGTGTTGTTTTTTAACCTTTACAAGAAATTAAATGAAAGTGAAAGACTTAAGCAAGAGCAAAACCAACACTTTACAGATGCTAATATACTCCATAAACGTATTCATTTTTGTACTACCGTGGAGCTGTCATCTGAGATGAAAACAGTACAGATTTGTGCTTTTGTCACTGGCAGGATGACAGCAGCCAGTTTGCAGAGCATGTCATCCACAGAGGGGTAGTCATGTGACACCAGCTGGGCCAACTCCAGTAGAACCTGTCAATCAAATCCACCACAATTATAACCTCAATGAATTCTAAAAACAGTGAATTTAAGATGAATCCCTAAAGTAAGTGCTAATTGTACTGTATATTGTAAAAATATCTTATTTTTAGTTAGATCTGTCAGTTATGTCTCCTTCAGAGGAATCACTTATGTTGACGCATTCTTTAGATCAAGGTGTCTAAATGAATAAATGTAAAGTCTGTGTGATTTACCTGGTTGCGTTTGCTCTCTTGTTCAGAACTCTCACACAGCTGGCTGTTTTCCAGGATCAGTCCGAACAACACCATATGTGACGACAGAACCTAGTGGCAAAACACGGTCTCATTATTTGACTCATCCATTCAAGTCACACGACAGTAGTTAGCTTGAATTATTTATTAAAGATACCTAATCTACGTCACAAAATTCATATTAAAATTTTATGTGTAATTAACAAAAAATGTACATGTACTCTGTATTATTGAATTTAGTTTTTTGAAAGGCAAAATGTATGCCATGTTTAATATTGATCAATACTTGCTTTCTCATCTTGCTTGGAGAAACAGCTGTCTACGCATGTGCCTCGCCTGCTTTTGTTCACAGCCATGATGACACCTATAACCTGCCAAAATCAGTCCATAGACAAAAAAAAAAAGAATGTTCATTACTAAAAAGATACAAATAATTAAATATAAAAAATGTAGTACAACCAATCTTGTTAGTGGTACTAACGCAATACTGGACATATAGCATAGTGACAAAAGTCCAACCTCCTTTTTGTGGTTAAGGATGGGCACACTGAGAATACTCTTGGGCCTGTCTTCTCCTGTCTCATATGGTTCAATCTGAAATCTCGGATCCTATAAAAGAACAGTTCAAATCAGTAATTCGCATTATTCAGTACAACACATCAGTTTAAAACCTTGCTTCACTAATCTCTGTGATGACAGTGTATGTTGTTTTATAACTGACTGCAGTCAAACGTGAGAAATTTCAGCGGCATAATGGGGTAGAACCCTGAAAGAGGGCCAAAGATGAGAGTTGTGGCATGTTTCTGACAGAGATACCGGTTAGGTTTCAGTGCTGTTCATTCTCTCTCTCTCTCTCTCTTCTATGCTCACATTCTGTCAGCTGTCACAGAAACAAAACCGGGTTTAAACTTGGAGGAGAGAAGATTTATCTACCCACGGCTATGCCTCAAAGCGTATAAAGACTAACAAGTACATGCAATCTCGTCTCTCGTTCCCACACATATTCAGTTCCAATAAACCTAAAGGTGAGAATGATATATTTGTCTAACATAAGTATATATAAATTGCAATATGTTCAAAATTCTGCTGCCCGGATCCTGATGGGAGCTAGGAAATTTGACCATATTACTCCAGTTCTGAAGTCTTTACACTGGCTCCCGGTCAGGTTCCGTGTTGATTTTAAGATCATGATCGCCGACTGCGCTCCTCACATTGTAATCTGTTAACTGTTCCACAAACGCACCTAAAATCTATGGGTGACAGGGCTTTTTCTGTCTATGCTCCTACACTTTGGAACTCTCTCCCCCCTGAACTCAGGGAAGCACAGACTTTTAGCATTTTTAAAGCTCTTCTCAAAACACATTTTTTTAAACTTGCATTTGAATGCTGATGTCTTTTTGTGATCGTTTTATAGTTATTTTTATTATTAATGTTGCTGCTTTTGTGTTTATTAACTTTTACTTGTTGTATTTTCCGGTGGATTGTGATTTTATGTACAGCGCTTTGAGAAGCTGCTTTTAAAGGCGCTCTATAAAATAAAGTTTACTATTATTATTATTATTAAATATTTAAATTGTGCATGCCCATTTCCCCTATTTTTACTTTGAGATTACCTTCGCCATCATATAATGCTCACTTAAATTTAATCTTTAAAAACACTTATAATTTAATAACACTGTTAAATGTAATCTTTATCAAACCTCAAAATGAATAACCATTATTCATATTGTACAATAATAGGTTTTGAGGCATAAAAATCAATTGTAGCATTTAATTTCCTTTTTCTTTTAGTTTCTATTTTCATTTTAATTTAGACAAAAAAAAGTATATTTTTATTGTATATCGGTTCATCTGCTCATAGCTTATTTCATACTGCACAGAATTATGTTGTGATGCCTAAAGCAACTTGTAGATTTAAAATGATTTGTTTTCAAATTTTAATGTTTTATTTAATTTAATTTACAAAATAGTATAGAAATGTATTGGCAATTTATTGGCAATTTGCTTATAATTTGCAGTTTATTAATATCATATTAATAATGCATACCTAAATAAATACAATAATGAAACCTAAGTCACAAAAGACACTTAAAAAAATGATCTAAACAAGAAAATCATCCTCATCTTCATGTTTTCAAACATGTTCATCTAACACTGCTTTTTCATTTTCATAATTGGAATTTCATTCTTATGATTATTTTTTTTTCATGTCATAATCGAATACTGCTGTAAGACCTTTGAAGTCACCCCAGAAGTCTTTAAAACTGTTAAAAGCCGTAGACAAGCTCTGAATAACTTGTCACAGTCTGACAACCTAAAGCGCCTTGGATTAAAGGGGTAATCGGATGCCCATTTTCCACAAGTTAGACTCCAGATTAGACTTGACATGGAACAACCTTAATTTATTACCTCACGGGCATCCCTGATGTTAAGAGGCATCCCAGAACTGACCACATATCCCATAATGCACTGTGTGTAGTCGTAGACAGACTCCTCATTTGATTGGAAGACAGGACCCAAACACTTTACACCTGTTTTGTCCACGGTCGTCATTGAGAAACAGCAGCTCTGAGCCTGAGTGATTTCACAAAGATGTTGTAGGACCTGAAGACAGATATTTTTGTTCTGTAGAGGTCTATTCGGACCACCAACGAGCCGCATCATGAAGTTACAGGACTCGCCTCTTCTACACTGTCCTGCTGGTCTTGAGTAGCTCAGAGAATGTGGCAAACAAGTTGACCTTGACCTTGAAAATGGAAAGCATGTAGACTGCAATGATTGAAGAGAACGCTCCCCGCCGGGGTCCAAACTCTCAGGATTATCAATCTGATGGACGGAAAAGAAGGAGTGTGGTCTTTTCATTGTGGCAGGGTGCAGAATCCCTCGAGAGGGCCCACACATAGGGTGGGACACCCTGCGTCTGCCAAGAATAGTCATCCTAGACCTTGGCTCAGTTATGAGGGTTTGGGCAGCTTGGGCTCTTTCTACACAGCCATTCACCAAATGTCTAAGAAGAGAAGGGACACAGCAGATTAAATGGCACTGCTAGCAATTTGGGCAAAGTCATCCCTGTTAACAAAGACAACCGTGGGTGGTCACCGGTGTATCTGGTGTTTTGGATGATGTTACCCCGCTTAGAACACAGGTCTGTTTGTCAGACGTGGTGGTCTTTTCATCAAACACTGTCTGTGAGATCATTATTGATGTCTCTCAAAAAGATTTCCTTTACTGGTTAATGTATTATTTTTCAATTTAAAATCATTTATAAGGAACAAACTCTGATATGCTGAAATTGTTACTTTGCTACTTAGTTACTTTGTGTTGGTGTTTAAGGCTCCTGTTCTTAATGGAACTATAAAAGTAAAAGTTTGAGTGTGCCATATTAAATAAATAACAGGTAAATAAAATGTATACACTACCATTTAAAAGTTTGGCAAAAACATTATGGCCTGGTTCTACAGACAGTACTTAGAATAGATTAAGCTAGGATTATGCGTTAGTTGAATTAATTGGGACATATAATTAGCTTTAATAAATGTGTCTTAGAAAAAACATTACTGGTGTGCATCTTGAGACAAAACAGTGGCACTGACATAATTTTAAGATATGTCAGTGCAAGTTGCTTTCACTTAAACCAGCTCAAACATGCATTTTAGTCTGGTTCTAATTTAAGTCTTGTCTGTAAAACTAGGGGTATACCTCATAGAATAGTAATCTGGTGCTATTTAGAACCATTTTTCTGACTATGCAATTTTCAAACTTTAAGACTTGAAGAATGAATATGCATGATTCACATCACATCATTTAATTGCACGATTTTTTTCACACACTCAAAGATTCACAGATACCACTACGCTGCTCACCTACCTTGAAGATCTGCTAAAGTAAGACCTGGCAGAATCTGAATGATCATCCAGCCATGCCTTCACTCTCTCGCTTTCCTGTCCCATCCTGAATCCCAGTCTCTGGGTTTTGGCACCTGGGATCCAGAGCGGTGAGAAGACCCATCCAGCACTGGTTATGACACTCTGTTCTTTCTCGCTGTCATTCCTCTCCACACGAGCACCCTTCTCTCCATTCTTCCCTTTTTTACCAGATTTGGACCTGGACCCTTGAGACCCCCTGCGGGTTGAGGTGACTCCATACCTGCCTTCAGCAGGCAAAGAGGACAGGGACTCTGTGTGCAGACATGGCATGCTTTCCCTCTTTTTTCTTCTCTCCAAATGCAGATGCTGATAGGCAAGTTGCTGGACCTTCCTGAAGGAGTGATAAAAGAGAGATGAAAAGCACAGATGCACGGTCGCTGTCCAGGGCAGGTCAGAGGATTAAGCTTTTCTGTCACCAGCTACATTAACAACTCAACTCGTCACAGTGGATCTGGAGACTAATCTGTTACATAAAACAAATCCCTGAAATAACACAGATAGGTTCTGTTTTGCCCATTCAGGGAAACGGATTAGTGTCCCAGAGAACTATTAATGACTTTGCACTCTTGTCTTTAACTCACTCTACCTGCCAAAGAGCTATTAGAAAATGTCAAGTGGACATACATAGACAAATCCCACATGATCCAAACCCAGATAAGGCAAACTGATTAAAGACTAGAAAAAAGCACGAGGACAGTGAACATACTGAACATGGAGTTTCATTAATAACACACATTTAAGTAACACATTTAAATTAGTAGTTTTTATGATATAACAGATTATGATATTACAAACTAATTTATGTCAGAAGAATGTCATCATCAGGACTTTCCAAGTTTGTGGTTCAGTCATGAGCAGAAAATATTTAACCACATTCCTTTTTCTAGAAAGTACTTCATCTTCCCCTACGAAAGTTCCCCTGCAGAAGTAAAAGTAGTAGCCTACAGTGCAACGAGTTATAACTCGTTTTTAATGAGAATGCCAATGTTAAAGTGATATCGTGATGTAATATTTATAAAGTCCACAAAAGTAGGCTACACCAAGTACAATATTTCTAAAGTAGCCTATAATACATAAAATATAATATAATTATGCAAAGTATAATACTTCCAAGTATAATAATGTATTTACTATTTCATTGCATTGAATTTCAAGTGACACCGCCATGCCTACATCTCTTTGAAAATGTATTTGATATTAGCGTCCTCTACTGGTACGTTACTTCCAAAAAGAAGAAAAAAATAGAAACCAGAGGCTTGCCTTATTTACCTGAGCGACGTGACGAGCTTTCTGTCAACTGCCTGACTTCCAACGGATGAACTTTGTATCGATAGGGCTTACTACAAGTGGTACTACATTTTACTAAGCGTTCATGCAGTTTTATAGCAGGGTTAAAGGGTTAGTTAACCCAAAAATGAAAATTCTGTCATTAATTAGTCACCCTAATATTAACTTAAATAACTGCTAAGTAGGTCCAAATCCATAAGACTTTCGTTTGAGGGTGAGTAAATATAATGAAAATGAAAGTTTTGGGCTGAACTATCCCTTTAAAGTGCTTTTAGGCTATTTCTGCGCCACTAGCGGCACCAAATTGAATGGCAAAAAAGAAGACTGTTTCCAAACAGGTTTTAGGTATTATTATTACCACATATTCTACGATATAGACTACATACAGTTAACCCTCTCAAACGCGAATAATATTTTTTTTACCTACACATTTACCTTTGCCATTCAAACAACCGTTTTGGCGCTCAAGTGGCATGACAAATCGCTGTTGTCAGGTAACGTTAGCCCTGTTTTTGCATGTGACCAAACTGTAACGTTACATCTTTGAGGTTGTAGTAGCCTTATTGTTGGCACCTTCCGTAAAAAAAAAGTGTATGTTGTTGGCAACAAATTTAATGTTTAAATTATGGCTGTAGTTAATTTATGTTGTAGTACAAAAAGAAAGTCTCATCTAACGTTAGTCATTTTTAACTACAGACCTTTTAAGCAGTTAGCTTGTTTGGCATTGCTTTGTTTACCTCAGTTTTTTATTTCATTGTCTCCCTACAGAAATGGCAAAATTAAACAAGTTTAGATTAACGTTACCAGAAATGTTTATGCATATAACCTTACAATTATTACTCAAATGTTTGCTTCCTTAGTTTTGACATTTGTTCAATCCTAACCTTCCCATCCTACTGTTCATTAATATCTACACACACTAGGGGGAGCAACTCAACAAGTTTTCAGCATGTCTTCCCAATTTTATCATTACAGTATTTCCTTGCAATCTGTCAAACCTCTTTTCACATTCATGTACCCTTTTCTCTTACCTCAAATGTGTATATTTGTCCTTCCATTATTTGCTTTCTTTTATCTGCATTTCCTTTCATCCTATCCTTCCCATTGTGGATGTCATCTTTCCACATTTCCCATCAGTCTCATTGTGGCACACATCTCACTCCAATGAATATCTCTGGCTCCACCGCATCCCAGATTATCTTGCCTCTCTTCTCTTGCTTCTCCCTGATTCCTCATCTACTCTCCTCTCCGAGCTCATTCCTCTTGTCACCTGCAGTGGGAGGGGCAACTGAGGATAGCTGAGCTCTGATTGGTCAAGCAGGTAGGAGGCTTCTGTGACATCGTGATGCTGTGCAGATGCTCAGCAGCAGTGGTAGTCGAGAAAGACAGGCTAGCGGTATCCTCTCTCTCTCTCTCTCCCTCTTTCTCTCCCTCCCCCCTCTTTTTCATCTTTCTTTTCCCTTCACGCACAAGCACGCATACACACGCGCGCTCTCCGTCACACTGCAGCAGAAGGGAGAGGACACACCGTGAAGCTGTGAGGTAGGACCAGGCCTCTCATCTTCTTCCTCATCCTTCCTGTGAAAGACAACCTGTCTCTCTCTCCTCCTCTATCCTCTGCTCTCCTTCAAGGACTACCGCACCCAGGAAGCGCCTGGAAAAGGACTTACCGCAGCACGACGGATCTACAGATCACTCACACACCTACATCCTCTTTTTTCCCTCTGCATTTCTTGTTGCCAGGCAGTGTTGACTGAGCGTCAGGACGTGCGCTCAAGCACGTGTGCATATGACAAGGTGCTTTTCTCCAGCTGACTGAACGTTTTTTTCATCCCGTTTTTCCACCCTTTTCCCTGTCTGGACGTGGAATCCTTCACACCTTCATCGTTTGCCGCTCATCTTCCTCCTCACAAAGGCAGACTGTATCCCAGGATGCTGTGCGGCAGGCTACTCTGCTAGGCCGCAGCAGCATGGGCAAAGCACCGGGGGGGTGGGACAGCACGGATTGGACGGCTCTGCTCCGGACGGGCGCGCTTACGCACTCCGCTGCTTCCGATGGGTGAGGACAGTGAGAGCCCCAAAATCAATCACAGCTTCCTCCGAGACTATGTCACAGAAGGTATGTGCACACACCTGCATGAACACTCCATCTTCACACATACACACACACACACACACTCAACTGTTATTTGATCCTGTTCACCTTTCTGAAGTCCTGAATATAACCTTGATCTCAGCAGCTGTGCGGTAAGGTCTTCTAAATATTCAGCTGACTCATCAGACTTTGGTCACCTGGTCCCACATCACATTTGTTATTTGGTTACAGCATGCATTAGTGAGACTAATTATTTTTATTGGGTGCTGTAAGCCATCCAGAATAATGCTTGTGCAAACAGAACCAAGATAGTCTTGCATTTCATTTTAAAGCATATTCTTTTGATTTTGAAGAGAATCAGCGAGTGTTTTAACTTCCCCATTCAAGCACTTGCACATTAGTCCTTAAATTGTTTAGGAAACATTTGTGTCTTTTGCAGGCCTTGCCATAATCATGTTACTGAATGCTTTATCAGGAGCAAGCCAAGCTGTTTTTATAAAGTGTCATCATCATTGTACTGGCAGGAGCAAGAGCATGCCGTTTATCAACTATTAGGGTGTACAATGTGAAGCCATATGCCCAGATGAGGCTCTTGACTAAAAGTGTTTGCGTCGACAAAACCACAGTTGTGCTGTGCTAGCACATACTCATGAACTTATATTACTTCAGGTAATTTGTACCGTAAAATATTTTTAGCTGGGATATTCATGCAAGACTGTTATGTAAATGTATTAGCATTTAGCTCCAGGTGTGCAGTTATTCTCTACCCATCTATTCCAATTCTGTGTGAATTTGTATATATTTTCTATGAAGATAGAAATACTGTGCTGCCACCTGCAGTTGTTCACATCCCTAAAATCTACAAATATTATTTTACAGAAAGTAGAATGTTTTTTTTTTTTTTGTTAGAAAATTACAAGAATAGTTATAAATGCATTTTTTATTACAAGTATTTAATAATAATAACAATAATAATAATAAAAAAAATATATATATGACAATAATATTATGATAACATTATTTTATAATACAAATATATATTTTTTTTTACTATTTTCGCTTAGAAATGAACACAATCCACTTTCTTTCTTTGTAGCTGATGTCATTTCTACTGTGGAGTTTAACCAGACGGGGGATCTGCTGGCCACAGGGGATAAGGGGGGGAGAGTGGTCATCTTCCAGAGAGAGACAGAGGTAGGTCAAACTGTGAGCTAAACACTACACTGGGTGATTGATAATTGATAATTAAAGTAGTGTTTTTTTTAAGCAGCAGAGTGAATTAGATGGGGGAGGGGAAGATCTAAGGTCGTAATGATAAAACATTTCTGTTGTCCCAAAAATACTAGATATGTTCGTTTTTACGCATGTTTTGTAGCGCTATAGCATGGGACACTAAATATACATGTTGTGATTTTAATTTCCATTTCCCAAAGAGCCTTATGACATAATTAAAATAGATCAGGTTTAAATACTTTATAAAAACAACGTATCAGATATCGACTGTGATATTGAGCCGTCTGGTTCACAGATCACAGTTAGAAACATTGAATCAGTGCATTTTCCATGTATTACCCTGATTTTAAACTAGATACTGAACAAAACACATTGTTATTATGAGACTGCAGACATCTCATATGGAAACAGAGTTTCACCCATTTAAAGATCAGACATCTGTTTATTTGATCTTTTGGAGGACATTTACAACAAGCAAAACTGTAAGAATTTCTTTATACTGGGAGATTTAATGCTTATATATCATATATATTGCATAAACTGTTAAAGTAATGTGCATTTGTGAATTATACATTGGAGAATTCAAACATTTTGACTGTTATTTATGTACATAAGCATATACATTGTATATGTCTTTTTTCTTAATGCAGTCTAAAGGTGAATGTGAGGAGCTGGGAGAATCGGGTGAGTATAATGTCTACAGTACGTTCCAGAGTCACGAACCGGACTTTGACTATCTGAAGAGTTTGGAAATTGAGGAGAAGATCAATAAGATCCGCTGGCTGCCACATCAAAATGCTGCCCACTTTCTCCTCTCTACCAATGGTAATCACACCTCTTCTTGTCTATCATGGTTTAAACTTGTCTAATCCACCTAAGTAGAAAATGAACCGTACATTATAAGAGGGAAATAATTTTAGGCCTAATATTAAAAGGGATTGTGATTATTCTGTGCAAGAAATCAATACCAGATATTAGATTTAAATAGCTGGGTTGCATTACACATTTCTATGAAAGTAAGACAAAGCCATTATTTATAGTATCATAAGCATGGGCAATGACTCTCAAGGCCTTTTGCATGAAAATGCCATGCAAAACCATTGGAATATATATTGATGTTTTGGTATAGAAAGTCTCAGTTATAAAAATGAATGGCTGGTAATTTCTCAGGTACTGTATGTTCCAACAGATAAAACGATAAAGCTATGGAAGGTGAGCGAGAGAGACAAGCGGCCAGAGGGTTACAATCTGAAGGACGAAGAAGGGCGAATAAAGGATGTCTCCACAGTGACCTCATTACGGGTATTTTCACAGCTGGCATATTAGATCAATCCACTGCAGAGAATATAATTTTGTCATGCTCTATAACAACTTAATATACACAGCTCCCTGGAATATGTTTCTTATTGGTCGATAGAGCTATTCTGTCATGTAAATCTTTTGTTTATTGACTGCTAAATTGTATAATTGACCGTTGTCATTATCAACAATTTTCCTCCATACAGTAACTGTGCTAGTTTCTCATATTACTCTGTTGTCTTTTTCTTTTCGCATGATGATAATGATAACTCAAATCAATAGTGTCCAGTTTTTTATTTATTTGGTAAGTAGTGGTGTAATAAGCCGGATACTTTTCAGCCAGCGGGTATTATCGCAAAATATAATCCCTTTAGGGTGATCACCCTGCGATAATGACTGTATACTGTTTATTAGCCAAATAACAATATATAACATTAATTTGTTATAAGATCACTAGTTAATATAATGCATTCAAACAGATAGATCAAATTTTGCATATTCATTTGAATTTATTTTCAAACAAATGAATATGTAAAATGATAATCATATTTGAAAGTACATGAAATTTCGAACCTAAATAATGTTTGTTAATGACTTATGAGTATTAGTTGTTATATAAGTAACATAGTGATGCCCTCTGATGCTAAAAATCAATTTCCTTCCAGGTGCCGGTCCTGAAGCCCACTGACCTGATGGTTGAAGTGCGGCCACGGAGAATCTTTGCTAACGGCCACACCTACCACGTCAACTCCATCTCAGTCAATAGCGATGGCGAGACATATCTGTCGGCTGATGATCTCAGGATCAACATGTGGCACCTGGACATCACCGACCGAAGCTTCAGTATCCTTCATGTCTATCCTCCTATCTATATTCACAGAAAAAATATCAAATGCAGTCTTTGTTACACTTTACACTGGCTTTATATACTAAACCAAATAATTGGGACAGAGGCATAAAGGTTGCATCAGTTGGGTGAATATGGTGCAAAAAGTATTTCTGAACTGGATTGCTTTTATTTCTTTGCGTTCTTGTGACTGGACTGAATCCAGGGGTTTTGTGTTCCAGATTGCGAAGCTGCTCTTCTTTTGAGAAGGGCTCTGACCTAGAAATAAAATATCTATGGAAACATTTAAATAATTCACCAAGGAAACGCTCTCTTCTAAAACACATAATAGCTGCCTTCAGGAAAATTGTAGGTTGTGTGCTTGCATGTGATGCATAGTGCTTACTGAGTAGATGTGCGGATGAACATGTATGTGTGCGTGTGAGTGCTCAGAATAATAATCATACAACCGTAGAGCTTTGCACCATCAAGGGAGCTGATGATGCATAGCTTATAAGCTACCACTGTCAGTGTGCTTTCAGTGTTAGACCTTATGTGATCTCTATTTCCGCATGAAGCTTTGTGAACCACTCATTGAGCGTTTAGCAATGTAAAACTGGAATATATTGATAATACATTGACAGTTAATGTTGCCTTGTGCAGCCTAGTGAAAGAAGTTGTTGGTTCAAACCTTGCAAGGTGTGATCCCTAAAAGTGAATATTCAATCAACATTTATTCCAAACCTAAAAGTCGTTCTTTTTCCATGGAACCCAAAGGGAGTTATTTTGTATGTATTTGTTTGTTTGTGTAGTTACAATGAATGGAGACTGGAGCTTTTGAGCAAAAGAGGAGTTAAAGCACCATAAAAATTGTGAATTTGACTCACGCACAATATTCCAAATCTTCTGAAGTCATGCAATAGCTTTGTGTGAGAAACAAAGCAAAATATTTTTAGAGGACCTATTATGCTTTTTTTACATTTTCAACTTTCTTTAGTGCGTAATGTGACTGTTTCAGCTTGAAAAAAGGTCTGCAAAGCTATAAAGTACAAAATCCACACCAAAGGGAGGTATTCTCAGTGTCCGGAAGCACTGTTTCTAAACTCCCTGAAATGCCTCGATTGTAGTTTTGAATTTTCTTCTGTGAATGTATATGATACTATATCCCTCATTTGAATAATTCCCACCCAAGGCATATGCAAAAAAAAAAATAGGTGAGGTCTGGTTGACTTAATACGTTAATAGTGTGTTGAATTTTATGGTTATTTCAAGGGGCATGGCACTTCCGAAACATGCTCAAAGCAGATGACCAATCACAACACACTGGTCCAGCCGACCAATCAGAGCATACTGCGCTTATCAGAAGGAGGGGCTTCATAGAGACTGGAACTAAACAGAGCGTTACTGACAGATTGGGAAGTGAGGTGCTGCAACAAAAATTATTTGAAAAATATTTTAGTAGAACCCAAAAACAAAATCAAGACTTTAAAAGGGCATAATGTGTCCTCTTTAAGTCATTATTCTCTGGACATTCTTACATCTGCGTTCATGAGAGAATCAGGAGTCTCAAACATAGCTTTCAAATTGTATATCAGATACTCTTCTTGACCTCTTCCCCCTTCTCAGACATTGTGGACATTAAGCCTGCCAATATGGAGGACCTGACGGAGGTGATAACAGCTGCAGAGTTCCACCCACATCACTGCCACCTGTTTGTATACAGCAGCAGTAAAGGCACACTGCGCCTCTGTGACATGAGAGAGTCGGCCCTCTGTGACAAGCACTCCAAAAGTAAGTATACACTTCATAAGCACAAGGACTACATTACTCACAGTACCGTTCAAAAGTTTAGAGGATAGTAAAAGAAAAATTATTTAAAAGAAATGATTTTATTCAGCAAGGACATGGTAAATTTATCAAAAGTTACAATAAAGACATATATATATAAGATACAAAAATAAATGCTCTTTTTTTTTACTTTTTATTCTAGAATCTTGAATAAAAAATTTTATCATGTTTTCCACAAAAATATTAAGCAGCCGTTTTCAAATTTGATAATAAGAAGAAAGGTTTCTGTAGCAGCAAATCAGCATATTCAAATGATTTCTGAAGGATCATGTGACGTGCTAAAAATTCAGCTTTGCCATAGATATAGATATATATTAAAATAGAAAACAGTTATTTGAAATTATAATGATATATACAATGCCTCTTATTGTGAAAGATAAATGTCTTATAACTATCCCCAAATCTTGCATTTAATCTATTCTTTATGCCTATATTAAATCTTCAATTTGAGGAATTCTTTACTTAGCTAGAAGTAACGCTGCAGTGGGAGAGACAGCGGGACACAGTGAAAACAATTAAGAAGAAAAGCTGTGCTTGCTGGTGGGGGAATTGGCACTGTAGCAGATGTAGTGAGAATAACATTTATAGCTGCATTAAAACACAAGCAGAACACAGTGTTGAAAATGTTTCATTACCATCATTAACTGTGAAACTGTTCTCCAGCAGACTTTGATTAACCGAAAATACTTGATGATTGACGGCTAGAGTGTAAAAAGTGAAGCTAAACATTATGGAGGCTCATCATGCTGATAAAAGCTGCACCATCCTAATTATATCAAATGAATCTGAACTCAGTTTGAATCTGTATCTTTTCTCTACCTCAGTCTTTGAGGAGCCAGAAGATCCAGGCAATCGATCTTTCTTCTCTGAGATCATCTCTTCAGTTTCTGATGTTAAGTTCAGCCATAGTGGACGTTATCTGCTCACCAGAGACTACTTGACTGTCAAAGTATGGGACCTTAACATGGAGAAGGGCCCAGTGGAGACCTACCAAGTGGGTATCATACAGGTCTTTACACAACAGCATGAACACGTGATATTTCCAACACATATGCTAGGCTAAACTATTTCTAGCTGATGAGGATTTCTTTAATGTGAAAATAAGAACTTTTTACACTTGGATACTTATATTCGTTCAAGTAAATCCTAAAGAGTCCTATGAGGTGTTGGAAAGTCCAGTGTTATTTTAGTTTTATTTATATACTATTTTAGTATTTATTAGTATAATTTGTTTGATTGTAATTTTTTTTGCTATTAGCTATATTTTTATTTCAGTTTAAAGGGGTCATCGGATGCCCATTCTTTAGGGTGTTCATGTAAAGTTTGTAATATACTTTGGATAAAATTCCTCAATGGTTGTGTAAAACAGTGGTTCCCAATTCCAGTCCTCGTAACCCACTGCTCTGCACATTTTGTATGTCTCCCTTATTTAACACACCTGAACCAGATCATCAGCTCATTAGGAGAGACTCCATGAACTGAACTGAGTGTGTCAGATAAGAGAGACCTACAAAATGTGCAGAGCAGTGGGTCACGAGGACTGGAATTGGGAACCACTGGTGTAAAACAACACCCTTTTTACCTCCTCAAAAACAGCTTTTTTCACAGTGACCTGTTTCGGTGCTTGTCTCTTTAAATGATAATGAGCAACTGCTCACCCCACCCCTCTCTTCCATGGGGGGTGTCGAATGGCTGAGGGAGCATTATGATATCATAGTGCTCAGAAAATCCAAACTGATTATTGAGTGTTCAGACTTTTTGAGGATTAAAAAAAGGAGTGAATGGATTTTTTTTTTTTTTTTTCATTGTATGGTGGTTGTGTCCACACACTGCAAAGACACATTTATATGCAAACACCATATAAAAGTGAATTTTGCATCCAATGACCCCTTTAAGTTTTAGTAATTTTTGTTTAGGTTTTTAATGTAATATTTTTATTTTATTTTATTTACACTTTATTTCAATTACCGAAAATTAATTTTTAAAGTTTTAGTTTTAATAACACTGATCAAATATATTCCCAGTTCATGTAAATGAACAGATTCAATAAACAATTCACAGATTTTAGTCCCTGTTTTATTCTTTCTTTCTACTTTATTTATAGTGAAATATCTAGACAAATTCTGCTGTTCATCAGTATGTCTTTAACTCTGTTATAGTTGCATTTAGTATAAATGTATGTGTTCAAAGTTTAGAATACACTTTAGAATTTTAGAATAATTATATATTTAAACATTTCCTTCTGTGTCAGGTTCATGAGTACCTAAGAAGTAAACTCTGCTCTTTGTATGAAAATGACTGCATCTTTGACAAGTTTGAGTGCGTCTGGAACAGCAACGACAGGTAAACATTTCTAAGGCTTTGAATGATCATATTCTATGCAATATAGGTATATTTCCTGTTTTGTACTCATATCCTCTTTCTCTTCCTTCCACTTTCTCTCTCGCATTTCCATTACTGTCTTTATCCTATTGGTTTGCTCATTTGTTTCTCTTTTTTCTTCTTAACTCCACATACCCATTCTGTTTTGAACCCATCATGCTTTGCTGTCTCTCACCGTACCCCCTCCAAGTGTAATCATGACAGGAGCGTATAACAGTTTTTTCCGGATGTTTGATCGCGAGACCGGTCGCGGTGTAACCCTCGAGGCGTGGCGTGAGAGCAGTAAACCGCGTGCTGTGCTACGGACTCGCCGCGTTTACACCGGGGGCCGCCGTCGAAGGGGTGATGTGGGCGTGGACAGTCTGGACTTCTCTAAAAAGATTCTGCACATGGCTTGGCACCCGGCCGAAAACATCATCGCCATTGCTGCCACTAACAACCTCTATATCTTTCAGGACAGGGTCAACGCAGAAAACCAGTGACAAGAGATGTGTAGAGGGGTTACAGTAATGCTTTTCACAGGGACGCACACATTTAAACCATGCACACATATCAAATTTATCCTTTAAAACACACACATCATTGGTCCTGTGGAGGTGGACATAGTTGCCAGACCCTGAAATTACACAGATGGACTTTGCAGCTAAGCCTTTCCAGGAGAGCAGTTATGTATAGCCAATGACTTTATCTGATAACTATTCGGTTAATTACACCGCCAGGAATGTTGCCAATGAGCCACGGTACGTGGATTTTCACGATTGACATCATGTTCAGCTAATCCCGAACTCCTTTGATATGTGATGGATGTTGTTGATGGCCAATCCCGGACTTCTCTGATCTGTGATTGACGGCTGATTTTGGATAAGGGGTTGTGCCTTTGGGCTGAAGACTAGGAATGAGACCGCTCCACTCCTCTGTGCCAGGTTGCCATGGACACCAGTTGTCATGGTAACAAGAGTGCTCTGAGCAGTCTTCCTATCACGTGCTTCCCAAAAAAAACCTATCCCACAATGCATCTGCTTTAAGAGCCCTCATTTTACTTTGCATCGAATTGACCATTTGTGGAAACATGGATGCCTATGACCGAATCACTATATCTCACACCTGGAGGAGGTTTGAATTCTAATACTTGTCTCAGATGTACCCGAACAGAAGGATTGCTCCATTACTTTATCAGAACACTGTCTTTAACCGGTTTACACCTCATGATGAGTTACATTTACACCTGTATGGCAAGAAAGTGAAAGGTATTGGTCAATCTCATCACACTGTTTGCACGCTTTCAAAAGGGCCTCCTGCAGCGCTGTGCATGGTAACTGACATGTGTTAGGGTCAGTTAACTCTGATCTAGTCAGCTTTGGCCTCTCACTGCCTTTTTATTTATGATTGTAGCTATGGATCCCTCAAAAAGGAAATTAAACAATCATGTAGGAAAAATAAATGACAAATTTAGCACCACAGGCCATAAAACAATGCAGACATACACTACCAATCAAACGTTTTTCCAGTCGGTTTTGAAAAGAAGTCTCTTGTGCTCACCAAGGCTGCATTTATTTGATACGAAATACAGCTAAAACGTTAATATTGTGAAATATCTGTGCAATTTAAAAAACTGTTTTCTATTTGAATATATTTTAAAATGCAATTTATTCCTGTGATGGCAAAGCTGAATTTTCAGCATCATTACTCAAGTCTTCAGTGTCACGCAATCCTTCAGAAATCATTCTAATATGCTGATTTGCTGCTCAAGAAACATTTCTTATTATTATCAATGCTGAAAACAGTTGTGTATTTTTTTTCCCAGGATTCTTTGATGAATAGGAAGTTCAAAAGAACAGCATTTAATGAAATAGACAGCTTTAAATGCCTTTATTGTCACTTTTGATCAGTTTAATGCATCCTTGCTGAACAAAAGTATTAATTTAATTTCTTCTCTCAGACCCCAAACCTTTGAACGATAATGTTACAAAAGCTTTCCATTTCAGATAAATGCTGTTCTTTTGAACTTTATATTCTATAATGATTCTAAAAATTCAGTTTTGCCATCACAGGAATAAATTGCATTTTAAAATATATTCAAATAGAAAACCATTATTTTAAATTGTAAACATATTTCACAGTATTACTGCTTTTGCTGTATTTTGGATCAAATAAATGTAGCCTTGGTGAGCAGAAGAGACTTCTTTTAAAAACATTAAAGGAATCTTACCGATCTGAAAAACTTTTGAACAGTAGTGACTGCATGGGAGATCAGCTGGTTAATTTAATGGAATATTCCGGCATCAAAATGTAAACTAAAGCTTTACAACAAACAATAATTCTGATGTTCCTCAGTTTGTTTAATTATTAACTGAAGTAATGTACTGGCAATGGAAGTCTGCAGTTAAATCTATATTTGTTAAAGTGCTTATATGGGTGGTTCTCAACATTTGTGACTGCAAGACAACTGATTGTCCACAATATTCGAAGAACCCATGAATTTTTCCAGTTAATTTATGGGATAAGAATTAAAAAATATTTTTTTTTACTTATAATGCATACCCGATAAAATATTTGAGTGTGTATGTGCATTATAATGAATTTTAAGATTTTTTACATTTACATGACTTTTTCAGGTCTAGAAGTCACACTTTTAAAATTAGATGTCCTCATATTTCCAGGTTTCCCAAGATTGTGATAATACTGGTTCTTTAAAGAAAAAAACTAAAATATAAAAAACTATTTTATTATTAGTCATAATGAGGCCCCCTGTTTGAGAACCACCAACAAAGTGTGCTTATTTCAGCTATAAAGTCTAAATCCTCCTTTTAGATGTGGGACACTCTTCTAAATGAATAAACACTCTTAAAAATAAAGGTTCTTTATTTGCATTGATGGTTCCATGAAGAACATTCATGGAACCTTTACATTGCACAAAAGGTTCTTTATAATGGAAAAAGAGAAAGGTATAGCTGCAGGTCGTAATGGGCAACCAATTGTAAAGACTCTGACCTACAGGTATGCCCACACACTTGTGGAAAAAAGTTCTAAAATGTTTTTCACATTTAGAGAAACAAAAAATAAGGTTATTTTAAGAACTGTTTCTTTGGGGAACCCAAATCTTCAATGGCATTGCTGTGAAAACCCCCTTATAAAACCTTTATTTGTAAGAATTAACTTTTGGTTATGCATTACCAATGTAATGGGTGTAATAACTGTAATTTAATTACTTTTCCCTTGAAAAAGTAAAGTATTGGATTACTCTTAATTATTCTGTAATTTAATTACAGTTACTTCAGGTGTAATTGCATTACATACTGTATAGACTAGAACAATTCTATATCAAACAAAAATGGATTTAACATCAAAATTCAACGTCTAATGTTCAAATATATGTTTTTAACATAACCTCCTTTTACACACTTTGATAATTTATGCAATTGTGTATTATTTACTTGATAGAATTAATAGTGCAGTTTCGTGTCTATCCTTGTATTGTTCAACTGGTTGAGGATGATATGGGATTTAGAAAGTAATAAGTAATGCAATACTTTTTAGAGAGCAATTAGTACAGTAATCTAATACACTGTAATTAATTAGCTAGTAATTAATCACTTTTTTAGAGTAACTTCCCCAACACTGCCAATGCAATTCCTGTCCCTTTTTATGGTCCTTGCGCAAGTTACCAGGTTTACCAGCTTTATGTGGTGACGACAGGTCAGGAGTTGAAAAATATGATTTATGATAGCACAGGCAAAGCTAATAATTTATTAGATCAGATTTATTAGTTTCATTTTAACATGTATAATGCTATTTTATGGCTATACTTTCAAAACTTTGAATTTCAATGCCTTCACAAGTTCACACTCCCTAGACTTCCATTGTGAGTGCATCAAAATAGTTGAGGATGTGTCAAAATTATGTTTTTTGGTCATTAACAACATGCCAAATAGCTTAACTTTTATTGAATCTGGAACAATCCAATATGTACCAGCTAGTAAATTTCCATTTCTAAATATGAATCTCTCAGCACACTGTGTTTTCAGTGACCACACAGGTGTACATGTAAGTCTCTATCCACTGTAGAAAGAACACAGCGGGTTCTCTTTCATTTAAGGTGCCATTCAGCTTAAGGGTGACTGTTTGTTTGGTGTAGATGTGGTAATGAATTGTTGGGGTTGTCTTTGTAGACTATGACACGGAGGTCAGTGATTGTTTTTGCTATATGAAAAAGGCTGAATGAATGTAACTGTCAAACATGTGCTTTTAATGAATCCATTTTTAAAGTGTTACGATGTTAACGGGGTGCTCTCAAACTGACGAGCGAGCTTGCTTGCTTGCTTTCTCATTTTCCTTAACTTCACCCCTTTTCTGTCTTTTCCGGTGTTCACGCGTTTCCTTGTTCCATTTTTCTAGTACTCTTTGCTCTACGTGTCAAGAGGCTGTGCCTCTTGCAATCAGTCTCTTTACTCTTATTTTTACATTTGTAGTTCATTCACATCATTTTTGTACCCTGAGACAATGCTTCTCTGCTTTTTCACTCTGTTCCCCTCTCTCTCTCACTCTTTCGTTCTCTTACATCCTGTTACTATGGCGATAGGCCTTCCGCCATTATGAATTCTTTCATGCTTTCCTCTCAGACATGCAGTGAAACACACACTCACATTCACATTGCAACCAGGGAATAATGGCTTGAGTTTTTCAGGGCACACACACACACACACACACACACACACACACACACACTCTCTCTCTCACACACACACAGACACGTACACAAATAGGCCTATACATGCAAGCATACACAAAAACGCATGTTTATCATTATCCAGTGTTACTAATGTGTATATCTATGATGCCTAAACATATTCTATTTACACTTAATGGAAAAATAAAAGAGGCAAATGGAAGAATGTGATTAAATTAATGATCTCAGTATACCCACTTAGATTATACTGTTTTTGTCATAGTGCTGTTTCTCAGTCTCTCTTGTCTGCTTCTGTGTATTTAACACACACACACACACACACACACACACACACACATGTCTGATTCACTATCTTTGTGGGGACTCTCCATAGACTTAATGGTTTTTATACTGTACAAACTGTATATACTATCTCCTTACACTAGCCTGACCCCTAAACCTACCCTTCACAGAAAACTTTCTGCATTTTTACATTTCCCAAAAAAACTCATTCTTGTATGATTTATAAGCTTGTGTACCCATGGGGACCTTAATTTAGGTCCCCACTGTGACACGAGTCCCCATGAGTTTGTGTGCATTCAGGTTGAAGTCCCCACCGGGATAGAAAAACATGTACACACAAATCTGACATGCTTATAGTGATTTTTTTTATATTATTTTATTCATTTTCACATTTTCACAAAAATAAAAGTATAATCCCAGAGATACTGTAAACAGGTTTTACATCTACTTGTCATAGGACCTTTAAGGAAAATATCTCTGTGAAGATGGCTTTTCCATTCAACAAAGTAACAACAAAGAAGTTTGAACATGCTGTGTGGGTGTATGTAGATTTTTATGAATAATGTAGACAATTCAAAAAAAAAAAAAAAAAAAAATTGAAACGGCTCATGTTTACAGAAACACACTTCATTTGATAAATATTCTAAATACTAAACAAAAGTTTTTTCATGCATTCTTATTCATGACAAATATAAATTTGCAACAAAAACATCAAAAAATGTGAATAAAGATCCATTGCACATGGATCGTAATCATTTGACATGTGCTTTAATCATTTGGGTTGCAAAGGTCAGACTGAATTTCTGAAGCTTTGGAAAAAAAAAAAAGGTCAGAAATGGTGGTTCTTAGATTAAATCTGGTGGTTACATAGATCTGGTGGTTTAAAAAAAATGCACTGATTTCTAATTGGTTTTCTATATAAACATCTCAGTTTTTCATCATCTTGCACATGTTGGATTTTAATTTGAGCAAAGCTTACTAAAAAAAAAATGGTGAATAAAATATGGAATGACAAACTTTAAACTCATTGGATAAAACAACTAACTAAACAACTACTGATATGCAAAGCATTTTATAATGTACTTAAAAATAGAACTGTCATGAATCTTAATAATACTCATATTTCAGTGTATTTTACATGGATTATGGATGCATCATAAAATGTTTGTGACTAATGAAAGTTAAGGTGTTAACCGATTGAATATCAAAGCATGCTCAATTTTATAACAGCAACAGAAAAGGGGTATCGGCCTAATATTTAAAAAATTATAATTTTCTCAATGCCACAACAATAATACAAGATCTCTGATTCAATATAAGAATGTATCATTTATATATTTTAAAAAAAATGCGCAAACTGTTTTTGGAGTTTAATCGTCAAATTCATCCTAGAAAAATCCCATAGGAAAAATCTCCAATCACTTTGACTGCGATTCAGATTTACACATCCCTCATCTTTCCTTCCACTTCTTTTTTTACACATTGATCCTAGCACAAAGAATCGGAGCAAAGAAAAAGTCAAATGCAAATTTAATGGCTTTCAGCATGGTTTTCCTCCAGTTGCGCTCAATCTTGACCTGTCGTCCCTCAGGCACCAATGAGGAGCTGCAGTCCAGACAGTGAATGGCTTTCAGTTCAAATGCAGGTAGTTTGTTACCCAACTTCCCTTCCAGCTTTGTGCTGAACTCTACCATGCTGCCTGGGTCGAGGTTAAGAAGCACCTGTCTAAACTCGTGGCTTGCCATTAGGAGAATGTCAGCTGCCGGATCGTCGAGTTTTGTGACCCCATCCACCGGCATGCCGACCGTCACCTCAAAGCGGTAACTGTCGAAGCGCTTAACGTGGCATTGGTGTCTAGCAAATTCCTTTATTCGACAGAGCTCGTCCTCTTCCTGCTGGAGGAACAGCATTGTGGTGTTGACAGGCTCTGGGACGACGTCCGTGACATTCACAACCGGAGACGTATTATTCTTTGGTTCACACTTCGGATAAACCTCACCGTAGAGACACTGCAACCAGTCGCCCATGAACACCGGTAGAATGTTTATAATGGACTGTGCTCCGTTCTCCTTCTCAGCAACGCGAACACGACGGAACACTCCTGTCCACGTGACACGATGGCCTTCCAGATGGCTGCAGAGGAGCTGTGTTTGAGCCATCCCGTGGTCCTGCCAGGCATGTGGGCCACACAGTGTACCATATTGCTGCCAGGTGAGTGTGGAGTTATAAACCTTCAGACCTTCAGCATTATAGACATAGACGCCGCAGAGAAAAATCACAGAAGTGATGCACAGGAGGATCAGTTTCACTGGGCCTCTGTAGGTGATGGAACGGAAGACGTTTAGAATGGAGAGGCTGAATCGAGTCCAAAGCCGCAGCATCACTGGGACGGCGCACACTGCCAGCGTCACCAGCATTTTAGTCAACTCCAGCTCCAGGAACCACTTGACCACCTGAATCAGCAGCATCGCCATCAGACCCATAGCCAAGACAGGTAATGCGAACAGGAAGAGGAAGTAGGCGACACAGGTGCGGATAAGGCCGATGATGGTGGAATTCCGCAGCAGGACCACAGAGAACTCGCACCACACGAAGCAGACTAGATACGGCACCAGGAAGCAGTACGTCCCTCTGAATCCCCTCATGCGTGCCATACTATAAAGGCCAAAAAAAGAGAAACAGTTAGGTATGGTCATCATATTCAAGCACCAATATCATAATATATCATGTTAAAATGAATATGTTTGGGTCAGTGCTATACTTAATTTTTTTATATAATGTACATACATTTTGTTGCCTTCCTTTTCCAGCAAAACTTTCTATTAATTTCTTGTACAATTATAGTAATTCCAGTAATTATTGCAATTTCTTTCATTCGATGAAAAACAAATGCATGTGTGATTTTTACATAAATATTGAAAAATTAGACATTAAAAATGTTAAGTATAAATCTATACATTTAAATTGATAAAAAAGTAAATGTCTAAATAACTATTTCTTTGTTATAGACACTGCAAATGGTTCCCCCACATCCAATCTAGTGTTATTTATTATTATTTATCTACTATTATAGTGTTTATTCGTATTTTCAATTTGTTTTTTATTTTTTCATTCCAATTTTTGTTTGTTGTTTAGTCATTTTGTTATGTGCTTTGGTTTTTAATACTTTATTACTATTACGTTACAATTTATTTTTTATTTCAGTTTTAGTTTTTGTTTATTTAGCTTTAACTTAAACTTCGTTGCCAAAGCAACATATTACATTTTCTGTTTAGTTTTTCATCCAATATTTATATTTCATTTTATTTCATTTTTAATTAACAAAAAGGTTTATAGTAGTTTTGGTTTTGGATGTAGTTAATGATAATAACCCCTGTCCAATCCAATAGAATGTATAGCATATACATTCCCTTTACTAGGTTTATGTGAAACCATTCCCCTCACCTGAAGAACAAGTAGAAAAGGTAGATGTAGAGCACACAGGGTACACTGAGCTCCACCACCACTGATTCTCCTAGAGGGATGGTTGTGAAAATATGTCCCAGCATCCTGGCCATCACCATTTCCTTTGGCAACTTGTTGGTCAAGGCACACAAAGATGAAGCCACCTCGATGATGAACGCCCTTCGAGCGTACGCTGCTGTAGACGAGCCCAGGCTCATGTAGCTCAGTACTGTGAAGAAGATGGCTACCGTGGAGAGCTCTGAACATGGGATCCAGCCTTTATCTGCAACTGGGAAACTGAAGATCACAAAGAACACGGATATCATAAAGTAGAGGTACTGCTCCAGGTTGTTCCAGCCAAAGTTGGTCTCCGCTTGCTCCACGTCTAAGGTGGGCTCGAAGCGTGTGAGGAGGGCGGTGAAGGCACGGAAGTTCTCCCAGCCTTTGCTGCTCTGGAAGACTCTCAGTGTGCAGATGGCCATGGAGATAAAGGAGAGGTAGAAGATGAGGAGCGGGATGATGAAGGCAAACAGATCAATGGTGAGATTGGAGATGATGAAGAAGAAGATAAGAGCATTGACGTGTTGTGTTGGGATGATGGTGCTCAGCCATTGGACGCCAGCACGAGATGCCCAGTCAATTAAATGTTCCTTCATCTCAATAATGGCATGAAGGGGGTACTGCAGACCCTGCAGGGAAAGGAAGGACATTACAAGAGTGATATTTTATTTGTGTCAAACCGAAGTTTGTTAAATAGTTACATCAATGGTGGCTGTCAAGCAAACATTTGTATATAAATTTGGTTTATTTGTTTTTCACCAAGAAGTGGGCTTTTATGTCCAGGGCTCTCTTTATCGCACCGCTGCGTCTGGAAGCCAGTATCATCCCACTGCTCGTCATTCCCCAACTAGACTTTCGATGGCGCTTATGAGCAGCGGAGGCCAATTCATTTTTTTTCTGCATGAAAACAGTAGCAATTTTTACTCTTCAAGATCTTTTGGAACCATTGCAAAGATTTGATTTTGATGCATAAACGAGTAGCAAGCTGTCATTTAGCAGCTGATTTTAGCAACTTGCATTAAACTCCCGTTGGTGGAACTTTAAGCTCACACAAAATTAAAAATGATGTCATAATTTACAAAGCTCAAAAGAAGATATATTTCGAAAAAAAAAAATCTGTTTTTCGTCCATTCAAAGCAATGGGATCCAGTGTCGTTTTGAACCCCATTGAGTTTCATTATATGGTCAAAAACTTTCTTCTGTTTTCCACAAAAGTCATACAGGTTTGGAACAACATTAAGGTGAGGAAATTATATCTTTTAAATGCCTTTCTCAAGGACATGTAAATGGTTATCGCTTATATATTTATAAAACACCTATTTTAATCAATGCTTTGAAAAATTGCTGTTATATGAAGTCTTCTTCCATACATTGAACAAATTTGGTGAAGAAATTTAGCAAATTTTCTGATTTTTTAAGTATATAAATACAATGCAAAGTAAAACTGAATTAAACATTAAATTTATGATAAAAAATGTCAATCCTCGTCCTGCAGTGCACATTTTAGATGTCTCCCTAATCAAACACCTGATTCAACTCATTGGCTCATTAGTAAAGACCCCAAGGCTGCATCCGAAATCACATACTTCCCTACTATTAAGTTGGCAAAAAACAGTGTGCGACAAAAGAAGTATGTCTGAATTCACAGTACTCATAAGAGAGTAGGCAAAAAGTACCCAGATGACCTACTTCTTCCGGCGAGATTCTGAAGTGCACATACGATGGACACTTTACTATCCCATGAGGCCACGGGAGAGGATTTGTGTATGGCAGTGAAGCGACACAACTGAAGCTGGTAGGTCACATGACAGTGGCAACATGGCGAATGTAGTACATTCGGGTTACATTCATACTACACAGATTCATACTATAAAGAACATACTTTTTTAGCGCTCGCAAACTTATTCAAAATAAGTACCTACTCAAGAAAGCATGCGATTTCGGATGCAGCCCAAGATCTCAAATATGTGTGTTAGATGTGTGTAAGAGAGACATCAAAAATGTGCAGTATTAAGGGTACGCAGATTTGGGAACCACTGTTGTAAAACAATAATCTTAGTTTAATTTACAACTTTGAAGAAAATAAAAAAAAACTCACCGTATCAAATGAGGCTGCATCACTTTTCCTTAAAGTCTCCTCTCCCTTTACATCTACGCTTGAGGTGCTCCGTGTGGGAGTGCACGCAATGCCTTCTGTGAACTTTTTTGTCATCTCCACAAAATCTTCCGCATCCACATACTTAGAGCCAGCTGTAAAAGGAAGAAGACTTTTTTGTTTTCACCATCCTTCAGAACATGATCCAGTGTATTGTATTTGCATATACACATATACAGTATGTACACTTACATTCATTAGACACCATTGTCTCAAGAATTTTCCTCTGAGAAAAAATGCTGGGTGTTACACCACATACAGAAGCTTCACCTGTAACATAGAAGTCATTAAGAGTTACTACAAGTTGACATGTTACATTTATTTCAGTAGCACAGTAAGGTTTCAGTTGTTAACATTAGTTAAAGGGATAGTTCACCCAAAAATTAAAATTCTGTCATTAATTACTCACCCTCATGTCATTCCAAATTCGTAAGACTTTCATTTGTCTTCGGAACACAAATGAAGATATTTTTGTTGAAATCTGAGAGCTTTCTGTCTCTCCATTGACAGCTACGCAACTGAAACTTTGATGCTTCGAAAAGTTAATAAAGAGATCGTAAAACCAATCCATATGAATTGAGCGGTTTAGACCAACATTTTCTGAAGAGACACTATCGCTTTATATGATGACCAGATTGGATTTAGGCTTTTATTCACAAAAACATTCATCAACTCACACATCAGTTGTGTGTTCGCTCAAGCTTGTTCGTTTCACGTGCGAGAAACAATGAGGTTCGTTCTCCTGTGTTACGCAGCACGTTTGAGCTTCCTCTAGAGCCAATGAGGTTTGTTCTTGCTCGTCAAGCAGGTTCGGTTGAGCGTCTGTTTATGTTCGCTGATCAATATTTATATGTGAATAAAAGCCTAAATTAAATCTGGTTTCATTTTTGGGTGAACTATACATTATTAAATTAACTAACTTTTTGTAAAGTGTTACCGTTCATGTTTATATAAAAATATAAGCCTCCTAGAAATCAACATTTGGTCAAAATGACACTTGTTTCAGTTTTTAAGGTAAACAACAAGAATGAAAAATTAACCATTGCATAAAATTAACAAAAGAAAGAAATGAATTACCTGGTACAGTATTGACCTGGCTGACATTCTCCAGCATCTCAGACATGGCTACTTTCGTCTTTCTGTCAGGATTGAGTTTCCAATACATGGTCATGGCTGCTCTCCTTACTGCCTGTTCAAACTTACTCTCTGAGGACAGCTTTCTCACCTCTTGTGTGTTCTCTGGTGTGATGCCTGCCAGTAGAAATTTTTAAAAAGAATCCATATGTGATGTATGTATCAATGAACGTTTCAACAAATCTTCAGATTACATTGACATAATTGAAGCAATTGAGGGCAAGTTCTCAGAGCTTCCACTCACCTTTATTTTGGATCCAGCATTTCTGAAGTAGTCTGGCAGAATCTCTCCGACCTTGTTTTGTTGCCTTCACCAACCATTCAACAGCTTTATGGTTATTTGTCTCTGTGTCTTTTTCTTCTGCCAGTTTAAGGTAGTGTTTACCAAGCTACAGCAAACACATTAAATAATACACATTATAAATAAATACAACGCAATACAAAAATCCTTTTTGTGAGAGTTAAATGTCACTGCTTACCTCTAGAAACACCTAAAGAACTTTTGAGCATAATAATACAAATATCTTTAGAGTGCAGTTTGCTTAGATTACAACATTATGCACAACTGACTACATTACCCATCAGTCCCTGTACCATGTTTTGATGAACATCCTAAGTGGCCTAATTTCCCAGAGACTCAAAGATAGACAGAGTATCATATAACCATATCTAATCTTAGCCTAAATGTTAAACCATGGTATTATTAAACCATAGTAAGAGCTTTAAAGTATGCCTTTACCAACACCATGACAGATTAGTGCAAAATCATTAACAGAAACTGAATTATGCTGTCAAATGTTTGGCCCATCTACTAGACTTATCTCCATCTCCTATCATGCTCTATGCCCTGATATCTTGATCCTAATGAATCAAATATTAATGAGAAAAGGTATATGTGTGGAATTCATTTTAGAGGAAAGGGAAAGTAGAGTAGGCTACTCAAAGAAAAGTCAGGGCTCATCTTACAATGTACGTGTTTACAGTATGTGTCAGCAGAGTCTGTATTTTCAGACACATTTGCTCTGACTGTGTGAGAATGTGTAGCCTACATGCATGCAGGAGCATTTGAGTTATATTGAGGCTGGGCTCATCTTCCAGAAAGCTGAAAATAGACACACTAATGACAACACCAGAAAGGACATGCTGTCAACCACGGGGAGACAAAATCACTACAGAATTGAATCTGTACCTCAAAATACACTGTAGATTGTTTAAAGTCGTATAGCTATAATATTACAAAAACTCATCGCATTGTATAGGCCAGTGAAGAACAGCTTCGCACAAAGCAAACAATACCTTCACAATCAGTTCCAAAACCATGACACAATGTTCACTGAATCACTGATCACAGTCAGTTTATAAGTATTAACTGTGATAGTTGTGTTTGTGCTTAACCCAATTTCGAGCTCTTCAAAGAAAGAAATCCAGTTGCCGAACAGGATTCAGTCCACTTTTACATTTTAGAAGTTCTAATAAATGGTCATATTTAGTAATCAATTTCACATTGTCATGATATTTCATTATGACTATTTTAATATTATTTCAATTATGACATGTGTTTTCAAGTTCTCACTCTACTCTGTGCTCTAGGGTCTCCAGCTTCAGCTTTCTCCAGGAGCTCCTCAAAAGTTAGCTCTTCATCCAAATCATCTAGGAGAGATAAGAGTGACTTAAAATTAGGTTAACATCAATTTTACATGATTTTAAACTGATTGAAGTCTTAATGAATCAACAACAATCCTCCTATTTCGCTCTAAATAAATGAGCTATGCTCATCTGTGCTACAGATCCATGGTGAATAATGAGGTCCTATTGTAATAGTCTGATCATGCTTTAATGTTGATTAAAGTTACCGAACAATCCAAATGGAATGAGTGGAAACAAGGACTTAAGTATTTCTGAAAAGATGAAGACATTTTACTGAACATATAGTTTATCAGTAGTTTCCTGCCAATTGTATCACTTGATTCTTTGTCACTGATTTAATGTATGGCCCCAGTATAATCCCAAAGATATTAATTGCATCTGAATGAAAATTGCAAGTTACATAACTCATCATACTTCAGGGTTGACATATCCATTACTTTCTGACATTACTGGCCAAAACCAAACCAGAAAAGCAAAACCAGACTATGAGTAAATAAATGTATATTCCTCTGATTTTAGTCTCATCAGAAGCACGTTGGTTTGTGCTAAAAATAGGATTTATGTTCTTGGAGAAGATAAAAACACACACACACAAGCATGACCCACTGGTGACCCTAGGTCAGATGCATTCCTTTAGTGTAATGCATACTGAATGTATATCAAGAAATGACATTAAAATGGTACATTAACCCCTGGTTTCACAGACAGGGCTTAAGACTAGTCCTAGACTAAAATGTAAGTCTGAGCTGTTTCCACTGAAATAAACTTGCACTGACTGATCTTAAAAATATATCAGTGCCTTTTTAGTTTTAAGATGCACATCGGTAATGTTTTTTTCTAAGCATGTTTATAAAAATTACTTAAATGTCCTAATTGATCTATGGTCTAATCCTGGCTTAGTCTAAGCCCTGTCTGTGAAACCGGGCCTATAAATATCAACCAAAATAAGTGTTTCAACATGTTAAGAAATAGATTCATAAAGTCAAATGCGACAAAGAAAACTGGAAATCATACTGAAATTGTATCATACAAAGAAATAAACAAGTCATCACATTGTCTTTTAGCATTTTTTTTTAAATGTATTAGTTATAATGCAAAGCTTCACTTACCAAATTCTTCATCTTTGGATTGCTCCTCATCCTTTCTTAATTTCTCCTGCATAATCACCTTTTGGGCTGCAGCCAAAAAGCTCCGTTGACGGGGGATTTTACCTAAGCCCGCTGCAGGTGTTTTGGTGGTGGACGATGAACCCTCAGGAGGAGTAGGATCAGCAGACATGGTCATGCTGGATGTAGATGGGTTATTGGGAGAAGATAATATTAATGGTGTTAATTTTGATGATGATGATGGAGCTGGCATTGTTGGAGTAGTTTTAGAGATATGTGTTGATGCAGGGGTTGGTTTAACTGGTGTTGGTTTCTCAGGTGCTGGTTTGGCTGGAAAGGTTTTAACATTAGGGTGTTTTAAAGTAGTATCTTGAGTTAAAGAAGGGGATTCAGAGGGTCGGTCCGGGCTGCCAGATTTGGAGAACGGGGGGCCAGCCGTCTCAGTGCCAGGAATGGATTTGGTGGATGGCACAGGAGGGTTGAGACGTTTGTGGGTAGCTCTATCCTCCATGAGAGTCTCAGGAGATGGTGGTGGACAGGCATTAATGTCCATCTCACCTAAAGGACAACAAACATAATGTGAATAGATGTACCGTTTACAGAGAATACCAGGTTTTCCTCACTTACATTTCTACCAAACAAATGTGTGTATGTTAACTGTTTAATCTCTCTCTCTCTCTCTCTCTCTCTCTCTCTCTCTCTCTCTCTATATATATATATATATATATATATATATATCCAGAGTTATACATATTACATACATATATATAATTCAATATGTTTTGATAAACCTGATAACTGGGCTGAAATTAAAAGTAGTTTTATAACTCAAAATAAAAGAAAGTAGAATTAAAACAACTTACTCATTTAAGCTGGTTGAACAGATGATCTTCAGACAAACATTGTATGGCATAGCACAGTAAAAAATAAATTATTCTTTAAAGTTTTTGTTCCTCTCCACACATAACAACTCTGTGAAACCATTAGAGCCCCACTAAGGAAACCACTAGAGCCCCACTAAGGAATCACAGTTGTTAAGATCCATCATACCTCAAGAGAGCGAAGCTCCAATTGGATAATTCAAGTGCCAATCAAAAAGTTCTGCTCTCTGATTGGATGCAAATCGAGCAGCGCATTGCATTGCCCGAAAGGATTAAATTAGTTTTATTTGGATTCGCATGACAAAACACATCGGTCTTCTGTGGAGAAAGACTATCGGGTAAGATTAGAATACAGTCAAATAATTATTACTTTCTTAATCAATGAAAGCGGTCCAGTGAAGTAAACTTGGTAAGACATGATGGGCAGCCACTAGATGTCAACGAAGTGATATAAAATAATAGCTTTTGCTCGCATAGTGGTGTATGTCTGCTGTTCACAGAAGATGCAGTTTGCAGTGATGTTCGCGGGACACTTCTGCAGTCCTGCAATGTTCATTAAACTCCATGCTGTTTGAGAAACAAAACTGAAAGAAGGAGACACCACAGGCACCAAAGCTAGACTGAACAGGGATTTTGATTAATCTCTCAAGTGACTCGAATCTTTTGAATCTGTTCTGTTTACAAAAGATTCGTTCACTGCTTGGCAGTTTCTGCAGTTGAGGCCCTTTGACACCAAGAACGATAACTATATCAGTGTCTATACCAACGGACAATAACGCTGTTATGTGGTATTATTAAACTACTTTTTATTTATTTTTTACAATCGCTTGGACACATTTTCTCAATAGGTCACTTTTTCAAAACTCTTTGAAGTTTAAGTGGCTAAACTGTGGATCATATATCATTGATCGCACAAAATGTGTTCAATAATTAATGACATCTTTCAATTTACATTCATTCTTTTGTCACATAGACACAAACACCACCAAAAATTCAATAAGGGCCAATTTGCATGTTTACATACTCTTTTCAAAACTTAAGTTTAAAACCTAGCACCAGGGGTGCCGCCAGCAAATTTTGGTCCTATGAAAGAATGAGGCCCCCAAAAGTGGTGGGTCCTTAGAATCGTCCCTAACTTTCACCCCCCTAGCGGCCCCCCTGCCTAGCACAACACAAAAATGAATAAGACAGAAATCTGCACCATTTCTACACTAATAGCTACATTAATATATTCTGAATCTAAAAAAATCAAATACTATTAAAATAATATAAAGCAATTAGATGTAACTTAACACCTACTCATGTTAGTCTTTGAATTTTATTACCTATATAGGAAACTTGTAGACTACTGTAATGCCAATATTGACCATAGCCTACACATTAGCAGTAGAGAGTTCTTGTTTTGTAAAGAAGGTTTACACACAAAAAAAAAAAAACATTGTATCAAATCCTACCTGATGTTAGTGTTTTTTAGGTCTGTGTTTTATGATTGACAAAGTGTGTTTGTTGGTTGACAACCTATGCCATTGTTATGGAAGAACGAGTTGATTTGAGACATGTATATGAAGGGTTTAGGTAGCCTATAGTTTTAGTGCATTTTGAATGTGAAATGAACTGCTGTCAAGCTGAAAGTTGGTTAGGAGAACTGTGAAGAGTTTTGAAAAAGTGACCTAAGTATTGAGAAATGTGTCCTAGCAATTGTAACAACAAAAAAAAAGTTTTTTAAAAACCTGTAAAACCTTATAGTGTGAACTGGCCTTTTCACCAGTAGGTGGCGACACTTGACGAGTCATTGATTCATTCACACTACCGATTTGTTCATGATCAAAGCAAGTCTTTGTAAGAGGTTTCAGAAAGAGTGTTTAACAACCATCCTGCACATTACAACAAAGAAGACATTTATTTATTAAGAAAACTGTAAGACAATATCTAGGCCTATTTGGCAGGCTAGAAAAAGACAATAACAGCCCTATAATATAGCTTACGAACGTCCTTGTGCTGTCCATTCACTTCGAACTAGATGATTCATTATACTTATTCTGTTCTTTTACATAGGCCTACAGATAAAGGCCTATTCGTCCAATGGGTCCAACCAATTTAAACTTTTATTCCAAAGCAGTCACGTGCTCAAACGAGAGAGACAGTTAATGAGTTAAAACTGTAGCCAAGTCAGTGCGTATGTAGCCTATACCGATTCTTTCCTTCAAAAGTTTTGTTCAAACACTGCAGTCTTTTTGCGCATCTTACACGGATGGCAGTAACTGCACTGTCCAAATTCAACCCGACAAAGAAAAAGAAAAAAACATCTCAAAGTAGGCTAGGCTAAACTAAAATTGCTTTGACCGTATTGGGTTCAGAGGGGACTTGTTTCGAGGATGCAATATTGTCCGGATTAGCTCATAATAAAGCGTGTCATTATAGCACTGCACGTCTGTCTGGAAAGTGCATCGCAGCATCATTCGCATTATCAGTCTGCAAGCTGCGACCTCCGCTCCGCATCCTCCGGCAAACTAAGGCTGACCTGGTTTTCTGCTCTAGCGTCTCGCTTTATCATCGTATCAGAGCATCCTCTCCCTTCCGCGAGTGATGTCGGACTGTAGGCGACAGTGGAACCGGGAGGATGAGCTCCCTGTGTACCTGGCTAAACCCTCGACTGGACCCAACCAGCATCGCAAGTCTCACGGGATGTTCAGCTCCGTCGAGGGCGCGTATGATAGCAAGACTATCGATTTCGACCAGTACGTCGTCGGGAGGAAGGGGAACAGGAGCTCGCGGAGCAGTAGCAGGGAACGCATCGTGGATGGGGATTTTGAAGCCTATAAGATCAGCGGGGGGTCTATCCTCGGCTCTCGGGGCGAGAGGGACGACGGGCGTCCGGCTGCCGAAGTCACGGATCAGGCTGTTAAGGAATGTCGTTATGAGGAGCAAAACAACGGGGAGGTGGGCTGAAATTGTATGCGTGAGAGTGGCAATAGGCTACAATCATTTTGCATAGTATTTGAAGAATAAACCATGCTATAGCCTACATATCCTACATAGGCCTAATTATGCAGTTTAATATTGCAATATAAAAAAAAAAAAAATTAAATATAACATAGGCCTATTCAAATTTGCTCGTAAAAGATTAACAGCATCTCTTTAGCATATGAACACGCTGCAAATGTTAATGTTTTAAATAAAATGCTATAATAAAAACCTTATAGTTGGTTAACATTAAGTTACATAGCCTATGTTTAAAAAAAACATGGGTCTATAACATTTTAAATATAGGCCGACTGTAATTTTACAAAAAAAAAGAAAGAAAAGAAATAGGCCTACCTAAAGTTTTAGAGCAATAATAACAAATTTGAATTAGTTTATAAAGTATGGAGAAAATAAATTATTTATTGTTATATTGTCACATTTATATTAAAAAAGAAAAAGTTTTAAGCTATTTGTTTTATAGCATAATTTATCGGCCTGCTTGGTGATAATTGTCTCATTTTTATGTTTATTGCATTATTTAACTGTCACGTGTATTTAATTTTTTTTTGGAAATTGTATTAATTTTAAGTTAATAATTAGTTTTTTTGGTTCATTATTGGTTCATTTTACTTATTTATTTATTGTAGGAACGGTTATTTGTAATGTTCTAAAAACGTAATAATGTAATAGTTTTCTTAATGTTAGTGGAACATTATTTTAAGGTTAGCATAATGTTTCTGCAACGTTCTTTGAACTTAAATTTGTATTACCCCTAACATTGTAAATGTTGGTTTGTAAATGTTAAGATTGAACGTTATTTAAAAAGAATTAATTAGAATTTAGACATTTGAAATGTAAAGGCTGTTTGACAATTTATGCATTAACCTAATCCTTTATGTAGCCTAGGGTAGGCTACTACAATATATAGCCTACATCAAAAACAAATTTGATAAAAATATTGGTGGACCGTCGACCTGTCACCTGACCCATAACACCGGACCGGTATTCTATTTACCGATCCACGTCCAGTTCTCTCTCGTTGTTTCATGTGAGGGGGGCGCTCCAACATACACTCCAATACAAAACACGTCTTCGAACAGGCGAACAGACACACACACACACACACACACACCCCTCGGGAAAGGCGCTCGCTTGTGCAGCACTAACGGAGCGCTGGGTTGTTAAGTGGGTTGGTGGCACAAAGAAGCGGGTGACTGCTTATTGTTGATCTCCTCAAATAATAAAGGAGAGATGTCTGGAACGGGCTACCAGGGAAAGAAGAACATCCCGCATTTGACGGTAAGACACCGGCTGCGAGGCGACCCTGCTGCCACCCGGCGAATCCTGCGCATGGGGGAAACGAGAAGGGATTAAATTCTTAGCGAGCCAACAAAGCGGAGGCCGCTTATAGGGCACTGAAATCAGCCGACGGGAAGGTGACCATTACTGCTACAATGTGTCCACATCCCTGCCGTGCATGAAGCGAGGAATGCTCCGATTGCGTTTACAATAGATGCAGGAATAAATAATGAATCGGTTCATGAATGTACAGTGTTGAGCGCATTCCACTGGATAAATCATGGCGAATGCAATAGCAGCGGACGAGACGCAACAGGGTCTGTCGCCAAGAGCAGAAATCTGGAATATAGAGGGGACACTTTTTTTAAATGCCAGTGCACACATCAAGACAAAGAACAAGAGGGGTCTGTGCCCTATGTGCTGTATTTTTGTCTGTAGTTATGAGTAATGGATTATAGCGATCCTAATCCTTGACTAACGCAATCTTTGCGATCTGTGCCTGGTTTACATCTAGGAATAGTGCATATATTTAGGTTAGATTAATACCAGGTTTTCTCTGAACATGAAGCCTAAATCAGCTCAGGAAAGCTGTGCCTTCCTGACAACTGGATGATGTGAGGTTACCATGGCAACCTAACATCTTTCCACATTACCACATTTGCTCTTCTCTGTTCGTAGAACCCCACCCATTCACAGAGTGTGAGGCTGAAACTGTGCAGAAGGCTCTTTTATCAGTGGTTGTAAGAGCACTTCACTGAATTGCAAATATAGCAGGTAAACATAAGGTTTAAACATGGTGTTGGAATCACTCACTCTCTTGCTATCTCTCTTTCTCTCTCTTCCTCTCTTCAGAGCGAGCGGCTGCTGATTAAAGGTGGAAGAGTGGTTAATGACGATCAGTCCCTATATGCTGACGTTTATGTTGAAGATGGACTTATTAAGTAAGACACCATGCACACTCATTTTTCCAAAGTATAATGCAAATTTTCACTGGCAGTTGCATACCATTAATATGAATTATGATTGAGATTGAATTGAATTGAATAGATTGAATCAAAAGTCTCACCATTAAAAGCCATGTCCCGAGCACACAATTATAATGTTCTCAGTATAATTTTATGTAGACTATATGACAGACTTGCACTGCACATGTTGCACTTATCTTTATTTTCCTTTTTTTAAAGTGATTCTAATCATATTTTAAGCAAATTAAAACCATCATGGTAAATCTGAAGTGTCTCAGCTGAAGGAAATAATCCATTATTTATCTGCTTTAATATATCGGCCAAATTTTATTATAGGGCCGATAACAATAAAAATGAACATATATCGGACAATACAGATATGGTGGTCGATATATTGTGCATCCCTAGCTAATAGATACACAGAAACACTGCTGTTGCTGCATAAATGGACATACATAAATCCCGTGGCAAATCTAGGCAGGTGGAGCTGAGGAGGTGGAGGATTTCAGAGGAATACTGCAGGACTAGCTTACAGGAAACAATCAACCATGCTATTTAAATGTTGAGCAAGCAATCTCATTGGCTGCAGGATCAGCAGAGCAATCGGGTTATGCCATGTGGTAATGATGTGACTGCTTGCAGATTTCATGTAAAGGAAACAGCCTCTGCCATTTAGAGTTTCATGACTGAACTTGATATTAACATATTTAGTAAGTTAACATTAAATTTGATAGCCCTGTCCAATGGCACATATGAAGTATGCCACACTTTTTAGAACCTTCATGTGAGGGATAATGTACATGATCTATTTTGTAATCACAAAATAAACCTGGCAGGGTGATCAGATATTCTTGTATCACCCTGAAGATGTTTATTACATGGCTGCTTGCCACATAAGTAAATAACTAGACACAAAATATTGATTTGAGATGAAAGATTTGATTAGCTCTGTTGGGGATTGCCCCACTGAATGCCGTTTTTTTAAATGTTATTAACCACTTTAGTACTCTGATCAGGGAGTAAGAGTCATCATATCTTTTCCACCTTTTATTTATGTGCAGGGTTTCACCATATAAACATATTAATTATGCATTGGAGGTAGTTTCTGCAATAAACAAATAAACAGAAGTAAATAACTAAATGTTAAACATACATGCCCACATACTGTTGTGATAAACAGTACATTACCAATTAAACAATTTCGACAGCTCTCTCGAAGTGTGTTTAGCAGAATAAGAAACAAGCAAACAGAATATAACAGAGCATATAAACAACTTAAGGTACATTATACAGCGTCCTCATTATGGTATTAAAATATAATAAATATAGAATATCTTATACAGATGCAAAAACATAGTTAAATGAGGTATGGCCAAGTAGCAAGATAAGCCACAATGCTAGCGGCACTTTCACGTGCGTTTCACATGACAAACTAATCTATCTATAAATTACAGGAACGTCTGTCTGTCTGTCTGTGTGTCTGTTATTCGCATATCTCTCGAACCATTAGTCCGATGGATTTCAAACTTGACAGGTGTCTTGCTACGGGCATGAGTAAGTGCAGTGCCAAGTTTGACATTGTTTGGATTAGAAATGCAAAAGATATCGTTAAATATACATCTGTAAAATAAGCACGCATTGGCTTTTGCCGCTCTAGCTGCTGGCCACTCCCCCCACCAGAGACAGAGAGTGTCGAAGAAAGCAGCGGAGCTTAAGTAGCGTTTTCTCTGAGTTCACTGTGTAGCCTGCGCTTATTCATTTGTGGATGTTAACTGAATCTGTAAGTCAGCTACACTGTTTACTTCTGAATATTATATTTTATTCTGCTGCACTTAACGTTATCGCTACTGTAATAGTAGCCTATGCTATTCACCAACTAAACATATCCCATTCAATGCGTTCACAGTCTCTTTCACGGCCATCATTTGTAGTGGCCTATTCACAAACTGTTTGCTCAAGCTTGCCGTTTTCTCGGAATTCACTGTGTAGCCTGCTCCCTCAATCGTGTAGTTCAATTTTCCATATTTATTGTATGTCATTACTTGCTTTCTACCATTCACAAATAAAAATGTCACTGAACTTTTGCTGTGTAATTGTAACAATGAGCACTCAAACACACCAAACCAACAATTACTAAAAACACAAACAAAAACTGATTTTGAACGGGCACTTTGCACTAGTTTCTACTGATGACAGTCATTGTCGTGGAATAACTGTCCAATCAAAATCAAGCTTTTCAAAGAGCTGTGTAATCATTTTTAATGATATTACTTTATAATACGCAATGTACTTGGTCCCATGACTCTCGGGCCCTCTGCTCTTTATCAAACCCTCAAACTCTCCTTCAGACAGGTTGGAGAGAACCTGATTGTGCCGGGGGGTGTGAAGGTGATCGAGGCTAATGGGTGTATGGTGATCCCTGGAGGTATTGATGTGAACACCTGTCTGCATAAGCCTTACCTGGGCTCTCCACCTGTGGATGACTTCTATCAGGGCACCAAAGCAGCTCTGGCAGGTGGCACCACCATGATCAGTAAGTCTGGATGTATTGTTAAACAATGAAAACTGTATAATTTGGCAAAAGGAACAAGTAAGTTGAATACTTAGGATGCAGTTCCAAATGTTCTAATTTGGAGCAAGTTCCCTAGCAATGACTACAAATTGGCTGGACTAGGACTCAATTGCATCTCCCTGCGAGAGCAAAGCAGTGTCCCAAATATGTCTGTCCTTCACGTCAGCTACAGCCAATCGGATTTTGTTTCATCCAGGAGTCTGAGCCAAGAGTTTGTTGTGGTTACAGCAGCTAATTTTCTTTAAACAATGAATTAGAACAATTAGCTGTTGTGATTCACAATGAGTGAAAAGATCCTTTGTGTCTTAGAGGAACATATGGAGTTTAATAGAGTAATCAAAGACTAAAGCTGCAATTTAATAGCAACTTCAATAGAAAGGAATCTTTAGAAATATTCAATAGAATTTTCAGAAATCACTCAAATCCTTAATAATAATAATAGGATATAGGAAAACATTTTGAGCAGAAGCCATCATCTTCTGTTTCAGTTGACCATGTGACTCCACAGCCCGGCGACAGTCTATTGGAGGCCTTTGAGAAGTGGCAGGACGCGGCTGATAAGAAGTCCTGCTGTGATTATTCACTTCATGTGGATATCCCACATTGGCATGAAGGTGTGAAGGAGGAGCTGGAACAGCTGGTACAGGACAAAGGTAAAAAACACATTCAAAGATCTAATATCTAAGCGTATCACATTTGCAAAGCTGAAAGTATTTTGTGTTTTTTAAGTTCCATAACTTGATCATACTGATGTTTCAGAGGCACTTGTTGAAATTTGCCAAATGTTAATGATTGTTAATTCACTATCGTTCAAAAGTTTGGGGTCAGTAAGATAAAAAATAAATAAAAAAAATGAATACCTTTATTTAGAAAAGACACATAAAATTAAAAAAGTGACAGTAATAAATACATTTATAATGTTACAAAGGATTCCATTTGAGATAAATTCAGCTTTTTAAACTTCTCATCAGAGAATTCTGGAAAAAAATTATTCATGGTTTGCACAAAAATATTAAACCGCACAACTGTTTTCAAATAATATGAAATGTTTCTTGAGCAGGGAATCAGCACATTAGAATGACTGGAGTAATGATGCTGAAAATTCAGCTTTGTCATCGCAGGAATAAATTACATTTAAAAAAATCAAATTAAAATAGGAAACTGTTATTTTAAATTGTTATAATATTTCACAATATTACTGTTTTACTGTATTTTTGATTAAATAAATGCAGCCTTGGTGAGCATAAGAGACTTCTTTCAAAAAACATTTTAAAAAATCTCACCGATCCTAAACTTTTGAACAGAAGTGTATGTCTTTGGAAATATAAATGTTAATGTTCTCTTCTGGCAGGAATCAACTCTTTCCAAGTGTACATGGCTTACAAAGGGTTTTTCCAAATGTCTGACTCTCAGGTTAGTTGATGTTGGCATCTATGCTTTCAACCATAGAACATTATGTAGTCTTGTACAGTAAAATAATGAATAGCATCTCTCTTTCTCTCCTCTAGTTGTATGAATCGTTCTCATTCCTTAAGGAGTTGGGGGCAGTGGTGCTGGTGCACGCAGAGAATGGAGACCTGATAGCACAGGTATCTGTTAACTAATGAAAGAACCGACATGCAGTATTCCGACACAATTTGGTGCCATTTACTGTTTTTTCATGTTTACAACATTTGTATTCAAGGAACAAAGCAAAATCTTGGGAATGGGCATCACTGGTCCAGAGGGCCACCCACTGAGCCGTCCAGAGGAGGTGGGATCAATAAACATATTGATGAGCTAATTAGAAGTTTAGCTTGCTAACTGTTTATCCAGTCAGTTTCGGCGGAGTGAAGTGTCCTGATTTAATTGGTTCTCTGTTCCACAGCTGGAGGCGGAGGCTGTTTTCCGCGCCATCACCCTTGGCAACCGTGTGAACTGCCCTGTCTACATCACCAAAGTGATGAGTAAGAGTGCAGCTGAGACTGTGGCCATTGCACGGAAGAAAGGTGACAGCATGTTGTGAAATATTGTTGCATGCTGAGTTCATTTTTTATATTTTTGAACGAAGTTCAAGCTCTTAATGCTCACCCAAGGTTGCATTTATTTGATTTGATTTGATTTATTACAATTAAAAATAGCTGTCTTCTATTTTAATATATTTTAAAATGTAATTAATCCTGGGATGGCAAAACTGCATTAGTGCTGCTTATTTAGTAAGATTATGCCTGAAAAGGTTTTGGATATTATTTTTTTTCATATGTTAATTGAACATTTTTTTATAATATTACTTGTTGTGTTTGTTTGCTTGGTTTTTATTGTATTTATATAGTTTTTGTAATTACATTTTTGCCATGAAAATAGCCTTAGATGCTGACATGGCATTAAATAAAACAATAATCTAAACAAAAAAATCTATTTAAACTAATTTGAATATGTCAGTCCTAAAATGTTTGGACGTATTCTCTTCATTGCACTTGCTTTAGGCTCTGTTGTTTTTGGTGAGCCAATCACAGCCAGCTTGGCAACTGATGGATCACACTATTGGAGCAAAAACTGGGCGAAAGCAGCAGCTTATGTGACCTCTCCTCCCCTCAGCCCTGACCAGACGACACCTGACCACCTTAACTCTCTGCTGGCCTGGTAAGAAATGATGAGTTATTTGTACGTTTTTAGACATCTGTGACATCATTAGTGTAGATGTACTGGATTCTTTGGGCAAGTGCTATATCTGGCACCATCTATCAATTTTTTATCTACTCCCAGTTACTTTTGGCTCTGTGCTACGCCCAAACCGCAGGCACACCTTTTCCTGGCCCCATTTCTAAAAATAGATCAGGGTTTCATCTCCTGTTTCCATGGTTACAGAGCACCCTCCTCCTCCCTCCCAGTCACACTCTCACTCACACACACAACTTGTAGACTTTGCAGGCTGCTAGACTATGGGAGAGATGTCATTATGTTGACATCCACAGCCACACATACTTTGACATGCGCACACACCCTCAAAGGCACAGAGATGCACACACACACACTGCCACAAAGAGGCAGACAACACAGCTGGAGAGAGGACATTTATTTTTAGCATTGATAGACTAGAGTCCAAAGGATGAGTGAATATTCTAGAAAAAGATCAAAGATTATTTGAAAGCATTCAACATTATATGTATGCTGTGAAGACAACCTTTGTGTTGATGTGTGGTGTTGCATTTTGTGAATTTCAAAGCATATTGCCTCCGTCTAAGATACTTTTCTCATCATTTCATTGTGGCCACATATTCTTACGCATAATGGATGTATAAATTACAAGTAGAAGCCTAATTCTATTGCATATTCTATCTTATACTCTACTAGTTACTTGAACTATACTAGTTGGATTGCAAATATTTAACAAATGCAGTTGGGCCTAGTTTTATGATTGCTCAATTAAAAAATCTAGTGTCCGTTTTGTGTAAATGTGTTTTTAACTTAATGCTCAGTCTCCACGATAGTAGCTAAGCTGGTAAGTCAAAGGATAGAAGATATTTGAGGACTTGACCTATAAAAATAGCAAAGAATTGATATTTGATCCCTCAGGTCTTTGAAGTGTAATAATATCCATGAAGCTGTCAATGAATTTGGACTACTGACTTCTTTTCATTTTTAAAAGAAATGAATACTTATATTCAGCAAGGATGCATTCAATTGATCAAAAGTGAAATACCTTTATAATGTTACAAAAGATTTCTATTTTGTATTCATCAAAAATGTGTCAGTTTCCACAAAAATATTGTGGAATATTGTTTTAAACATTGATAAAAATAAAAAATGTTTCTAGAGCACCAAATCATATTAAAATTATTTCTGAAGGATCATGTGACACTAGCTATGTTTCTGTCTGTCTATTTTTACGTGCATTTTGGGATATCGCATAAAAGAAAACGCTGATGGAAACACCAAGATCCACATACTTTTAAAAAATGTGTCTAAAAAAACGTATGAGCTCTCGATGTGCAACAAAAACCTCACGTGACTTTGCCCTTACAGTGGATGTGATAACTGGACTAACCAGCGGACCAATTTCATTGGCATCTCAAATGTCGTTTGGATCATTCTGAAATGGACATGGCAATAAAAAGCTGTACTACTACATTCTGAAATGCCCGAGTCTGTCAACAGAATGATTTGGTATAATGACCTCCCAGAAGTGTCTTGCGTTTATTGCGTTTCGTTTATGGCAAGTCATTTATGATGTACGCAAAGAGCCACACAGTGGCTTCCCAGATTGCAGCAACATCCATTTTTATTACAGGCGTAATAAATATTATTTATTATTATTGGCGTAATGATGCTGACAAAATTCAGCTTTGCTGTTACAGGAATAAATTACATTTTAAAATGTATTAAGATAGAAAACATGTATTTTTGTAATAATATTTCACAATATTATGGTTTTCTGTATTTTTCCTCAAATAAATGCAACCTTGGTGAGCATAAAACATCTTAGGCTGCATTTACATTACATGATTCAAATGACCCAATACTGATTTTTTCCTCCCATTAATCACAGATTAGATATGACCCTCAAACGTGTAAGCTGGAAAAAAGCACATGGATCAAGCACATGATTAAGTTTTTTAAGGATTTCATCTTCATTGGGATTGGGGATGAATCCTTAAGGAACTAGGACCGTAACATGAGGCTTCTCCCGCTTGTATTGTGATCTGTAAACCCTCTCTTCCAAATCATTCTGGTAACCCACCATATATTTATTTAAAAATCTTTTGGAATATTTAAGTCCCACATGAACGCTCCTCGACGAGAGGTGGTCCTTCTGTGTCCAAAATTGATCAAAAACATCTTGGGACAGTTGAATGAATGTTGAATAACTGAATGACAGTTAGCAACTCCATTTGTTTGTTCGAGTTCGCAACAGTAACTAAGGGGGGCGGGGCTTACCGATAGGTCCTTGCATTTTTCCGAAATTTTCGCATGCGTTTTTTCGTATTTGTCATTCAGTGGCTCTGAATTGTCAAAACACCATTCAAAATGCTTGCTATGGATGCGAAAAACACCGAAAATCGAACCTGATCCACATTTGTTTTATGACAGACAAAGTTTCGGAGGCGTTTCGGACGCGAATTTCAGACTCAGTGTGCAAGGGCCTTTACTGACCCCAAACTTAGTGTACAGGTGTACTTTCCATGAACCTCTAAATAACAAAGAACATCACAGCTATCTCTAGAGGACAGCTTGTGTTCTGTTTGTAGTTGCATCCCCTGTTGTTATGTGCCTTTCAATCTTCTTTTTTCAGTGGGGATCTGCAGGTTGTGGGCAGTGGACATTGTGCTTACAGCACCTCTCAAAAGGCCATAGGGAAGGACAACTTTACCCTTATACCCGAGGGGACAAATGGAGTGGAGGAGAGAATGGGTTTTGTTTGGGACAAATCTGTGGTAAGCGCATCTGTGAAATATGTGAACCATTTATCTGTACGGGATGAATTCATCAGTCACCACACTAAATTTGTTCCCTACAGGCAATGGGGAAGATGGATGAAAACCAGTTTGTTGCAGTTACAAGCACTAATGCAGCCAAAATCTTCAACCTGTACCCCCGGAAGGGTCGGATAGCAGTGGGTTCAGATGCTGACATTGTGATCTGGGACCCCGCCAAGATCAAGACCATCACAGCTAAAGCACAGCAGTCGGTGAGGATTGGAAAGCTCTGCAAGATACTGTAATATTGAATGAATCTCTGGATTGATGATATTTAGTTATACCTACATTTAATACTGTATTTTATACATTTGTAATGGACGGAATTATTACACTCTTTTTATAAAAGTAGTAGGCCTACATGAAGGCCACGTACAATTTAGCAATTAATTAATTAATTTAGCAATTTAGCAACTAAATTTGGTTGTCAATTCACTTTTTAGTACTTAATTATGTTCAGTACACACACACAGTTCAGTAATTTACAGGATTGACAACCGCATTCTACAACCGAATGAACTCTAACATTCACAAAAATTCTACGCAGTGTGTACGGAACCGAACTGAACATTTGTTAATGACATATTTTAACGTGCATCAGAGATGTTTCTCTCTTCTTTATGTGTGATTGGTGCAAGAAACCACTGGGAAATTTCTGTATTTTGACTAAATCTCAAATGATTTCAAAATATGAATGATGATTTTGTTCATGCTTGATAAACACTGGAAAATGTGTGGAATATAGAATGGATTTTCTTCTAGAACATCGCTGTTCTTTTCTTTCTAGGCTCTTGATTATAATATTTTTGAGGGGATGGAGTGTCGTGGTGGTCCGGTGTATGTGGTCAGTCAGGGCAGGATTGTGTTTGAGGAAGGGAAGCTTCAGGTTCAGCAGGGGACTGGACGTTTCATCTCCCGCAAGCCTTTCCCTGATATTGCCTACCAGCGCATTCAGTTCCGCAACAAGGTATGACTCTAGATTAGGCATTTCAAGCTAGTTTAAATTGTGAATATTTGACCTGATTTATTCACTGAGCTTCCCTCTTTCTTAGTTAGATATGCTGTATGTATTAAACTATTTTAACTATTTTCAAGGAATGTTATATATATATATTTGGGTTCAATACACTGATCTATATAGAATGACAATGTAGATCAGTGGTTCAATAAGATTTTTTTAATGCATGTTTTTATGAATTATTACTCTAGTCTGCAGTGTCACATGATCCTACAGAAATCATTCTAATGTGCTGATTTGCTGCTCAAGAAACATTTCTTATTTTTGAAAACAGTTGCTTAATATTTTTTGTAACCATTTTTTTCAGAATTGAATAGAAAGTTCAAAAGAACAGCATTCATTTGAAATAGAAATGTTTTTTGGTGTTATACATCCTTGCTAAATAAAACTACTAATTTCTTTCCAAAAAATCGTACTGATCCCAAACTTTTGAACAATAGTGTAGTAGCATAAAAGTTCAATAGTTCCTTTTGTATCTATTTGCTAAGTGATAACATAATCAAGTAGTTAGTTGTAGTATAGAACAAACAATCCAGGGACAAAAAGTGGAAAACAATAGTGTATTATCAGATTTTAGGTTCACATCTCACAGTGTTTATATATACAGTACCAAACATGTCTTTAAACTGGTGTTTGGCAGATGATGACCAAGCAGGGAGTTTCTCGTGGGATGTATGATGGTCCAGTATATGATGTCCCAGCAACACCCAAATACATAACCCCATCACCCTCTGCCAAGACCTCACCCACTACACACCAGCCTCCACCAATCAGAAACTTGCATCAGTCAAACTTCAGCCTATCAGGTAAGATGAGGTCAGATTATAGAGGAAATGACCTTTTCTAATATAGAAAAGAATACTCACAAAATGCTATGAGAAATATATCAATTAATTTATATATAACATTAAAGTAAGTGTATATTTTCTTTAATATTTCTACATTTTTAGGGGCTCAAACCGATGACAACATTCCTAGGCGCTCCGGCCACCGCATTGTAGCTCCCCCTGGTGGTCGTTCCAACATCACCAACCTTGGTTGAGCCTTCTGCTGTGTGTGTGTGTGTGTGTGTGTGTGTGTGTGTGTGTGTGTGTGTGTGCGTGTGTGCGGCTGTGCGCATGTGTAAGACAAATCATCAGTATTCCCCTCTCACAGGGCCATACTATAAACAGATTTTTGTGCATTGCATGCATGTCAAAATATCACTACCTTACATGTGTAGAAAATTTCCCGTCCACAGAGAATTTTACTGTGTACATTGTACAATCACTGCTAAAACAAACCTAGAAAAATACCTATAGATAGCTAGACAATCACTTGAAAATATTCTATATCAATAATGGAAACCATAGCATTTAAACAATTCTAATATAACCATTTATGTTTTTGAATTGAGCCCCTCATTCTGCTGATGTGACCCCAGTGTTTGTGACATAGTGTTAAAAATGTTCTGCTGTGAAGCCAGTCGCTGGTCATCCCACAAAATGGTGCTCTTCCTACTGGATAACTTACTGAACTAAAGATTACTTATTAGTGATGTTGAGGGTAAAGTGCTGTAGAATGCAGTTCTGAGATACTACATTCTGAAGCTGAGCGAAGATCTGCCTCTGCAAGCACTTTTAACTCTCATGTTCTCTGTGCACTGAAATGTTTTTAATTCTGTGTTATCAGTCTTTTGTGGTAAAGAATAGTGATGGATTGCATGATTTCACTTTTAGATGTTGGTAATATTGACATCTGAACTTTGATTCTTACTCTCTCCACTGTAAAAAAAATTCTAACCTCCCTAACTCAAAATTTTCTAGTGACTGATAACATCTACATTTTTCAATTGGCCCAAGTGAAATTCTGTAAATTATAAAATTAAATTTACAGATTTTCACTTGGGCCAAATGAAAAATTTAGATGTTATCAGTCACTAGAAAATTTTGAGTTAGGGAGGTTAGAAATTGTTTACAGTGTCTTTATACTTTGAAGGAGACATTTTTATTTTTCATCCTATCAAGTTTGAATAATTTTACAAGAACAGTTTTGTTACTTCACTTTTTATTTTCATTTTACCTTAAGTAAAAAAAGGCTGCATGCAGCTCTTCTTAGCTCTGTAGATTATGCTTATTGCATTATTAGATGTTGACTAGAGAAGATATTCAAATGACCTCAGTATTACAAATGCAAAATCAACTATATATGCAGCAACAGTAAGTCACACATGCATTCAGAAAGAGCTGAGAAGGCTTTCGTTTCATTTTTTTTTCTTCAGTTGTGAGATTTTAACAGTATTGCTCCACATCCAAATGGCACTAGCCTCACTGTGTACACTAAAAGTCTTAATACTAAACTTCCACTAGATAAAGGGTGATTCCTCTTGTTTTGGACCAATACAAGGTCAATTCCAAGCCTGCTGTATTGCTTTCCCTGTTGTGATTTCATATTGCCTATAGTATTTATAGTGCTTATGACCAATGCCATTTTAGTTGGCTGATATCCACTAATGCACTCACTGACTGTTGATAATGAGATTCACTTTGCTATGGTTAAATAAAGTCTGTGAATAGATTGCAGTGTGTTTCACTTGTGCGAGATTTGTTTCTTGTGAATTAACCAAATCTGAAAGACAAAATGGAATAACGTTAAATGTAATGTATTAAAACCCTAATTGGGTGTTTGGGGTCTATATGACCCCAATCGACTTTTCCCTAATTTAAAAAATGTGAGTGGTTCCCTTAATCTCATTTACATTGTTTTTTTTTTACTTTTTCTACATTATTTATCTATACACACAAAAAAACTAGGCTTGATTTGGTGGTTCTAAATGTATAAAAAAAAAAAAAAAAAAAAAGTTTACATACATATATATATATATATTCACAAAATATGCGGAACTCCGCATGAGGCAGAATTAAGACCAAGATCGATATTCAGAAACAACTCATTTAATTTTGATAATTTTTTTCTTCATAAATATACACATTTTCTGTTTTGCAGTGAATAGGTAAAACAAATACTTAATACCCCCCAAAAACACAGCATAAACGTATAGATGAGGAGTAAACGAAAAAAAAAAAGATATATAATTTGTATTATTAAAATGTATATATATTTTTTATTTAAATTTGCTCTATAAATGTTTGGGATCATATTGACTTATCAATTCAATATGACCCCGAAGCTTGCTCACTTCAAATATCATATGCAATATATCATTGCAGGAAAGGTACATTTAGTACTGTGAATCACAAATTCTGAGAACATTGTAACTTTTGCAGTACTTGGCAGGCGTCCAATGTCTACCTAGACACGAGCATCCTGTCATATAGGAACATTTGAAGGAGCAGAGTATAACAGTCATATCCTCAAACAATATTACATTGGTCAAATAAAACTGAATTGATCATAAATTAGTAAATACATGTATAAATACTCTATTTACTGATTATTAGAGTATAGGAATACATGGATAAAGGAATTAAAAGAGTAATAAATCATGAATGCATAAATGATCACATTTTAAATACACTACTCACTAAAAAGACAAATTGAGGAGGAAAAACACATTCATGTCTTGACCCTTCGGTTTCACAATATCATTAGGTGTGGAACAGGTACCACTTTTTGGAGAGGCCATCTTCTACATGGAGTGAGTTGTCTGGAGGATTCAGTTCTCCCACTAGGGCCCAGTCTCTCCTAGACCTCTCTTTCAGTATGTAAGTTACCTGAAAGAAGACACGAGCAAAGGGTTCCTTTCACTTTAGCTTTTCATTATGGAGTTACTATGGGGATAGAATTGTTGCATTATTCCAAATAAATAGATTGAGATTCACAAATAAATTTAAAGAGATTAGATTTTTTTATCAAATTCACAAATAAATAAAATTAGATTTAAATCGTCAAAGCGAATGTGCAAATCATTTGTGTAGTATGCTACTTCAGAAGTAGAATGGGAATCCGTTTACTGTCTGTGAATTATCATGTCGCATCCATGTAGACAGGATGACACCCTCATCCTTCCCTTGGGTCATTTTGACCCGAAAAAAAAATTTAAAAAAAAATTGAGTGTTCATCAGAGGGGTCCAAGACCCTAGGACTTTTGTTGCACTTGAACCACAAATACACACTAAAAATGTAATGGATCCAAGCAGTTTTGTGGTTGAAATTTAAAAAAGTAACAAATCCTTCCCTCGAGGGTCAATTTGACCCCCTTAGGAATGAATAAAATGCGAGGAATGCTTCAGTACACATGTAAAAGTAAACATGTAAAAACATGCTCAAAATTCAAACTGCTAAAAAATGATTGTATAATGCCTACATGTGTTTCTGAATGCATACTGAAGAGAAATGACTTTAGGACCCAGCGGAACAGCTAATTTTTTTCATCTTTTCACTTGTGAATTTGATACATTTTTCTGAATCTCTTTACATTTATTTTTGAATCTCAATCTATTTATTTGGAATAATGCAACAATTCTATCCTCAGAGTAACAATCAGTTCATAAGTGTAATTATTATTACTAAAAATAAAAATCTGAAATTGATCAATAAAAGCTGACACTTCATGCACATAAAGTGAACATGACGGTAATCCATATGACCCCAGTTTGTGAATCAGTGTCTTCTGAAGCAAAACTTTGGGGATCACACACGCTTACGTTATATGGACTTACAGAGATGTATTATTTTTCTAAAATTTTGTGTTGAAGGTGAGGATTTCGGGTGGAGAATCCCTTTAAGTAAAAGTTTAAGTTCTCACCATTCATCACTGACCAAAATCATTTTATTTGTATTAAGTAGAGTAAAACTTTAACAAAACATGTTGGTATGAATTTTTTACCTTTATGAAAATCTCATGCATATGAGTTTTCCCACACTCCTCTACAACATCATCAGTACTGTGAACAGTGGAGAGCCATGATCTGGGTGTCTGAAGGCAACCTTCCCTGTGGAGAACAGAGAGTGTGAAGTGATTTTGAAAATATTTTTTATGATAGTCTCCACTTTAAGATGTAACCAGATTAAATAATCTTCATAAAGGCAAAGAGTACCTGGCTGGGCTGCATATACTATCATATAATCAGACATTGTGGGTAGTAGTGCATGTGCGTGGACTGGAGAAGGATATCCACTAGAATCACACAAAAGTGATGGATATCCCATTGAATGACATTTATCTGAAGCAGATAAACAAAAGAATGCAATATTACAAGACAAAGATTAATTATTGAATTACCTAATATAGGCTATATATACAGTGGGGAGAACAAGTATTTGATACACTGCCGATTTTGCAGGTTTTCCCACTTACAAAGCATGTAGAAGTCTGTCATTTTGATCATAGGTACTCTTCAACTGTGAGTGACGGAATCTAAAACAAAAATCCAGAAAATCACATTGTATGATTTTTAAGTAATTCATTTGCATTTTATTGCATGACATAAGTATTTGATCACCTACCAACCAGTAAGAATTCCGGCTCTCACAGACCTGTCAGTTTTTCTTTAAGAAGCCCTCCTGTTCTCCACTCATTACCTGTATTAACTGCACCTGTTTGAACTTGTTACCTGTATAAAAGACACCTGTCCACACACTCAATCAAACAGACTCCAACCTCTCCACAATGGCCAAGACCAGAGAGCTGTGTAAGGACATCAGGGGTAAAATTGTAGACCTGCACAAGGCTGGGATGGGCTACAGGACAATAGGCAAGCAGCTTGGTGAGAAGGCAACAACTGTTGGCGCAATTATTAGAAAATGGAAGAAGTTCAAGATGACGGTCAATCTCCCTCTGTCTCGGGCACCATGCAAGATCTCACCTCGTGGGGCATCAATGATCATGAGGAAGGTGAGGGATCAGCCCAGAACTACACGGCAGGACATGGTCAATGACCTGAAGAGAGCTGGGACCACAGTCTCAAAGAAAACCATTAGTAACACACTACGTCGTCATGGATTAAAATCCTGCAGCGCACGCAAGGTCCCCCTGCTCAAGCCAGTGCATGTCCAGGCCCGTCTGAAGTTTGCCAATGACCATCTGGATGATCCAGAGGAGGAATGGGAGAAGGTCATGTGGTCTGATGAGACAAAAATAGAGCTTTCTGGTCTAAACTCCACTCGCTGTGTTTGGAGGAAGAAGAAGGATGAGTACAACCCCAAGAACACCATCCCAACCATGAAGCATGGGGGTGGAAACATCATTCTTTTGGTATGCTTTTCTGCATAGGGGACAGAACGACTGCACCGTATTGAGGGGAGGATGGATGGGGCCATGTATCGCGACATCTTGGCCAACAACCTCCTTCCCTCAGTAAGAGCATTGATGATGGGTCGTGGCTGGGTCTTCACAACGACCCGAGCCATGATCACCAGAATGAAGCAGCTCACATAACCATTAGAAAGACTGTCTCTAAACTCTCTCAAAGTAGCCTTCAGCCTCTAAAAACAAATTCAGAAAGAAAAAAAGTGAGGGTATGGAGGTCCTCTTTTTCTATGGGCGACTCCACTTATGAAAATGTGTAGCCTAATTGACGATTTTGCCATTTTGAAAAGTTGACTGACAAATATGAAACCGGACAATAGCCTATGTAAACCCCCGGAATCATAAGTTGCCTTATTTCATTGTGCTTTGGCTTTGCTGCTGTCTCTGACTGGTGATGGTTGAAATCTGTCACCACATGAGTGATGAACCCTATCCTAGAATATCTCTAGGATTTGCGCGCAACAGCAAACAATGTCACAGCAATTAAAAAAATTAATAAATAACGCAGTCAGCACCGCCGCACAGTCCTCTGTCAGATGAGATGTTGTCCTGCTATGTCAGTAAAACTCAGAAAAACGAACTTTCCTGTAAATGGGCCTGAACTTCCATAAACACTTTAGAGTAGTCTGGGTTCAAACATTCCGACAAGACATTAGGCTTGTTCGACTTGAACCGGCGCTGCACAGATCGAACGGTGAATGACATCAAAGTACTGCGAGAGCGATTAGAGAGCTGACGTCTCCGGCCCTGTCCCAAATGGCACACTTCATATGCACTTTCGGTCTTGTGGACTTAAATGGCTACCGCGTGTCCGTTAAGTCCGTAGAGTGTCCCATTTGTCATTTTAGGCCTCAGAAGGGTGCTCGCGAGCGCCCCCTTTGCGGTCGCGATGCGGCCTCGATGCGCACTTTTGCGGAGCCCGCAGCAGACTTCTTCCCGACAGTCAAAGCGCCATTACGTCACGAAAGTGCGGACTCGTAGGAAGACCACGAGTGCTTAGGGTGCCATTTGGGACAGGGCCTCCGTATGCTTTTCAATCACTCTCGCGGTACTTTTATGTAATAAATCGATCGGTCTGTGCAACGCCGGTTCAATTCGAACAAGCCTATTTAAGTGAAGCATTCACGTGACCGGAAAGAAAGGTTTCGTTTGTCGTTGATCACGTGTTTCTCTGAAAACAATATGCGTCGCCTTTCTGAAGTGCCCTTCAAGGGTCCAACAACGTGGTCTGGAATTCACCCTAGTTCTCCAGGAACAGGACTGGACACCCCTTATCTATATTTATATTTAACCACATCCAGAATGAAATGCTATAAACTTGGTATTATTTTAAACTGATTGCAGTGTCAGTTACCTGAGATGTGCACTCAAAGCCATTGCGCTCAAAAAACATTGTCATCATGTCACGCCAGGATCCTGGTCTTTGCTGATCACAGATGATCAGTGCGGTACGGCGCCACTGAACATCATACCTGTCATACTGCAAGGCAGCCAGTCATTAATAACATGTAGGTATATTAACGTTAATAAATGTTTTTTTTTAACAGTTGATAAATAGTTATTATTCTATTAACAGTTCTTTAAAACATATGTCTAAAAAGGAATACAGACAATGCACATTAAAGAATAATACTCACACTTGCCAAGCTCATGTTTCGCTGAAAACAATAGATGAAGAAATTAAAAATGCAAAAAAAGAGGGAAGAAAATGCCCAAAATACACCTAGTGCCTTTTGAAAAGTTATACCGCGCCAGTGACAGCTTTTGTATCTTTTTTTCTGAGTGCACATTGCAGATTTATGTACTGAGAAAGCAATTTTGTATGTAAAAACTCTTCATCTATGGTATAATTTCATTTCCTTTTTTACATTGCTACACTTCAAAGTCAAAAGTAAAAAAAAAAAAAACATCATGATAATAGAAATAATTTACACTAATATTATATCACTTGCTTAAAACATTTGCTGTCCGTGTATCCCTCTCAGATGTTCATGACGAAGGAGTGCACCGTTACTCTCCACAGCGAACAGACATTAATAAAATAATGCAGAACAGGACTAATTATGCTCCTCCTGTCATTAATGATATGTTTACTGTCTATCCTGCAATGTTAGGTAGCTTTACCACTTAATCCTCAACTTTACCCATCTTGTGATTAACCGAATTATATGTATTTGTGGACAGATGACACAAATTTCTTGGGTAAAATTTGTTTGCAGGCTATATAACATTCACCTCAAATTTTTTTTTTTTTTTTTTTTTTTTTCACAAGTCCATTGGTACGTTTTTTCTGGACGAGTGGCCACACAACAGAGGGAATCATCTTGATGACTTGTTTTTGGAGGTGCAATAATGTCATATGACATTCCTTATCTCTTACTTAAACAAAACTATTTTATAAATGTGCTCTACAAACCACAATTTGTAAATAGCTAAAAACCTATATTTATAAAAATTGCATAGGCTAAATGTAAATTAAAGTTCTGTAATTTTAAAAGTTACCATATCTTAAAGAAACTGGTGAATGTGACACCATAATTGTGAAAGGTAGCCCTTTGACTTAATGATTTTTATTTCTACATTATAAGTTTGTTCACTATAAAATGAATATTATTGTGACAGTCCCTGTTTTATTTTGTTACTGCAGGTAACATAGATTAAAATGTATCATACAGAGGACAAGCAGAGGAGAATAGATGTATGTATAATTTACTTTTTAAAGAGAAAACAGCAATGACTGTCCAATTTATTGTTGCATATGTGTACTTCACATATTTAATTTGTAGAGTTAATTCTTATCAATATTACACTTATGCAACTTTTACATATATATTCATACACACACACACACACACACACACACACACACACACACACACACACACACACACACACACACACACACACACACACACACACACACATACATATATCTATGTGTGTCTTTGGGTTTGTAACATATAAAATAAATATATCATAATGTGTTAATAAACAAGGTGTTTTTTCTAATTAGGATGCAGGATCATTTTACTGCATCAAGTACATGATGGCCCACATTCTCTGAAAAGACCATATGGTTTTTACCCCTCTATCTGCCTCTTATAATAACTTGAAGCCTTAGGGGTTTACATAAAGAGAGACATATGTATTCAATGTCAAAAGCACATCCAGCAATCATCATCAGCCCTGCACTAAATATCGAAAAAATAGAATAAGTGGTAGTATGAATGACACGTGTAATATGCTTTAATATTTAATGACTGTTACTGAGATAGCCATATATATATATATATATATATTTTTTTTTTTGGTATATGATCCAAATCCAAGTGTGTTGGATTTGTAAACAGTTGCATGACTACTCTCTGGGCTTCCCTTTATTTATTATTTATTTAAAGTTTATTTAACAGGGACCATACAAGCAAACATAGTTACAATACAAAGCCTGTAACTGATGCGCAGCATATAGAGTTTATAGCTAGTGCTAATGTTCAACTCCTGTCCCTGGTTGGGCATTTCTAAGAACATTATAAAACAGATACATACATAAAAAAAAACAAATAATACAAAACTATACATGTACATACACACATACATATATACATATATACATATACACACATACATACATAATCATACACAATTATAACAACAATTAAAAATGTATACAGTTTTGGTTTGTCTTTAGCCACAGCTTAATCCTGGAAGTGAACTTTTTGAAGTCAGATATGGCCTTAATATCAGATGGTAATGCATTCCATAGCCTACAGCTCTTAACAGAAAAGGCAGTCTGTGCAAAGCTTGTCCTACAGTATGGTATCACTACTTCACTCGTTGACAGCAACAATACACATGTAACTGATGGTAGGTTATAGCATAAATATCAGACATGTAATTTATGGCTCAGGGTATATCAATCCCATGTTCATCATGCTTATAGATGTACTGTTAAATAGTTTGGAAAGATTGTAATGTTTTGGACTACAAAGCACAATAAAACAATTCCAAATAAATATTGTTATACTAATTTGGGGTGGGGTGCTCTATTTAAAAGTGATACACAATACACAGTACAACCGTGTTTCTACCAGTGAGTGCAATGTCTAATAGTTGTACACCATTACTTGAAAAAATAGAGTAAAAATAATGTGTAAAATGGGCAAAAGAGGGCGTCACGCCAGTGTGACTTGCACTGGAAGGAACCTGACACGAGACACTTTAGATTGTCGTTCAGTCGTCAACGTTTCAGCGAGGGTCTTAATAAGGTCAACTATAAAATCAGGTCAAAATGATCGAGTAAATGGGATTGTTTTGCGGGGAACATGCGGTATCCACCACGCGGAACAAATTTATGTTTTTTGTTTTGTTTATGACACTTAAAGACATGTACAACTTTACCTCATCCCTAATGCCTTCATGGAGCGCTCATGGAGAGCCAGCGGGTCGCATTTTCCTGGGGTTCGCTCTTTCTCTCCTCGTGCTGTGGACGCTTTTGGGGAATTTCACGGTTTGTGCTGCGGTTTTGCGCTTCCGTCACTTGAGAGGAAAAGTTACCAACGTCTTTATCGTGTCTCTGGCAATGTCCGACTTGCTGGTGGCTGTTCTCGTGATGCCGTGGAAAGCGGCCACGGAGGTGACGGGACACTGGGCGTTTGGCTCTTTCTGTGAGTGCTGGGTGGCTTTTGACATTATGTGCTCCACAGCCTCCATCCTCAACCTGTGCGTGATCAGCTTGGATCGATACTGGGCTATTTCAAACCCGTTTCAGTACGAGAGGAAAATGAACCGTAAAGTCGCCCTCGTTATGGTCAGCGTAACGTGGATCGTATCAGTGGCCATATCATTCGTGCCCGTGCAGCTGAACTGGCACCGCGCAGATCTGGGCACGGTCAACACAAGCAACTGGACAACTAAGGAAATGTGTGATTCGAGTCTGAGTAGAACTTATGCCATATCATCTTCCCTAATAAGTTTTTACATTCCCGTAGCAGTGATGTTGGTCACATACACGCGCATCTACCGCATTGCTCAGGTTCAAATCAAGAGCATATCTTCGCTGGAGCGCGCAGCAGAGCGCGCGCAGAGCTGCAGGGCTGGTGCGCGCACCTGTCCTCTCCAACACCGCGCCATAAGAGAAACCAAACTCTTTAAAACTCTGTCCGTGATTATGGGGGTGTTTGTGTGCTGCTGGTTCCCGTTCTTCGTCCTGAACTGCGCGGTTCCTTTCTGCCACAAGCCAAATTGTGTCAGTGAAGCAACTTTTAACGTGTTCGTGTGGTTCGGCTGGTGCAACTCGTCGCTAAACCCGATCATCTATGCTTTCAACTCTGATTTCAGAGATGCTTTTGCTCGACTTCTGTGCTGCCATGGCCTGTGCACCAGAACACCTCTTGCTATTCAGAGCAAGGATCCAGTGTCCACTTATAATCAGGGCGGCTCTGTTAACACTATGGAGGTCGGTTATGTCAGTTTGCACAGGATGGGCAACGAAATGCAGCGTCCTTTGGTGGAGCTACATATGCTTGGAGATGAGAGCGACGTTAAGCCTATTAACTCAGAAGATGCATGTCAGAATAAATGACTTTTAGGTGTAGGGGAGACCGGGGCAAGGTTTAACAGAATATACCAGGTTGTATTTTTGAAAGTCTATTTCCATTCTATATTTCTTTTTTTTTATTTGTCCAGTAAACAAGATACAGTTCCATCAACACACTGTTTCAGGGTATGTTGTCACACTGGAAACCTGCTATTTATTGAATGATTTGAAGGGAAAGCTATTTTTAATCTTAAAGTAAAAATGCCATTTTCATTATATTATTATTTCAACTAAAAGGACTACCTTTTTTGTAACTTTTAAACAGTAAAACAATTCATCCAACATGCATGTATGTAAACATACAGAACAATAAAAACTTGTTTTTTGGCTAACAGGTATTCAGATTAATTGTTTGTGGGACAACTTGCCCCAAACAACTTTTGAACTTTTAGCAACAATAAATGAAGAACCTAAAGGGACATATCGCCCTAAAATAAAAATTCTGTCATCACTTATTCACCATCATGTCGTTACTATCAACTGTGACCTACATTTTGACAAAACTTCTGTGAAACATCAAAGGAAATATTTTGATTAATGCCTACACAATGGAAGTCAATGGAACATTCTTTAAAATATATTATTTAGTATTCTGAAGAAAAATTTAAGTATACATATAACATGGGGGCGAGTATATCATGACAGAATTTTTTGGTGAACTGTCCCTTAAGCTGTATATCTATTTTTTTTTTTTTTCTCAGCATGGTTAAAAGAAAATGAAAAGAATGGTTTAGAATTTCCTCTTGAAACTAAATGTCCCCAAACTATATATATATATTTTATACATGGCTTTAAAATGCAGATTAAGTTAAATTTAGTTCAAATCTGCCTTCAATTGACCCGTAGCATAATCCCAGACCCATGCAGTGTGATTCTATTGTGTTCACTTTTTTACCCAACAGCTATAATTTGGAAGATGGAATAAAAAATATCCTAAATTATGACCGTTTTTAACTAGGTGTCTGAAACCAATTGGATTTCTACATCAAACCCTTCAAGTTTCTTAGATATAACCCTTGTAACAACTTCCTGTGTCTCCCCATAGTCTACTTTTTTGTTTTACTGATTTGCACATATTTTAAAATGACCGCACGGGTCAGGTTATCGCATCTGTGGCCACAGAAAGAGGTCTGAGGTTTTAATAGACCGAATGCCAAAGAGCTTGACGAGTCCCAAGTATCGTTTTCCATTAGGCACGAGTGCACACAGTTACTTCCTCTCATAAATAATTAGTTGCCTGCAATCTCCACTCGAGGAATGTTACATTTCACTGTGCAAATAGATATGCTTTGAAAGTGCATTGAGCATGTTTATGCTTGCAGGATCTGCAAGAACATGGCATTTTATAGTGTCAAAACTGTGCATAATTAATCAAATAAAATAAAATAAAACATAAAATAATCAGGTTTATTCTGTTAATTAGGTTGATCGTCTTGACTTTGGAATTAGGTTGGACATATTTTTCCTTCTAAGGAACATACTTTTCATGATTCTTCTTGATTTGTGTTCAATTAAATTAATTGGAAGCACCAAAAGTCATTTAATATGGGGTTTCCTGTAAAGGTTGCACAAAGCAACATTTCCTGAGCCTTTTAAGGACACATTGGGCATGAGTCCATTCGCGACAGGCAGGCATGTTACGTATGTAATTAATTCACAATGAGAGGTTTCAGTTGGCTCACAGCAATGAATAAAACATGGAAAGGCAATCCCTAATCCCTTAATAACCTAAACAAACTGAAAAACGAGAACTGATTTTAAGATGTTAAACTACTATAACATGACTGTTATGTTTAGATTATGATGCAAACTCTGTGTAAATGCATTTGTGGGTACAATCACTGCTCAGATTTGTTGCTGAATGCACGAATGTTTAAAATTGATGGCCCCTGCCGCTAAAAATACATCTTATGACCGTCCTTGATGTCTTCATTCTTGAAGCACATCCGGCCCCTGAGGGTTGCTTTAATTTTGGAATCCACAGGGATGTATGTCTATTGAAATTGTTAAAAAGTGCCATGACAGAGCTGCTAAGAACAAGCGCATGCTGCTTTTTACTTAAACTCAGATCTTGGTCTTCATTTTTTCAGTGGCTGGGGAGTAAAAATGTAACAATTAAAAATCCTTATAGGTCACAAAATATTGAAATAATTAAAGGGGTCCGTTTATGCACTTTTTACGTTCAACTTTCTTTAGTGTGATGTGGCTGTTTGAGCATGAAAAAGGTCTGCAAAGTTTCAAAACCCACTCCAAAGGGACTTATTCTCAATATCCGTAAGCATTTCTGAACTCGCTGAAAGACCTTGATTGTAGTCTAGAGCATTACTGACAGACAGGGAAGCGAGGTGGTGCAATAATGTAAAATATGTGAAAATAAAGAAGATATTTTGAAAAATGTCTGTAACCAAACAGTTGATGGACCCCATTGACTTCCAATGGTAGGAAAAAAAAATATTATGGAAGTCAATGGGGTCCATCAACTGGTTACAGACATTTTTCAAAATATCTTCTTTTGTGTTCAGCAGAAACAACAGGTTTCTTACAGGTTTGAAACAACTTGAGGGTGAGTAAATGATGACAGAATTTTCATTTTTGGGTGAACTATCCCTTTAATTTGATGAGCTAGCCTACACCTGTGGAGACCTGTGTGAACTTGAGGAGAACTGACTTCATATATCACTATAAATCACTCTTCTGAGACCAACTGGTTAAAGTAATTGCAAAAATGGCTAATAAAAAAATGGTTTGTTTCAAAAGAAGCACAGGCATCATTTGTTTGCAGATGCCACTTGATTTTATAAGCAAGTGTGGCTTTAGTTTTCAAATACTTTGGGGCCATCGCATATGCTTACTTAATGAAGAAGAAAGAGTATCTTTCTGTCTGTGTGCTTGGTCATCAAACACTCACAGTAATGTTAGCCTGCACACTGAGTTTCCTGTGACTGGTCAGTGAGGTTAATGTGCACTGGTGTCAGGAGATCATTCACTGAGGGAGGAGAACACAAACAACACAGGAATCAATGAAGTGCGCTTAATTAACTTAAAGTATTTTTTTTTTAAAACATTAAAATGGAACTGAAGTAGGAATGATAGTTGTAAATAATAGTATGCTGAAGATAATTAAATTGTTTTATAGCTCCTCACATATAAAATTCCTATTAAAAAACAGAATATCACAAAAAATATTGCTAAATTATAGGAGCGTCCATTTGCAATAATTATATTGTGCCATCGATGTCACATTTTCTAGTTTGTTATCTCTGTTTTTATATTTGTACTAAAATGCTAATTTCAAGGGAAGAGAGAGTGGAAGAACAAGTTAAATCTTTTCTAATTTGCCCCTTAAAATATCATGTGTGTGTGAGAATTTTTAATTATTGAAAAACACACCTACACATGACCTAAATTGCATAAGGAATTTGTTGAAATAAAACTTATTTCTGAGAAAATTCTTTTGATCTGAGAACCTGTTAATGGTAGGGCATTATGCAACCTTGTATGCACCATCATGTGCCAATAGCTCAACACAAACAAATGTTTCAAGTGGTTTCTCCAAAATTCAACTGAAAATGCAACTTTTAAGTGAAAAGTGAAAGCTTAGTGAAGCTAGGGCTATTATTGATAATATTTATACACCCCAACAAAAGGCCTAGTAACCAATCCTATAAACCACACTTTTACAGAACATTTTAAAGATCTATATCAACCGAAGGTTAGTATAGATATAGTTGAGTGTCATAAATTTCTACATGACATTGATCAACCACAATTAACATGAAGTGAATCAGAACATATGAGTCAGCCTATAATACATGAGGAGCATATGCAGCATTAAAAACAGCAAAGAAGGGGAAATCACCTGGGCCGGATGGGATCCCCCCAGAATTAATCGTACATTTTTGGGACATATCAGGCTCTAATCTCTTTAATCCCCCCAAAAAAAGAGATAAGGATTTTACTAAATGCTCAAATGTTAGACCAATTTCATTAATAAACTATATGCTATAGGGTCTTAGCTTTACGTCTTGGAAAATATAACTGCAAATTAGTTCATAGTGATAAATCTGGCTTTATTCCACATCATTTGTTGCTGTAATTAATGAAAGTAAAGATAAAAATTCCCCTTGTGCAGTTTTATCTTTAGATGCAGACAAAGTTTTTGACAGATTAAATTGGGATTATTTATGGAGGGTGCTAGATAAATTTGGTTTGGATGAGAAATGTATTAGGGTCAGAATAATTTATGATAATCCATCAGCAATTATAGCAACAAACGGCTAACACTCCCAACCTTTTGATATCTTGAGAGGAACAAGGCAAGGATGCCCCCTCTGACCAATGTTATTTGCATTGCCCCTTAAGACCAAATCTGTTCTATTTCAATTATGGGTACCCAACATGCAATATCCCTCTATGCATATGACATTTTACAGTATTTTACAGATTTTTGTGCAATCTCAACATACTAGAAACATTTTATAGTTTTGGGAAATTTCTGAAATTGGTCTAAATCATCTCTTTTACCATTAAACCAAAAAAGCTCTGAAAATTCAGATACCATCAGCTATTCCAATTACGAATCAGATAACCTATTAAGGATTCTTATATGGTCTTCACTAAAAGAAATCGTACATATAAATTATGATAAATTCTTTCAAAAGCTTAAAAGAGATATTGATCGATGCAGGTCCTGGTTCATTGCAATCCAGAGTCTCGACTGTGAAGATGAATATATAGGGTTCTTAGTGCCATGATTCCTTTGGTAAAAGACATAACTCTTTAAGTCACACTTTTCTTTGGAATGGCAAACAACCAAAGTTAAAATTAGCTACATTGCAACATACTAATGCCTTCCCAATTTTGAGTTATACCATAAAGAATTCAACTTTTTGTTGTTTATTATGAAGAAACCTTTGGGCGATTGTATGTGATCCTATCAATGAAAAATCAATAAAAAAAAATATTCTCCCCAAAAAAGTAGATTTTTTTTAGTTGAATTTGAGGAAACCACTTGAAACTTCGGTTGTGTTGAACTACAGTACCAGTCAAAAGTTTGGAAACGTTACTATTTTTAATGTTTTTGAAAGAAGTCTCTTATGCTCATCAAGCCTGCAGTTAAAAAAAAAAAAAAACAGTAATATTATGAAATATTATTACAATTTAAAATAATGGTTCTCTTTTTTAATATACTTTAAAATGTAATTTATTTTTGTGATGCAAAGCTGAATTTTCATCAGCAAGTACTCCAGTCTTTGGTGTCTTATGATCCTTCAGAAATCATTCTAATATGATGATTTATGATCAATGTTGGAAACAGTTGTGCTGCTTAATATTTTTTTATAACCTGAGATACTTTTTTCAGGATTATTTGATGAATAAAAAGTTAAAAAGAACTGTATTTATTTAGAATAGAAATCTTTTGTAACAATATACACTACCGTTCAAAAGTTTGGGAACAATAACTATTTTATTTTTAAGAAATTAGTACTTTAATTCAACAAGGATGCGTTAAATTGATAAAAGGTGATGGTAACGATTTATATTGTTAGAAATGTTTTTATTTTGAATAAATGCTGTTTTTATGAATAAATGCTGTTAACGTTTTACTCATCAATGAATCCTGAAAAAAGTATTCCAAAAAAATATATTAAACAGCACAACTGTTTCCATCATTGATAATAACTGAGTATCAAATCATCATATTAGAATGATTTCTGAAGGATCATAAGACACCAAAGACTGGAGTACTTGCTGATGAAAATTCAGCTTTGCATCACAAAAATAAATTACATTTTAAAATATATTAAAAAAGAGAACCACTATTTTAAATTGTAATAATATTTCATAATATTACTGTTTTTTTTTTTTTTTTTAACTGCAGGCTTGATGAGCATAAGAGACTTCTTTCAAAAACATTAAAAATAGTAATGTTTCCAAACTTTTGACTGATACTGTATTTCAATTATTTTTGTTTGATTTGTTCATTGGAAACAGCTGAAAGTCTGTACATTAAACTGACTTAAAAAGTAGAAAATTGAGTTAAAACAAAGTAAAAACAGGCCATGTTGTCATAACTGATACACACACACACACACACACACACGCACACGCACACTTTTTTTTTTTTTTTTTTTTTTTAACGCCCTTTGTTTAGATACTTTGCACACTCTGGGCATTCGGTTTTAAAATAGTAGCCTATTGAAGAAATAGACATTTGTACTGGAAATAAACTAAGTCTCAGCATTTAAGCGTGAGCAAAAACGTGATCATAAGAAACAAAACTTTTGTCAACCGTGTCCAAACCTTTTACTGGTAGCGCTCAATGTGGTGAACTCAACTGAGAGACTTTTAGTTTGTACACGCATGAACCGGAACTGATGTCTTCAAGTCTGCAAGAACATCCTACAGAGGCTGTAGGAAGTGTGGATTTCTCCCTAAACATCATTTGATACGTTTGTTTGCTAAATTCGTATGTGCGTTTGTGTTTTCCCCTCCGAAATATTTGTGCGCCCGTTCGGGATTGGTGGGTTTTAGTCTGACCTTGTCTTTGGCTTCTGGAGCGCGTTGTAGAGGCCAGAGGAGAAGATGTCTGCAGAGGAGGCGGATAAAACCACCACCACTGATGCCAGTGCAGGAGACGAGGAGGAGGAATGGCTGTACGGGGGTCAGTGAGCCACACGTCTACTCTCGTCTACTGTACTCTGCTGTTACACTAACGGCTCTTGAGAAGTGTGCTTTAATGTGCAGCACAAAATGCCATGTTGGTTTATGTAGGGGCCTTTATACTGCAGTGTTATGAGATACCTGTCACTTCCCTCAATAATTTTAATTCACGTCCGCGCTTTAAGAAATATTTTTCTTTACGAGGGATTTGATATAGAATCTATTTGTGAATTGATTAACTTAGATTCTTTGTTTCTTGAAACTAATCTTTCCTGAGGGAGTTGAGGTAGATTCGCTTTTTTATTCACGTTGAAATCTTTTTCTTCGCTGCTTAGTAAATACTATTATGTAAATAGACTTTATCTAATATTTCTCTGAGAATTCAGTTTGAATCTATACGATGTTGCGGTCTTCTTTTCTTTGAGAATCTGTTAACGCATTCTTGATTATATTTTGTTCTATTTATTTGCTTCTTTAAGAAATTCGCTATGCTACTTCTCTTTCTGATGGGATTAAGAGAGAATTCAATAAAATCTCGAATAAATTCTACAGAATGAATTTGAGAATCTGTTCAACAATACCTTTCGAATCTGTAAACACGTTCTTGATTGTTTTTTGTTCTATTTGTATTTCACTTTAAGAAATACCCTACTTCTCATTTTGAGGTGATTGAGAGAGAATTGAATGAAATCTCGAATAGATTCTGGTGTAGAATGAATTCGAGAATCTGTTCAACAATACCTTTCAAATATGCTCAAAATTCTGTAAGGTAAATATGAAATATTTATATTGGGAGCAGTTTAACTAATTTCTAACCTATAGAAATTGGGTATCTTGAGTCCATAGTCAGTGTGTCACTCATGCATTATGTCTTTCTTACAGATGAAGGTGAAAGTAAAGAAACTGAAGAAGAAGAGGCCAAACTGACAGCAGCCATCAGGTGAGATATGACATGCTTACTGTAAGTGTTGTAGACCTGGGGTTTTGGTTTGTTTTTGTTTTTTTAGATGCCACGGACCCCCAAGTAAGATGATCCTTTTGCGAGGGACCCGAATTAAAATTAAACTGTGAAAATGTAACATTAATTATATCATGTAGGAAACAAACTTTGCATGACATTGGGTCACCAGGAGCAGGGTTGAAAACGTGTACTATGGTTCACCTCTTTAAAGGGTTAGTTCACCCAAAAATGAAAATTCTGTCAGTAATTACTCACCCTCATGTTGTTCCAACCCCGTAAGACCTTCGTTCATCTTTGGAACACAAATTAAGATATTTTTGATTAAATCTGATAGCTGGATCACTTCTCCATAGGCTTCTAGGACACTATAACTTGCTGGCCCAGAAAATGTATTAAAGAGATCGTTAATATAGTCCAAGTGACTCCAGTTGCTCAATCTTAAGTTTATGAAGCGACGAGAATACTTTTTTGGGTGAACTAACCCTTTAAGTTAACTAAGGGGTTCATCTGCATTGTTTTCTTCATTCTCGCGCTGATCTGTCTGTGTTTGCAGTGTGACCTCTGCTCCTCCTGATACTGAGGAGGTCACCGAGACCACCAACGCCATCACCACCACCACCACCACTACCAGTACCACCACCAGTACTGGAAATGGTGTGGCCAGTCAGGTAACAATCAAGACCACTGTTAGCAACCTCATTCAGTTTTGATGGAGTTGATTTAAGGTCAGATTATCGCTGATCGCTGTTAAGATTAAATATATTTAAAGATTAAAGATAAATATCAATATTGCTGCTGTACATTACAATGCAATGTGTGCCTTTTTTTGTGTGGCGAAAGCTGCAAATATGTGGATTTGAGTTTTTAATGACTTATGGCCCGCTCACACCAAGAACAATAACTATGAAGATATCGATAACAATTTTAGCATCCACACCAGCACACAAGTTGTTTTGTTTATTATAAGCACGTTCTACAGGCTGGCTGTCAAAATGTTTGATCGATCATCAGATGGAAAAAATCATTCTGAGAGTGATTCCATAGAGATCATTTCTCTGTGCCATCATAGTTATAGTTCTGGTGTGGACTCTGCTATTTAGAATGATTTTTCTTTTATGTGATGTGTGTGAATAGATCATTGGGATGTTTTTTCGAAAAAAAAATTCCTATGCTTTTTTCCCTGTGTAATCAATTAAAGGAGAACTCCGGTCAATTTTAACATTGAGCTCATTTTTTTGTACATTTGGAGTGCTGTCAGTACAGAGAACAACGACAAAAATCGGTGTTGCCTACAACGTGTTATCCTCTGTTTAAAATTTGCACCCTGTTGACTTCAATGGGGCAAGTTTTAAACCTGCTTTTAGCCTCTTAACATCCTTGATGTGTCATTACAAGTGCACAGGTCATGTGAGTGATTCCTTCGGGGTGAACGCGGGTTAATCTGACTGCAGTAGATGTGAAAGATATTAATAAAAATGAAGTTTATTCAGCCAGCGCACATACCTGTATTTTCTTCCTGTTTTCGGTTGAAGTCCACAGTAGTCGATTGTCGAGTTCACGCGCGTGATCATAGGTGCTAAACCTATGCGCGTGAACTCGACAATCGACTACTGTGGACTTCGACCGAAAACAGGATGTAAATACAGGTATGAGCGCTGGCTGAATAAACTTCATTTTTATTAATATCTTTCACATCTACTGCAGTCAGATTCACACGGGTTCACTCCGAAGGAATCACTCACATGACCTGTGCACTTGTATAATAAATGTGCACTTGTATAATATATTGACAATATATAAAATATTGTCCAGATTCAACAGGGTGCAAATTTTAAAAAGAGGATAACACGGTGTAGGCAACACCGATTTTTGTCGTTGTTCTCTGTACTGACAGCACTCCAAATGTACAAAAAAATGAGCTCAATGTTAAAATTGACTGGAGTTCTCCTTTAATAATTGGCAAATTTTAGATTGAGTTTCTTTTGTAACCTTTTATATTGATTAGTTATGTTCAGTCATTACAAAAGAATAGAATAAAATAGGACACTTTGTTTCTTTTTTAGGAGGAAGCACCTGGAGAAGATGAAGACAGTGAGAGCGATAGCGATGATGACGATGATGATGTCCGTGTCACCATTGGAGATATAAAAACAGGGGCGCCACAATACACGTAAGCTGTTCTTGCATCCTGAAGATTGTGAGGTTCACGTTGATTTATTATAGGTTTTTATTCACACATAAGCACATTCATAGAGAGGATCACATACGGTAAACATGTAAGCTTGACTTTCGTTCATCTTTGGAACACAAATGAAGATATTTTTGGATGAAATCTGAGAGCTTTCTGTCCCTCCGTTGACAGCTAGGCAACTGAAACGTTGATGCTTCAAAAAGTTCATAAAGAGATCGTAAAACTAATCCATATGAATTGAGCGGTTAATCCAAATTTTCTGAAGAGACACAATCGCTTTATATGGTGAACAGATTGAATTTAGGCTTTAATTCACTTCTAAAATTTCATCAACTCACACATCGGTTGTGATAAACAGAAGCTCAAGTATGTTCGCTTGATGTCCGAAAACCAATGAGGTTCATTCCCGTGTTACGCAGCACGTTTGAGCTTCTGCAAGAACCAATTAGGTTTGTTTTCGCGTGTCAAGCCAGTTTGGTTGAGCTTCTGTTTATGTTCGCTGATCAATGTTTACATCTGAATAAAAGTCTAAATTCAATCTGTTCATCATATAAAGCGATCGAGTCTCTTCTGAAAATTTGGACTTAACCTCTCAATTCATATGGATTAGTTTTACAATCTCTTTATGAACGTTTTGAAGCATCAAAGTAGTAGTTGCACAGGCTGTCAATGGAGGGACAGAAATCGCTCAGATTTCATCAAAAGATCTTCATTTGTGTTCCGAAGATGAACGAAAGTCTTATGGGTTTGCAATAAGGGTGAGTAATTATTTGACAGCATTTTCATTTTTGGATGAATTATCTCTTTAATGCTTTGGCTTTCTAAATATCATTGGCAATACTGTCATTTTAGGGTATTTAAAGTCATTGGTGTTTTGAAGAGGAAAAAGTTAGTTATTTTGATATATGACTGCAGAACTGATGTAATTATGATGTTTTATTGTGCAGGGCATATGGGGGAACTCCAGTGAATCTGAACATAAAATCAGCTGGCAGCAGAGCATATGGAGGTGAGTGAATCAATGTGTTTTGCAAAGCTTGGAACTTTAAATACATCAGTTTACTTACAGAGCAACGCAACGCAACATTTGTGGGCTCCTGACATAGTTTGAGTGTGTACTCTGTAGGTTCTAAAGTGAAGGGCGTAGACCTTGAAGCTCCAGGCAGCATCAATGGAGTTCCAGTCTTGGAAGTGGATGTGGAGTCCTTTGAGGAGAAACCATGGAGGAAGCCAGGTGTGTATTATGAACCAGTTTGAAGTCCCTTTTGTGGTTTTTGCATATGGTGTCTGCATAGTGTGTGTATGTATGTGTGTTTACAGGTGCGGACTTGTCTGACTATTTTAACTATGGTTTTAATGAGGACACGTGGAAAGCGTACTGTGAAAAGCAGAAGAGGTTACGCATGGGCCTCGACATTCTCAACATTGGATCCACCACTAGCAAGATCTCAGTAAGCATAATCAGCTGTTAACAGGGATGGAAATTGTAAAGAGTTTAACAATTCTGGTTTTGATTTTACTATTTCAGGTCCTTTAATGGTTCCTTAGTGATTTGTAATGTTTAAAATATATATATACAAATTTCAACAGAAGTGAAATCAGAAAGAAACTGTATTATACAAATCTTGGACTAAATGGAAAAAAATCAATTTCATATCTGGCATCTTCACTTCTCTTAAAATTGCTTTTTTTGATTTATGGACATTATAAATCTCACAGGCTGACTATATGATTGGAGCCCAACACTAGTCACATGATCCTTCAGAAATCATTCTAATATGCTGATTTGCTGCTTGAGAAACATTTCTTCTTCTTATTATTATTATTATTATTATCAATGTTGAAAACTGTTATGCTACTCAATATTTTCTTTTATTAATAGAAATTTCAAAAATAACAGGATTGATTTGACCTAGAAATCTTTCGGAACATTATGAATTTCTATACTGTCACTCTTGATCAATTTAATTAATATTTGCTAAAATAAGTCTTATTTTAAATACAAATAAAAAAATCTTACCGACCCCAAAATTGTGAAACTTTTATTTTTGCAGAAATTCTAGACACTTTCGATTGTATGCAGATTATTTAGAATCATTAAAAATAATCTGCATACAATGGAAAGTGTCCTGAAGTTCTGCAAAAAAAGATTTTTGAATAAGAACTAGTTTTCCATTTCAAACCCTAGCTGTTACATTTCAGTCTAATAATCTCATGGTAGTAGTAATTTAATGACTAAATAATAGAACTACTAGTAAAGTGTGCATTTTGACCTAATGAACATTTTTACCTTTTCCACCTCTTTCTTTCTTTCAGGTTCAGCAGGGGCGAACAGGTAACAGTGAGAAGGAGATCACAATACCTACTCATGCATCTAAAGCAGACTTTTCCACTCCATCCAACCTGTATAAAGCAGGAATCAACCCAGCGAGGTATGGAACATAAACACGTTCACTCACACATCGACTATTAGAAGTCGTCATTTGTTTCAGAGTTTCCACACTCTAGTTTCAGAGTCATGTTTGGGAATGCATGTACAGTGTTTGTCCCGCATCTGTCATGTGGGAGAGGGGACTAGTAACTCATTTTTTCCTGTCTCCCCTTACCCATGCCCTCATAGGATATCCCCTCCACACTGGGCAGGGCCTGCCACTCAAGAAATGCCCTATTATACGTAAGTTGGAGGTGACATGGGAGTGGTTTGTCTTACAAGGCCTGATTAGACATTTAAAATATGAAATTTAATGGGCTTCATTTGTTGTCTTTCTATGTTTTATTGATGAGTGCAGTTAATGTCTGTCGGTGATGTTTTAATATACAAAGCACTATGAAAAAAAATAGCAAGATAAAATCTGCTGCTATGACAACGGACTCGGCAAACTGGACCATTTTTTTCTGCAGAACTGTGTAACTTTTAGTGCTGTATTTAATATAGATTTTTTTTTTATGTGTGTGTGTGTGTGTTTACTAGTTAGGCATGACATTCTGGTAGGGGTGGGCGGTATGACCAAAATCTTATTTTATGGTGTATTCACTTTGAATCACAATATGATTATTTTTGCTGGATTATATTTTAAACCGCCATGTTGTAATTAAACAATATTGGCTGATTCTTGGAATGAAGGCACAATTTGTGAGTGTGCTTTTATACAAAAGTCCAATGCACAAAAAGCTAATATTTGAGTAACTTACATTTTAGAGACCGTATTGACAGTCTATTTTCGCTCCGTCTACGACAATGGTTCCAAATGAAGCTAAAGCAGGAATTGAATATTTGATTTATTTTCTCTTTCGAATTTGGAACATTATTTATGCACAACAAACCATATGGAATGACACAGTGGAAACACACATGTCCTTTAAATAAAAAATTAAATAAAACTAAGTTCTGATTGGATGAGCCACTTTCAAAGTCATTGCAAAAGTAACCATACATCACTTGAATTCTAAATGAATGTTGCGAGTTACAACGTTTCCTGCATTGGTGTTATTATTAACTAGAACTGTTAGAAATAAAGCTGAAATAAAGTAAAATATTAATATTAGATGAAAAACTTTGAAGAGTTGATGTACTAAAATTACAAAACTAGAACTTAAATTAAAATGAATTAACTAAATAGAATTATCCTTTTTATTTAAAAAAGACTAATGAAAATTATGAGCACTTAAGAAAATTACAAAAGCTTAAATTAAAATGACCCTGAAAATCTAAAAAATAAAAGCCAATTCAAAATATTGATAAATTATATAATAGTATATAAGAAAATACTAAAATAACACAAGATGTAACCAACTAAACTCACGTTACACCCCTTAATAACATGTTCTTCTTCATTTGTACTTGTGTGGTACACCTGCACTGTACTTCTGAAATGAGAAAGCACACATATATCATCCATGGCACATACAGTCATATCGCCCTGCCCTCCTCTGACGTGTGCAATGTATGCATCTGTAAAAACATAGAAATTCATGTACACCCTAAAGCTGTAAATGTACGTATGTTTTTGTTGCAGGAAGACGCCCGGGACCATAGATGTGATTGGAGGAGGGACTGCCACCATTAGCAGGGTGGAAGGACGACGTCGCCACAATCTGGAGGGGAATAACATCCAGGTTACACGCATGACATGCCCTCACGCTCTCCTCAGTCTCCATACTGTAAATCTACATATCTGGGAACTGAATCATGTGACTTTAACACTCGCAGGTGATCTCGGAACATTCCACCTCTGACACTGAACCCGCCGTGGCTAAGATGCCGCCACCTTTCTTTCCTCCGGGGCCACTGCCCCCAAACATCCCCCCTCCTCCATTCCTCCCTCCTCCTGTCAGTCAGGCTCCACCTCTAATCCCGCCTCCACGTAAGACCTTTCTTTTTTGTATTCATTTTTTATTTGTTTTTACTTGAAATCTATATGAAAAATGTATGAATGTATCACTTTCAACAGCATTGATATTGCAGTTTCTTATAGCATTTGTAATGTATTTGTCATGGTCTATGCAGTTGTGGAAGGATTTTTTTTTTAATCTTTATCATCTTTTTTTTTTTTTTTACAGGGATGCCAATCACTGTTCCGCCTCCCAGTAAGTTTATCCTTCTTTGAATGTTCGAGTGTGCAATAACATGACAAACATAGCAAAAGTAACTCAATATAAAGCTCTTAAATGTTTTCAAAGCAACTGTGTGTGTAATTGCAAACTTTATGACTGATTGTGTTTAAAGATTTCTTAATTATTCCTGTGTTTTCACTATGATTGTGTTGGTCGCTGTTTAAATCTTGTTTCTGTTTCTGTTGTAGATTTCCCTCCTCCCACAGGAGGACCTCCTCCTTCACTGATCCCTACTATGGACAAGTAGGTGTAGCTTCTGTACAACTCTAATACTTCTGTTACAATTTCGTATATATATATATATATATATATATATATATATATATATATAATATATTAGAGATGCACTGATTGTATCGGCCAATACAATCAGTGGAATTTAATCGGTATCGGTCGAATAAAGCTATTATTTTCGCTATCAGCCATCGGCCAATTGTTTAAAAACAGCCGATGATCATTGGTGCTTATATCCTGTCAATCAAAAGGGTGCGGAAAAACGTGTCATAGACTGCAACTCATACTGTGTGTCAGGGACGTGCACAGGGGGGTTGCTCAGGTTGCCCGGGCAACTGCCCATATGCCCTTCTCGACTCACTTTGCCCTTCCGAGGGGGAAAAAATAAATAAAGAAAAAGTACAATGGAGGCAGAATTTCACGTAGGCCTAGATAAAATTTTTTTTTTTTTTTTAAACCGCAAAGCCTCATTCACTTCCATTCGGGCACCGAAAGTGAAAGTCAGTAGGGGAAGGGCAAACTCTGTTTACGTGGCTGCAGCGCTGCACGCGACCGGCACATGAGCTGAGCCTGCATGAGCGGACCTAGAAGGAGATTGTCGCGGTTGTCAGACGACTCAACGTTGTCGGAAAAGGTGAGTTTGTGATGTATAACAAACGAACGATCATCATCAGGGTTCCAGACTGCGACCATTTTTTGAGAATGTGCGAGTTAAAATTTGATGTGGTCGCATTTGTGCAAGTGCATGGTCATGCATGTAGGCTACTACTCAGTTAAATTCACGCATGCATTTTCCTGCATTGAACTTGTTTTAGCGCCCGCCAAATTGATTTTTTGTCCCGCCAAAGTCTTATTTGATCGGTGAGTAATGTAGATGAACTGCTGCGCTTGTGACAGGAACAAGCAGAGAAAGAGAGAGAGAGAGAGAGAGAGACACCCGGTCGCGCGCGCGCACTCTCTCTCTTCGGAGACAGGCGAAAGTGTAAACAAGACACCGTCTCCAAACTAAGCGCTGTCTTGCTCTCTCTCCCTCGCACATATTAATCAAAATAAATCGACACGGTGGTAAAAGGTCGGAAGACCAAAAGTTTCATGTGGGGCATTTTTTTCCTGAAATACCGCTGGGTGTGAATTGTGCTAAATAAGTTGCCTTATCTTCTCTGAAAAGCGTTCCGGACATTCAGCTGGCATAAAACAACACTTTAATAAAACGAAAAGGAAAAAAAAAAAACTATCCAGTGATGAAATGTTTTCTGTGTTGACAGAAATCTTGGATGTCCATGTCCTAACTGCTGGGATAATCACACAACGCGCATGACACGTCCAATACGCGAACTAATGACTCCATTGAACCGATTTATTTTAATGAATAGTTAAAACAACTGATCTTTCCAACAGTGAACTCAGTAGACGTCTGAATCGGTGTATAACTAATCAGTAACACTTTACAATAAGGTTCTATTTATTACATAAATAACATAAAAAGTACAGTTTGCTTACTCAAGCTTTAAAATAAATAAAACCATTTGTTTTTAAAAAGCGTATTACTACATTTTTCCACACAGTGCTATCAAGAAGAATCGTTAAAGAATCGGATCAATAATCAGAATCGTTAGTGGCATTATATTGATAAAATCTGTGTTATTATTAGTAGTAGGCTAGTTAAGGTGATTGCGTGCTGTATTTCAGTGTTTTACTTCTTTGTGTATATATATTGTAATAAAGACCCTGTTATTCTCAGTCCTTCATATAGCCTGTGAGTTTTTTCAGGGGTGCCCTTTTTTCAGGTCAGAGCAACTGCCCCTCAAAATTCCTGTGCACGTCCCTGCTGTGTGTGAAGAAAATCTCTCTTGTTGAATCTAGGGCAAGTTAATGTGACAATAAGGCTTTAACAGTTAAAAATAGTGGTTAATGCAGGCTTTATTTGACCCAATGAATCGCCCGTAGTTCAAGCCCTGGTTGCCAGATCTACAAGTTGTTTTTCCCTACATCAAACATTATTTGTACCGCCTGCGTCCAATAATCGCAAAGAGTTTTGTGCTCTGTTACTTCTGAGAAGAAACAAAGGCTCAGCTTTCAAATTCTGTACATTTTATCATGAAATTCAAACAATAAATGACGTTTTGACACTCTTAAATGTGACGTGACGGATCGCCGTAGCACCTGTTCAAGCAGCAGAGCAGAGCGCAAGCCTTTTCTTAGACTTTAATACAAATTACATCTAGAAAACCATGCATGAATATCAGAAGGTATGTTGAAAGATACAGTACAACTTACCGAAATCCGTATCTTGACTCATGTAATCACTCAATCTGTGTTTCGTCAATAAAACAGCTTGTAAACAATGTCTATTAATGTTGCATTTACCTCAGGAAAGTTAACCAGTGTTCACAGTTCGTTAGTTAGCTATAAAAACACTAGAGAAGAGCTTATTATTGTTAATTATATATGTACGTTTGAATAAATTTGCAATGAAGAAGTGTTTATGAAAACTACCTTATGTGCCATTGAGTTGTAGGCCTATACAAACAATTCAGCTTTTATTTGAGTGTAAATATTATATCTGGAAATAAATAGCAGTTGAATATAATAGCTCTGTTGTTAATTTTAACCTCTAATATTATAGTGTACCAAATGAGAGGGTTCTCTGAATAGTTTGCAGCAGCATTTGGGAGAGATCTTTTTTCCTTAAGAAAAATAAAACTATTGGTTATTCTGAATAATCGGTATCGGTGGAGAAATTTAGTATCGTGCATCTCATTTATATATAAATTAATCAGGGTTTGTACAAGGTGCTTGAATTGAAGTTCTGAAAAACCCTTGAAAACAGCCATATTTATGAAGAGGTACTTGAAAAATGCTTGAGTTATTAAAAGACATGTGAAATTATTGCTTAATTTTATTGATAAAACAATCTTTTCACACATAATTAACGCTGCAGTCATTTTTTGAATGGCTATTAGCGTGATATTGCTCATAATAATCCACATATATGATAGTGTTTTCATTCTTCAGGTCAATTATATATTTTTGGGAGGAAAAAATAAGTTTGAATAAAGAATCTTTGTCGTAGTATCCTTTCAATGGTTAAAGTTACCACAGTCATTGCATGTGCTGCACTTTATTTGTACCATTTTGTTTTATTAGTTTATTTATCTATTAACCTTTTTTAGAATTTGAAAGATAATAAAGATATTGTTTGATAAGTGAGATCTCTGATTGTAGTCCTTGAACACCAAAAAAGTAGTGCTTAAAGTCCTGGAATTTTATTTTACAGTATCTGTACGAACCCTGATTAATGCTATCATGTCTTACACCATTTTTTTTAACATTGAATTAAGCACCAAATCATCATATTAGAATGATTTCTGAAGGATCATATGACACTGAAGACTGGAGTAATGATGCTGAAAATTCAGCTTTGCATTATAGTAATAAATTACTTTTTAAAATGTATTAAAATAGAAAACGGATATTTAAAATTGTAACATTTCACAATATTAAAGGGATACTCCACTTATTTTGGAAATAGGCTCATTTTACAACTCCCCCAGAGTTAAACAGTTGAGTTTTACCGTTTTCGAATCCATTCAGCCGATCTCCGGGTCTGGCGGTACCACTTTTAGCATAGCTTAGCATAATGAATTGAACCGGACAAGACCATTAGCATCTCTCTCAAAAAAATGAACAAAGAGTTTCGATATTTTTCCTATTTAAAACTTGACTCTTCTGTAGTTACATCGTGTACTAAGACCGACGGAAAATGAAAAGTTGCGATTTTCTAGGCTGATATGGCTAGGAATTATACTCTCATTCCTGCGTAATAATCAAGAAACTTTGCTGCAGTATCATGAGTGAAGCAGGCGTAATGATATGACGCAGCGCATGCCGCCTGATAATAGGCTACTGAGCTGGGGACTATTATCAGGTGCTGCGTCATATCATTACGCCTGCTTCACCCATGGTACTGCAGCAAAGTTTCTTGATTATTACGCAGGAATGAGAGTTGTAAAATGGGGGGAGTTGTAAAATGAGCCTATTTCCAAAAAAAGTGGAGTATCCCTTTAACTGTTTTTACTGTATTTACTACTGTTTTTACTATTCATCAGCCTTGCTGCACTTTTTTAAACTTCTTTACTTCACACCTTTGAATGGTAGTGTAGATTATTTTGATTAAAAACTGTTTTGACTAAATTTCTGTATGTGTGATGTTTATTTTTGTGTACCTTTTGTCCTTGGGTAATTCTTGTAAGCATGTATTTAGATTTACATACTTTTACGTGTAAAAGTATTACATCATTTTCTGTAACCATTTAGAAATGTTATACTTGACTTGCACTTGAACAGTTCCTTAATTGCCTATGCGTTCTGTTTTAGCAGTGGGCACCCAGGAGGATATGATGGACGTCCTGTTGCTCCATATCCTTTTCCTACAGGTAAGTAGTTTGGAACCATCTCCCCAGTCTATTATATTCACCTAGAAAACTCATTTAATTTAGATCTCGGTACAGGTCACAAGTACTTAAATATATTCCAGGCTTTATTAACCTCAATTAAGAATCATGAGCATTGGGGTTTGTTCCTATGGTTCTGTTTTCAGGTGGGTTTCCTCCACCCATGCAAGGAGCTGTTAGCCCCTGGCCCGGTTTGATGGACAACCCAAAGCAGTGGGAATACTACCCTCGGCGAGACAAGGAGAGGGAAAAAGAGCGAGAAAGGGACAGGCAGAGGGAACGGGGCCACGAGAGAGACCACAGTCCCACCCCTGTGGCTTATAACAGGTCTAAGATGATGTCAACCCACTCATTTACTACACAGATATACTCTGTTTTTCAGTTTGAACGTGTAGAATTGTCATTAAACTGACAAATTTAGATTTTACTTTAAATTCTTATCATTATTCCAAAGAAAAAACTCTTTGTAATCTTTGACTTTAACCTTGTCAAGAATGAAATAATTTTGGCCTAGTGGCTTTTTATTTTATTTTTTTTACATTTTATTGATTTAAACTTGGTCTTTTGCAGTGATGAAGAACGGTATCGTTCTTACCGTGAGTATGGAGAAAGAGGGTACGAGAGGCATCGGGAGCGAGCGAGCCGAGAAAAGGAGGAGCGTCACAGAGAGAGGAGACACAGAGAGAAAGAGGAGGGGAGGCACAAGTCATCACGGAGGTATTATATCAGGGTCGAAAATTTATGGAAATTTATAAAAATTCCCCCCAAAATCGAGGTATGGGGCAAAAATGCCCCTGTAAAAGTTCTTGTTTTTAATATTTGTAACATATGATGCAGTTAAGCAGTATCACATGAGAAAGACTGCTTTTTTCTCGAATATCAGCATTGATTGCAAATATTATATTGATTTTATACAACAGTTCAATAAAACAGAAATGAATATTAAGTGATTTACATTTAGAGACAATATTGTCTATTTTTGCTCTTTTGCGCCAACAAAAATAGTTCCAAACAAAGCCACAGCAGCAGCGTTGCGCATCAACACAGTGGTGTTTCATTACTGAATGAATCCACATTTTTGAACGAATTAGGTGAGTGATTGATTCAATGACCCATTCATAGACAGTTGCTCGATTAGTTCCTGAATGAATCAGCCATTTTAAATGTAAGTGAGTGACGATGACTTTAGTTTCATATTTAAAAGCATATTTTCATTTTTTTCCATAATTCCTTTTTATATATTAAAACGTTTATCTCATAACATTATTTATGCAGTTGTAATTGTAAATGCATTCATGTCACTTCTGAGCAGCATTAAACTGTCATTAAATGCCACTTCAGTGCAGTGCAAAGGTGGATTTTGTTTGGTATCAGCCGTATAGTGTCTTATTATTCTAAGTTAATTTATTGTTTAAAAAATTAAATAAAAGAGATGTATTAATTTAAAGGGATAGTTCACTTTGAAATTAAATTTTGGTATGTTTTAGCTTACCTCAAGGGCATCCAAGATGTAGGTGTCTTTTTTTCCACAGTAGTTTCAATTTTTATATTTTTAGGTCAAACCGTTCTTGTCTGTCAGTCATATAATGCAGGTCTATGGTCACTGTCTCAAAGAGCATGCACAGAGTCCAAATTAAAACAATTCCCCGTCGTCCAAATTAAACAATTCCCCATCGTAAGTACACTTTGATGGCCTAAGACACGAAACGAGCGGTTTGTGTGAGAAAACGAACAGTATTTATATCGTTTTTACCTCTTATACACAGCCACGTCCAAGTGATCTGATCTGACGTGTACGCAGACTGGTGCATAGATATATACACTAGATGTCGCCTTGTCTACGGCAGTTCATTGGAACGAATGTCTTTAAGGCGACATCTTGTGTATATATCTATGCACCAGTCTGCGTACACGTCACACACCAGGATGCGCGCGCCCTCAGATCACTTGGACGTGGCTGTGTATAAGAGGTAAAAACGATATAAATACTGTTCGTTTTCTCACACAAACCGCTCGTTTCGTGTCTTAGGCCATCAATGTGTACTTACGATGGGGAATTGTTTAATTTGGACGACGGGGAATTGTTTTAATTTGGACTCTGTGCATGCTCTTTGAGACAGTGACCATAGACCTGCATTAAATGACTGACAGACAAGAACGGTTTGACCTAAAAATATCAAAATTGAAACTACTGTGGAAAAAAAGACCCCTACATCTTGGATGCCCTTGAGGTAAGCTAAAACATACCAAAATTTAATTTCAAAGTGAACTATCCCTTTAAAAATTTGACATAAAAGATGACTCATATATTTAATCAAATTGCCCTTATACTGTAAAAAAAATCCCTGGGAAATCAATTTAAGAGGGCAAATAATGCCTTGTAATAGGAAAGGTAATTTCCATTATTGTAACGGTCTCATACAGTGCTCTGCATTCCCTTCAAGATCCTTATTCTTTTCTCTCTTCCATCACAGCAGTAGCAGACGAAGACACGACAGCGAGGAGGGCGACAGTCACCGGCGCCACAAGCACAAGAAGTCCAAGAGGAGCAAAGAGGGCAAGGAGCCCAGCGAGGAGCATTCTGTTGACCAGGAGAACCAGGAGGCCATGGAGTAACTCCTGTCTGTCTTCTCCGCTCTCCTTCCTTCTTATTAGAGCGCTGGTTGTCAACCAGATCATGCTAAATGAAACAAGAATCCAGTTTACCTTCCTTTTGTTTTCATGTTTTCCTTTTTTTTTTCGTTTAGTTGTTTTTTTCCAGTGCAGTTGTACCATGTAGATGTTGATTTGTTGGATTAAAAAAAGAGCATTTGTTAATATTTGTTGTGTCTTTCATATATTGTGACTTGAGCAAATGACAATCAACGTTCACAGTTGATCATGGTATCCAGCTTGATTTATCAAAGATTAACAATTATTATTTCTGAGATTTTTAATTTGTGGTTACTGGACACTATTGTTGATTATCTCACCAAGGCTGCATTTATTTGATCAAAAATACAGTAAAATTGTGAAATATATTACAAATTAAATGACTATTTCGTATTTTATTCCTGTGATGGCAAAGCTAAATTTCTAGCATCATTTAGTCTTTAGTGTCACATGACCCTTAAACAAAATCACTCTAATATGATGATTTGGTGTTCAAAAAACATTTCTTAATATCTATGATGAAAACAGTGATGTTTCATATTTTTGTGGAAACTCATCTCTTTTTTTTTAAATGATTTGATAAGTACAAAGTGCGTTTATTTGTCTTTACTGTCACTTTTGATCAATGCATTATTGCTGAACAAAAGTGTTTTATTTCTTTTTAAAAACGTACTAACCCCAATCTTTTGAACAGGAGAGTATAATGCAATTTCGCTACCTAAACAATTATAAATATTATTGAATAATAAATTTGCAAGCAAGATACAATGGGCAATATCTATTCTTTAATTAAACAACATAGCAGATTATTTTATATTTCTTATGATCTATGTATATGTGTATTTTCTGTGTATTTTACCGTGCTTTTGAAAACAGCAAACTAAGGCACACATTTTTAATTACGTTACTAAATGTTATCCTTTCAAAGTGCAAGTTAGAAAATGAAAATCAAATGTAATTTGTATTGCAATACATTTAAGATGAGTATTTTTGTATTTTCAAAATACATCAAATACTTGTTGCTTGTCAACCTCTTTATCAGGGTACTGATTTTGTGCATCAACTAGTTCAGACATTCACTAGAACAACATTGGATCTGCGATATTTTCTTTTCTTTTTTTATAAGGTGAGAATGTCATGATCAATTCTGTACACAAATCAAACTCTGTATGACACTACATATCATAGCGATGATATTAAGTTTGAATTGATGGAACTTTTTCTAAATCGTTTACATAGATGGGCCTATTTGTGGGGTAAGCAAATTTATCCGTGCAGCTTTTAGTGGGCAGGAATTATTGGAACGTTGGAGTGGAAAAAGAAGCACTGATGAATGATACTCCACAAAAATCTTAAGCTTTTAGTTTTATTGTACATAAAAAATAATAATCAAAAAGGGGTAAATAGTGTCAAATGAATCTAAATTAATTCTAATTTTTCATTTTAGATACACTTTCTAATTTTAATAAACTTATGGAAACAAATAAACTTTACATAAAATAAACAAAATTACTTCAAAAGCACTGGACTACCTGCAAAAAAAAAAAAAAAAAAAAAAAAACTCAAAAGAGTTTGAAATTCAGTTTATGCTGTGGAATCAAACCTGATATTGAGAATTGTGAAACCATGATATTGTTACTGTGAAGTAAAATTGAGATTTTGGTCATATCGCCCATCCATAATATTTGCTAGATAGCAGAAAAGGTTCCCACAGTTTTACATACAGTATGAATTTTTTAATAGTGTTCACCACAAGTAATAGACTACATTGTAACCAGAAATAAGTATATAAATGGCTGCTATTTTGCATAAATTTATTTGTAATTGCCAGAAAGAAAGAAAGAAAGAAAGAAAGAAAGAAAGAAAGAAAGAAAGAAAGAAAGAAAGAAAGAAAGAAAGAAAGAAAGAAAGAAAGAAAGAAAGAAAGAAAGAGAAAGAAAGAAAGGGCCGAGATGTGGTTAGGAATGAAAAGTCAGTAGGCCTATGTAGTTTCTTCATTCACTGTGGCCTATACCTGCACTGGATGGCCAATGTCACGTGTATGTTGTGTATTTTCAAAATACAAAATACTGTAGGCCTATTTGTATTTAAAAAGTATTTTGTATTTATATTTAAATAATTTTTTTCACACAGTATTTTGTATTTGTATTTTAAATACATTTCCATGCATTTATGCCCATCTCTGTACATAGAGGAATAAATGAAGATGATAATGGTAATTGGAGAAGCATAATACATGTAACATAGAGCTCATGCTGCTCTAATTGACTTACTGCTGATATCAATGTTGTTTACATTTAAATGATCCTTAACATTCTATGTCAGTCCAGTAGATTAAAAATCAACACAACTGTTTCTGAAGCCTTGAAGCCTGAACGCACTTGCTGCAAGCTCTTCACAAAACAATCTGGTAAGTCTTAGTGATTTTTCCACAGTCTGAAGTTCTTCTTGATTCATTATCATGGAGCAGCGTCGGTCACGAAGAAGCAGGGCTCCTCCCACACGCCTGAGGGGATTGTTTGAGGGCGTCTCTTCCAGTCCAGAGACTCCGGACCCTTGTGAGCTTCCACAGCTGGCAGCTGTAACGTTGGTCAGGTCAGATCACACTTACAGCTGCATCTCTGCCAAAGCTCGAAGACGAAGACCCAAGGGTTTGGAAGAACGCTACTTGAAGAACGCTGCTGTCCTTCCTGACATCCGTCCATTAGACTCAGTTCCATCAGTGGACGTGCGTCAGCAGGATGAGCCCATCTCCATCCACGGCTACAGCGTAGAGGCCTACCAGGACATCTACCGCTCTGTGGTGGAGCCCATGCTGAAGACGCCCAGTGGTCGGCAGCGTCCCTACAGCCTTGAACTTGGACGGAAGATCAAGCAGCGACTGTGGGAGGCACTCAACCGCCCTTCATTGGTGGAGACGGAGCATCCTGATGGACGTGTCGGGATCACCGAGAGCTTCTCCACAACCAGCAGAAGCTTAGCTCCTCGAATCGACGTGGACATCAGTGAAGAGCCCCTGCCTGAGGAACCCCGAAGAAAGAAGCCCAGACACTGAGTCATCACTGTGTCACATGGAGGCCGGAGTATCACACAGCGGGACCTGTATAAATACTGTTTATAGTTAACTTACAGAGTAAGTTTATAGTTTTATGAGTAAGTTTTATTTTGTAGAGTAAATTTAGAGTTTTATGAGTAACGTTAAGTTTTATTTTCTAGAGGTGTTTTGCACATTGTTGTGAGGTTGTCAGGATGTTTTTGGTGATTGTCAAAGCATTGATAGGCTGTTCATAGGTTGTTCTAAGTGGTTTTTAGCGTTTTGCTACACGGTTGTTGGGATGTTTTGGATGGTGTCCTGTGTGTTGACATGCGTTTGCCATGGTTTTTTGCGCGGTTGTTAGCGTGTTACTTTGCGGTTGCTGGACTCTTCTGAGTGGTTTTTCATGCGTTATGTGGTTGTCAGGATGTTTAGAGTAGCCTAGTTGGTTGATATGCGGTTGCTTTTAAGCAGTTACTGCAGGTTAGGGAAGGATAGGGTCCCTCACACGGTTTGCAGCTTGACGTGCTGTGAGGGCTTGTGTGCATCAGTGATGCTGAGGGCTACGCCACTGGTACTTCACAACTACTGCTAGGGTCACCCATAGTGGACAGGTCTCAGCTGAGATGCCAGACGAAGACAAACCTGGACAGCAGAAGATTGACCTGATGTTCCTGGCAGAAGATCACTGTCTTGTTACATCGACAACAACATCAGCGGTACCTGAATGGAAGAAAATTCATGATTCACGAAAAACTGATTATTTGTGGAAGTCATCAATGGATCAATGGAAGCAACCGATCGAACAGAACAAGGTAAAACTGATTATTTGTGGAAGTCATCAATGGATCAATGGAAAATTCATGATTCAAGAAAAACTGATTATTTGTGGAAGTCATCAATGGATCAATGGAAGCAACCGATCGAACAGAACAAGGTAAAACAGATTATTTGTGGAAGTCATCAGTGGATCAATGGAAGCAACCGATCGAACAGAACAAGGTAAAACAGATTATTTGTGGAAGTCATCAGTGGATCAATGGAAGCAACCGATCGAACAGAACAAGGTAAAACAGCTTAATATTAGCAAAGGCTGCATTCTTTCTTCAGCATTTTTGTAAAAGCATTCGGCCATTTAAATCAGAGGAATCAGAATAATATAATTTCTTACATTCTTGTATATGTATGATAAATATGAAATAATTATCTTCTAAATTCAGGCACACGATCATGTAAATACAGGCAAGCAGAGAAAATGATTCAAATACAACAATTACTATTCACAGGTAAACACTATCACAGTAATCTGAACTTCATAAACAGACACTGTTCTTCTTCTACTTTTCTTCTGTTTTGTCCTTGAAAAAAATCGTCATGCCTTAACATAGCTTGAATGTAACTCTACACCCTTGCCTCATTTAGTATAGTATATCTCTAACAAGATCTGTGTGATACCACCTTCAGCTCCGGCATTAGTCACTGAGTTCACACTCACCAGCTGGCTCATGCCGAGCAGGGTCAGGGGGTCACACAGAGATATGCTTTCACCAGCACTGCCACTTGACTGGAGGAGCTGGGACGGACTCAGCAGAACAGGCTGTGGTGGTGCAGGGCTGGACAGCTCTGGGGCTTCTGGTGGTGGTGGGGGTGTAGGTTTGGCAGTGTCTTCAACTGGACACAAGGCTGTATCTGGATGGCCTATCAGACAAGAGGAGAGCACTCTTAAAGGATAAGTTTGCCAACCAGCTTTGTCCCAGGCAACAGGGAACATTCTCACAAATGAAGCCAGGCAAGTTTTTATGAACAAACATTCTTCCATTAACGTTAATAGAACATTTGTTCAAAGTTATATGTTTTTAAATAATGTTCTCAAAACTTTAGCACAAAAACAATGTTTTTTCTGAAACATTTTAGTTGGATGTTTATCTAACATTTTTTTAAATGTTACAACTTGTTTCAGAATGTTCAGAGAACATTCAAAAGTAACCTTCACATAATGTTTGCAAAATTATAAAATTGAATGTTCCCTTAACGTTCACATTAACCAACATAAGTTTATAAAATGTTTAAAACTAGAGGTTTTGAAAGCCATGAAATAATGTTTTCATAAGTTAATGGGAACATTAACAAAAAGTTCAAAACAAAAATGTATAAAAAATTATTACATAATCAGGTTTTCAAACATTTAATTTGAATGTTTTTTTTGTTTCTTCAATTATACTATCAGAACAGTTGATCACCCTGAAACTTTTTACATTTATACAGAAATTAAAAACTTTAAAAAATAATACATTAATTTAATGAATGAATAGATCCATATAAAAAATGATCATTTCAGGACAGGGTCACCTGGAGATGTGCAAAGATCTTGGGCTGCAGTGAGGTGAGAGAGCTGAAGAGCTGCACAGCCTCTGGAGAAAGAGTGTCACTCTCTTCCTTCTGAGAGGACACTGTCAATATAACAGCAGGACACTAGATTCTGTGGCAGGGTAAACAATGCTTATACTTGGACTACAGGTATGTGCTTTCTTTTTGAGGCAGGACCTTTCCTCTACTCTCTAAATTGTGTTGAATGATTCCAAGATTATTGTTTTAATAATGTATGTCGGATTTCAAACAATATTTCAACGGTATTTTACCATCCACAGTAGCAGGAGTCAGGGTCAAAGTCTCTGGAAGCAGGTTATTCGCCTCTGCTTTCCACTGCAACAACAACAACAAAAACATAAAAATAAATGCTTACTGCAGAAAATGGTTGGCATATTTGTGCTCACCAATCTAATGCTTTACAAACATGTTTTCTGTTCACACCTCTGTATCTGAGGTAGCCAGTGGTCCCGCCGTCAGCTGAAGAGCTTTCTGAGCCTCATGGATGTGGTTCTTGATGTCATTGACAGTGGGAAAGTAACACAGATTGAGTCTCTCAGGCACTTCCTCTGACTTGAACATCTCATGTTCCACAAACCTCCTGCCAGGGCGTTCACAAAGCAACGGTAAATATTTTTCCAGCAAATAAAACAAAGGTCATACCTGAGCTGCTTGCGGACAGTGTAAACTTGGTTATGACCTTGTGCTACCAACTCACAGATCTTCTCTGCCACGAGCGGGTGTAGTAGAGAGGGTAGGGACGCCCCATCCTCCATCGTGACATCCTGCATGGCTTCACTGTCCAGCTCCTCTGTCTCTTCATCTTCATTTTGTTCTTCCTCTGCAAAGCAGATCTGCTCTGGAAGTGGAGGCAGGTTTGCAGTGTCCACGTCATGGTACAGGTGGGCTTTCTCTGTAGGGAGCTGGGTGTAATACCTGTCTTGGCTTTGTAGAGTATGTTTTGATTCGTTTCTTGCTCTGCTTAGGTTGAACGCCCTTTCCTCCGTGGACCAAACTGGCATTCCATCACGATGGCTCTGCTCCCTTAAAACCATATTAAAGATTAAGATAAAATGACTTTGTGTGCATATTGTAAAACCATTACATTATCTGCAACAACAGCATTCAATCAAGGCTTAAGAACAAGGCATGTCCCGCCTCGACGTGCAACTTGCTATTGCAAGCATTCTCATTCTAGAAACAATTTGATTGAACAAAAATCTGGACAAATCAGTATGGAAGCTTGTTTACGCCATAGAATAAAAAAGGGTAATAGGGTAATTATCTCGCAATTCTGATTTTTTTTCTCAGAACTGTGTGATATAAACTCGCAGTTGTGAAATATAATGTCAGAAATGTAAAATAAAAGTAAAAAAATAAATAAAAGTCAGACTTTTCTCAGAATTGCAAGTTTATATCTTGCAATTCTGACTTTATTTCTCGTAATCGCAAGTTTATAACTGTGAGATAAAACGTCGCAATTATCTCTTAAATTGTTTTATTCCATAATGATTTGATCTGTTCCCCCCCCACCCCAAAAAAAGATCAACACTGTACATTTTAAATTCACATACAATGCTTTTTAAATGTTTGGGGTTGGTAAGATTTTTTTAATTGGAATTGGAAATTGGAATTGGAAATTGTTTTATTTGAAACAGGGACAATGCACAAATAAACATTAAACTTGTTAAACAAGAGAATATGTCTTGGGCCAGGTTATAGCAACAATTGTTAATTTCCACCTGTAGTCCCTGGGCAGGTATGACACATATTTGAAAAATAACAATTTTAAAATAGAAATTTCACAGGATTATGGACAAAATAATGTCCATTGTAATTACAAACAGGTTTGCAAAAAACAGAAACCAGGGAGGCCATCAGCCCATTTACTCTCTGTCTCCTCCCTCTCCAGCAAACACACTTAAACAATTCAGTAGCATCTTAGGCACATTAAAGTACAATCCAACTCTAGACTCATTCACACACACACACACACACACACACACACACACACACACACACACACACACACACAGGTATACTATCTCAAAGATGTGTGCAAACTTGCTTACTTAGCAGCCAACTCTTTGTCAAACATGAGAAAGTGTGAGAATCTGTACATAAGATATGTTCTGTAGGAAGGGTATTCCACTGCCTCATGGCTACACATGAGAAGGAGGAACTCCCAAATTGGGAAGCTACACTCCCCTTCTAGTTGTTCGCACAGTTTTTTCGGAGCAGAGTGTTACAAACTTTTTCAGAGGGGGGGCAGTAGCACTATATATGATTTTATGTAGCAAAGACACATTTGAGTGTTTTATTAGATTATCAAGACTAAGTATATCATATTTGACGAGTATTTGACAGTGATGATAATAACGTGTTTTTTTGTCATGGATATTGAGACAGTTTTTATACAAAGATTCTAAAGGTTTTATGACTGTTTTACATGCCTGAGACCAGGATGTAATGCAGTACAAAAGGTGGGGGATGATCATTGCATTTAAATAAGTACTGGATGCTTCAGAGGTGAGAGAGTTTCTTATGTATCTAAAATTTACAAAATTAAATTTCAATTTGTTGCACAATTTTTTAACATGACCTTTAAAACTAAGTGTCGAATCTAGAGTTACCCCCAAATATTTAAATGTATCTACATGTTTTATATGTTGGCCATTTACTAAAATTTCCGGATAAGTTTTAAGTATAAACTGGTTTGTAAAAAACATAGTTACAGTTTTTTCAACATTTAATGTGAGGCATGAGTCATGCAACCAGTCACTGACCTTGCTCATGACACTTGATAATTTTTTGGCTACGTCTGTTGCACTTCTCCCATGGGTATATAATACTGTGCCATCAGCATACATAACAATATTTATGCCCTTGCAGACCGAAGGCAGGTCATTAATATATAAGCAAAACAACAGTGGCCCTAGAATTGACCCCTGTGGTACTCCCATAGTAGAGACAAGAGACGTAGACAATGTGCCATTTATTTGCACACATTGCTTTCGATTTATCAAGTAGGATTTTATCCAATTTTGGACATTTGTGGAAATGTCGTATTTGGCCAGTTTGTGTATCAGTACCTCATGGTTAACTGTATCAAAGGCTTTGCGTAAATCTAAGAAGACTGCTCCCACCACTCCTCCTTGATCTAAGCTAATTTTAATCTCCTCAAGGAAGTAGCAACATGCAGTTTCAGTGGAATGTTTTTTTTCTGAAACCAAATTGCATAGGATGGAAAAAGGACTTAGAGTCCAAATGTGCTATTAGTTGTTCTGCCACAACCTTTTCGATTACCTTTGATGCAGCTGGGAGAATACTGATGGGTCGATAGTTAGAGACCACTTGAGTATCCCCAGATTTATGGACAGGGCAGGCTTAAATACACTGGGAAAAATATTTTCATTAAAAGACTTGTTTATAATCATCACTAGAGGTATCATAATAGATGTCTTGTGTTGTTTAAGAAAAGCTGTATCACAACCATATATATCTTTAGCTTTACTATTGGATAGAAGTGAAATTACATTTTCAACTTTCTCTTTGTTGATTAAGGAAAACTTGAAAGCAGAATCATTACAGGTTAAAACTTGTGTGTGTTGAATTTTTGGTAAACTTAGACTCAATTCTCGTACCGAATTTATAAAATAATCATTAAAACATTCCGCAATAATCTGGTCATCATCCTGGACACAGCCATCCACCATGAGTTTTAAATGTTTAGTTGCTGATTTTTCCCTTCCAAGTAATTTATCAATGCTCCTCCATAACTTTTTAGAGTTTCCTTTTGCTTCACTAATAACATTGAGGAAGAAATTTGCTCTAGCCTTTCTTAGTTGTTGTGTAACTTTATTTCTTAAACTTTTAAAAATTAGATGATCAGTATTTAATTTTGATTTTAAAAACTTTTTCAAAGAAGCATTGCGTTTTTTCATTAATTCCCATAGATTTGTGTTAAACCAGGGTAGATTATATTTTTTATTTGTTTTCTTGCCCCTTTTCCTGGTGTACTTTAATATAATGCCTTTAATGGTCGACATTAAATCAGCACAGGCTGGCTCACAGGGCATACTACCAAAGGTGTTTTGCCAGTTTATTTGCTTTATTTCATTTTCAATGAAGGCCATGTCCTTTGGGGCAATAAAAAGCATGGATTTCCCCTTCATTGAGTTCTGATTTTTAAAGCGTGTTTTTGACACGTTTTCTGGAGACCAGAGTAAGATTATGATCTGATAACCCAGTGATGAGGTTATAAATCTTTCTAATTCTATCTGGTTTATTTGTGAAAATTAAGTCTAAAAGCGTTTGGGAAGACTTTGTTATTCTTGTGGGCTTATGGATCATCTGCGTTTTGAAAAGTTCTGAAAAGTTATTCTTGTGGGCTTATGGATCATCTGCGTTTTGAAAAGTTCTGAAAAGTTTTGGCAATATCTTTAAGCTTTTTCCTACGTGTTTTATCTTGCCAGTTTAAGTTAAAATCACCCATAAGAATGACTTCCATTTTTCCATATTGTTTAAGTATAACATTTAGGCAATCATAAAATTCTTTTGTGGCAGTAGGAGGGCGGTAGACTGCAAAGACAGCAAAATACATTTGGGGGGATAGTGTAAGTTTTACCCCCACGCATTCCAAATTATTTTCCGGAAAGACTATTTGCTGACTTTGAATGCTGTCTTTCACATATATCAGGACTTCGCCCCCTTTCCCTTTCCTTCTGTCCCGTCTTTAAACATTATACCCTGGAATATTAAAAACAGATAAAGGGGTTGTTGGGGTTAACCAAGTCTCAGTGAGGCATAAATAATCAATGTTTGAGTCCGTCAGTAGATGTTCAAGTTGTTCGGTCTTTGAGATAATCCAGGACCTGTACTCTTCCAGAGTGAGGAAGAGAGCAGGTAAAATCATCACAGACTCCACTCACCCTGGACATCCCCTGTTTGAACTGTTACCGTCAGGACGGCGACACAGATCACTGGCCACAAGAACTTCCAGGCACAGGAACAGTTTCTTTCCACAGGCCATTTCCCTTCTGAACACTTAACATGCCCCCCAAAGCATATGCCTGTAAGTGCAATACTCCCACTGTCTAGTGCAATAAACTCAGGTGATATTTATATCTATATTATTCATACTACTCAAAATACTGTAAATATGTTTATAATCTGTAACATGCGCTAGACTCCCACTGTCTAGTGTAATATTCTCTAATTCAGGTGATATTTATATTATTCATACTACTCAAAATACTGTAAATATGTTCATAATCTGTAAATGTTATTCAGACTAAACCCAACTGTGACCCTACTTTTTTACTTTTATACTATTTTTATTTATTTTTTATATATTTTCATTCTTAGAATTTGTATTACTATGTTCTTGTTGTATTTGTATTTGTATATGTGCACTGGAAGCTTCAGTACCAAGAAAAATTCCTTGTGGGTGCAAGCACACTTGGCAATAAAGCTCTTTCTGATTCTGATTCTGATTCTGATAATACTACGTACATTCAGATGCACCAAAAATGCCTTTCAGCTTCGTTTTTGCGTCCCACAACACGCTCGCATGATTTACAGTTTCCTAAAAGATTAATAAGTCTCTGAAGCTCACCAAGTCTGCTTTTTTTAATCAAAAATATAGTAAAAACAGTAACATTGAAATATTCAAAATTATTTCAATTCAAATTAACTGTCTTCTGTTCAAATATGTTTGAATTCCTGTAATGACAAGAACTCATTCTGTCATCATTCTAATGCTGATTTAGCTGACCAATGTTGCTGCTTAATCTTTATGAATGCCTTTACTGTCATTTTATATTTATTTAATGCATCCTACTGAATAAAAGTATTTCTTTCTTTCAAACAAATCGTATCTGCTAAAGTTTAATTTGCCAATATACCACTAGCATTCAGATGCCCCCAAATTTACAGACATCGATTAAAATTCCAATTTTGAATTATAGTCAAAACACAGTTCAGGCATTAAATTATTAAAGTTATATATATAATAACATTAAAGTTATTATGATTCTTTAGGGTCTAAATTAAAAGTTTGTAATACACTTGAATTAAAAATTCTCATTAGTATTGTAAGAAAACACTCATTTTACCTGGTCAAAACCAGCTGTTTTCAGCACGCCATTTAAGTGCATGTGTCTTTAAATGATGCTTTGCTCACCCCGCCCCTCTGTTCTGTGCGTACATCGCTTGTAATAACACAATAACCATAACGCGTTGTTCATTATAAACTTGGGATTATGAATTATATTGAGAACGTTGAACATAGAAAAAATGCCGTAATGTACCCTGAGTGTAAACAGCCGCATTCATCGTGAAGTGTGCTAGCGATTTGCAAAGATTAATATAAAGGTTAATAAAACGTTACACTCACTTCTTCTTCTGGAGGTGCAGCAGGAACACGAATAGTTGGTACCGATCCTTTTGTCAGGAGCAGCTTCTTAGCAAAACCAGCTTTATACTGACCTCGTTTGTAAAGCAGTCTGGTGAGAAATGATTCGCGCAAACATGAAAGCATTGACGTTGATCGTGGGGAATATTCCCTTCAAAAACAAACTCAGCCACTGCGTCTTCAGCGGTTCGGATTTAGGAACATCAAAATGACTGCTGTGTTCGTTATTACACCCAAGAACAAAACACCACAATCGCTTAGACGCCATTCTGCTCCAGCGTATCAACAATGTCCGCGCGGACTATGATTGACAGCTCGCTCGGGGCGGGTCTGTGTTGAAACGCTGCTGTCAATTAACTATCGTGGGAGGGGCGTCCGACCGTGTGACATCACACGGTCAGACGGCTCGATTTGAGACAGTGGAAAACATATAAGGAGATTAAAAAAAGACCACTGGTTGGATTTTTATCATTATATGATGGTTGTGTACAGGCACTGCCAACACACATTTCAGTACAATCAACTTGTAAAAGTGCATGTACCATTATATGTCCCCTTTAAGACTTAAATAAGGGTATCTCACATAAAGTCACACCACAGATCCCACACATAAAGTCACACCACAGATCCCACAAGCAAAAAGGGCCATATTACCTGGATTAACAAAGGAATGCCATCGTAGGGCACATACTGTGATTTCCACATGAGTCTGGTGGTAGGTTTAGCCGGTGAGGGTGATTGGCGGGTGCCAAACACAGCGTGAGTCTGCTGCTTGTGTAGAAGCAGAACGGCCTCAAGCTCTGCCTCTGTGTTACAGTAACCACGGTACGATTCTCCGATCTTCTGTTCCTCGTGAAACAATCACACAGAAAAAAGACTCCCCAAGCCACATTAGCTTGACATCATCAGATTGTATTTCTGCAAATGGATCTGTTTGACAGAGGGTTCTACGCACAATAGAAAAAGTACAATGCATTTAGGCTATTTCCATGCATATTACACTATTTTAAGTTATTATTTAAATTTTTATAAGTGAAAGTTTTGTCCAAAAAAAAACAACCAAAAAACATTTTTTTCATCCATTTTCTACTGGCCAAACCTCACACCCACGCAGTCTTAGAGCCCAGTTTGGTGCCCCTGGTGGTAATGGCTTCGCTGGAGGCTCAAATACATCAGGAGAACTGAAAGAAATGAGAAAACATTTCAATAAAACTGTCAATAATTTAAGATACACTTAAACTCCAGGAATGGGGCATGGCCTGAAGCAGTTTTCTTGTTGTTCAAGCAAGGGATAAATTGAAACAGAACAGGAGTTTAATTGGGTGGTTTGTTTGTTAACCCATTCCATAAGCATATGAATGCTTTTTACTAATCCAGTACATATTTTCCAGCTCCATATTTGTGCAAGACTTGTAAAATCTGTGTTCAGATAAGTGTTTTTCAACATTTAAAACAAATCGGCTGTTCAAAAAATAAGAAAGAAAAGCATGTAGTTTATAATAAATAAATAAAAGGTAATAAAAAGCAACAAACACAATAGTGCAGATAAACTATGGGTGCCGTCATTGTCTTTTGTGGATGTGATGATTGACTGCTGTCTTTTCTCCACAAAGATTCCTATTTAACAGAACAGAAAGAAATGGCAGAACCGGACAGCAACCAATTTCCTTCATTATTCTTTTCATTTTTTGTTTATTTTAATAGTTCTATTTCATTTCTTCATTATTAGATGTTAACTACTCTATTATATATGCATACAGATACACATACACACACACTCACCAGCCACTTTATTAGAGGACATTTGAGTGTATTGAACTGATGATCTGAGATGATTTGAGCTTTGTGACATTGTGCATTATCCTGCTGGAAGTATCCATCAGAAGATGGGTGCACTGTGGTCATAAAGGGATGGACATGGTCAGCAACAATACTCAGGTAGGCTGTGGCATTTAAACAATGCACACTTGGTACTAAGGGACCCAAAGTGTGCTAAGAAAATACCCTCACACCATTACGTGCATTCAGAGATGCTCTTCTGCAGACCTTGGTTGTAACAAGTGGTTATTTAAGTTGCTGTTGCCTTTCAAAAGTGCTGATATAAGTCATATGACATCTGAAATGATGAGAGCAATCCAGCAGATTTCCACATGTGGCAGATTGTTCACCTATTAGAGAAAACTGCACATAACTGAAATACTAGCTGTAAGCGCTGGTGTGGTGAGGGTTACTGGATGAACCCAAAAGAATCCCAGCACATCTTTGAGTGTGTCCTCCTCAGCCAAGCCAAGCAGCTTTAACAGGGTGAAATAGGAGAAAAGCCAGGGACGGGAAATATCCACACAACCAACCAAATGCTTCTTCACAGGCCGCACTCCAATAAAACCGGCTTGTGCTCTATAGTCTGTGGAGGCAGGAAAAGCCACCAGAGCAGTTGAGCACTGAACAAAATAAGACACTTTAGTGAACAAAAGAAATGAGTCAATGCAAGAATGGTATGTTCACTTTAAAGATGAATTTCAACACACCTATTCATTCATGAACCCAGTTCCTAACAGTGATGCTGGCCTTAACAAACACCACTACACATAAAGATGAGTAATATATATATATATATAATATATACATACATGTGTATATATACAGGGATGGGCAGTATTTCAGATACATGTATTTAAAATGCGTATTTGAAATACAAAATACTATTTTGTATTTTAAAGCCTTTGGAAAAAATCTAATTTAATTTGTATTTAAATACATTTAAGATGAGTATTTTTGTATTTTCAAAATACATAAAATATGCCAGTCAACCTATTTATCAGGGTAATGATTTTGTGCATCAACTAGTTCAGACATTCACTAGCTCAACATTGGATCAGCAATTTCTTTATATATATATATATATATATATATATATATATATATATATATTTATATATATATATAAGGTGAGAATGTCATGATCAATTCTACTTGTTGATTAAAGTTAAAATAGTGCATTATTCACTTCAGTTGATATGAAAGAATAAAAGAAAAAATAGTTGATTTTTGTCAAAGGTGTTTAAAGCATTACTGCATGTTAGGGCTGGGTGAGATGACACTACATATCATAGCGATGATATTAAGTTTGAATTGATGGAACTTTTTCTAAATCGTTTACATAGATGGGCCTATTTGTGGGGTAAGCAAATTTATCCGTGCAGCTTTTAGTGGGCAGGAATTATTGGAACGTTGGAGTGGAAAAAGAAGCACTGATGAATGATACTCCACAAAAATCTTAAGCTTTTAGTTTTATTGTACATAAAAAATAATAATCAAAAAGGGGTAAATAGTGTCAAATGAATCTAAATTAATTCTAATTTTAAATTTTAGATACACTTTCTAATTTTAATAAACTTATGGAAACAAATAAACTTTACATAAAATTACTTAAAAAGCACTGGACTACCTGCAAAAAAAAAGAAAAGAAAAATGAAATTCAGTTTATGCTGTGGAATCAAAACTGATATTGAGAATTGTGAAACCATGATATTGTTACTGTGAAGTAAAATTGAGATTTTGGTCATATCGCCCATCCATAATATTTGCTAGATAGCAGAAAAGGTTCCCACAGTTTTACATACAGTATGAATTTTTTAATAGTGTTCACCACAAGTAATAGACTACATTGTAACCAGAAATAAGTATATAAATGGCTGCTATTTTGCATAAATTTATGTAATTGCCAGAAAGAAAGAAAGAAAGAAAGAAAGAAAGAAAGAAAGAAAGGGCAGAGATGTGGTTAGGAATGAAAAGTCAGTAGGCCTATGTAGTTTCTTCATTCACTGTGGCCTATACCTGCACTGGATGGCCAATGTCACGTGTATGTTGTGTATTTTCAAAATACAAAATACTGTATTTGTATTTAAAAACATTTTTTTTCACGCAGTATTTTGTGTATTTTAAATACATTTCCATGCATTTATGCCCATCTCTGTACATAGAGGAATAAATGAAGATGATAATGGTAATTGGAGAAGCATAATACATGTAACATAGAGCTCATGCTGCTCTAATTGACTTACTGCTGATATCAATGTTGTTTACATTTAAATGATCCTTAACATTCTATGTCAGTCCAGTAGATTAAAAATCAACACAACTGTTTCTGAAGCCTTGAAGCCTGAACGCACTTGCTGCAAGCTCTTCACAAAACAATCTGGTAAGTCTTAGTGATTTTTCCACAGTCTTTGAAGTTCTTCTTGATTCATTATCATGGAGCAGCGTCGGTCACGAAGAAGCAGGGCTCCTCCCACACGCCTGAGGGGATTGGTTGAGGGCGTCTCTTCCAGTCCAGAGACTCCGGACCCTTGTGAGCTTCCACAGCTGGCAGCTGTAACGTTGGTCAGGTCAGATCACACTTACAGCTGCATCTCTGCCAAAGCTCGAAGACGAAGACCCAAGGGGTTGGAAGAACGCTACTTGAAGAACGCTGCTGTCCTTCCTGACATCCGTCCATTAGACTCAGTTCCATCAGTGGACGTGCGTCAGCAGGATGAGCCCATCTCCATCCACGGCTACAGCGTAGAGGCCTACCAGGACATCTACCGCTCTGTGGTGGAGCCCATGCTGAAGACGCCCAGTGGTCGGCAGCGTCCCTACAGCCTTGAACTTGGACGGAAGATCAAGCAGCGACTGTGGGAGGCACTCAACCGCCCTTCATTGGTGGAGACGGAGCATCCTGATGGACGTGTCGGGATCACCGAGAGCTTCTCCACAACCAGCAGAAGCTTAGCTCCTCGAATCGACGTGGACATCAGTGAAGAGCCCCTGCCTGAGGAACCCCGAAGAAAGAAGCCCAGACACTGAGTCATCACTGTGTCACATGGAGGCCGGAGTATCACACCGCGGGACCTGTATGTAAATACTGTATATAGTTAACTTACAGAGTAAGTTTATAGTTCTATGAGTAAGTTTTATTTTGTAGAGTAAATTTAGAGTTTTATGAGTAACGTTAAGTTTTATTTTCTAGAGGTGTTTTGCACATTGTTGTGAGGTTGTCAGGATGTTTTTGGTGATTGTCAAAGCATTGATAGGCTGTTCATAGGTTGTTCTAAGTGGTTTTTAGCGTTTTGCTACACGGTTGTTGGGATGTTTTGGATGGTTTCCTGTGTGTTGACATGCGTTTGACAAGGTTTTTTGCGCGGTTGTTAGCGTGTTACTTTGCGGTTGCTGGACTCTTCTGAGTGGTTTTTCATGCGTTGTTATGTGGTTGTCAGGATGTTTAGAGTAGCCTAGTTGGTTGATATGCGGTTGCTTTTAAGCAGTTACTGCAGGTTAGGGAAGGATAGGGTCCCTCACACGGTTTGCAGCTTGACGTGCTGTGAGGGCTTGTGTGCATCAGTGATGCTGAGGGCTACGCCACTGGTACTTCACAACTACTGCTAGGGTCACCCATAGTGGACAGGTCTCAGCTGAGATGCCAGACGAAGACAAACCTGGACAGCAGAAGATTGACCTGATGTTCCTGGCAGAAGATCACTGTCTTGTTACATCGACAACAACATCAGCGGTACCTGAATGGAAGAAAATTCATGATTATTTGTGGAAGTCATCAATGGATCAATGGAAGCAACCGATCGAACAGAACAAGGTAAAACAGTTTATTTGTGGAAGTCATCAGTGGATCAATGGAAGCAACCGATCGAACAGAACAAGGTAAAACAGTTTAATATTAGCAAAGGCTGCATTCTTTCTTCAGCATTTTTGTAAAAGCATTCGGCCATTTAAATCAGAGGAATCAGAATAATATAATTTCTTACATTCTTGTATATGTATGATAAATAGGAAATAATTCTCTTCTAAATTCAGGCACACGATCATGTAAATACAGGCAAGCAGAGAAAATGATTCAAATACAACAATTACTATTCACAGGTAAACACTATCAGAGTAATCTGAACTTCATAAACAGACACTGTTCTTCTTCTACTTTTCTTCTGTTTTGTCCTTGAAAAAAATCGTCATGCCTTAACATAGCTTGAATGTAACTCTACACCCTTGCCTCATTTAGTATACCAGTTCTATGAATATGCAAACTAACCAGCTCAGAGATCCACTCATTGACAATCACATGTTGATCTGATTGGTTACAAGGTAGTTTGTGACATCATAAACACCAGCGATTTCAAACCTTGTCTTTGTTTCACTGCAGTTTTAAGGAGAAAATACTCAGCAGTGTTGCTGACTTATGAATTTGCACATGGTTTGTCTTAAAGCATATTAAAAACACCACATAGACATAAACAACATTAAAAACTTATCCATTATAGGCTTCTATTCAAAGGGTAGAAATACCTGCAGAAATACTCATAAGATATTCTTGTAAAAAGTTGTGAAATAGTTTTTTGTGTGAATAGAATGCAACAGAAAACATTTAGCTTTAAATATTTAATTTTGATCTCATTCATACTTTTGAGAAATTGTTTTTTCTCTCCAGTCACCACTGTAATAAATTAAAATAGCAATAATGGGAAATGGAAACAAATAATATTACAAATCAATATTGCATGAGTTCATGTTATCATAATACTGTACCTGAAACAATGAATCAGTCCTCCGTTGGTCAAAGAGCTCAATCGTCAATCGCTGTTGTCACAGAAATGGACATTTGTTTTCTTTTCTCGTTGTTGTATTTCTGACTGCCGACACATCCATAGATTTCCCACTCTCCTATTTAACTGAAGTGTCGTCTGCTGAGGGAGTCAAAGCTGAACAATAAGAACAAACAAAAGGTTTATATGTTATTTTCATGATTCTAATTGGTTAAATTTAGATTTTTTTTTTCTTTTTCTGTGGTGCCATGTACTTACCTATGCTTGCAGGGTCCACAATCTGGACTGGAATGGCCTGTCCGTCCTCTAACAAGATCTGTGTGATGCCACCTTCAGCTCCGGCATTAGTCACTGAGTTCACACTCACCAGCTGGCTCATGCCGAGCAGAGTCAGGGGGTCACACAGAGATATGCTTTCACCAGCACTGCCACTTGACTGGAGGAACTGGGACGGACTCAGCAGAACAGGCTGTGGTGGTGCAGGGCTGGACAGCTCTGGGGCTTCTGGTGGTGGTGGGGGTGTAGGTTTGGCAGTGTCTTCAACTGGACACAAGGCTGTATCTGGATGGCCTATCAGACAAGAGGAGAGCACTCTTAAAGGATAAGTTTGCCAACCAGCTTTGTCCCAGGCAACAGGGAACATTCTCGCAAATGAAGCCAGGCAAGTTTTTATGAACAAACATTCTTCCATTAACGTTAATAGAACATTTGTTCAAAGTTATATGTTTTTAAATAATGTTCTCAAAACTTTAGCACAAAAACAATGTTTTTTCTGAAACATTTTAGTTGGATGTTTATCTAATTTTTTTTTAAATGTTACAATTTGTTTCAGAATGTTCAGAGAGCATTCAAAAGTAACCTTCACATAATGTTTGCAAAATTATAAAATTGAATGTTCCCTTAACCTTCACATTAACCAACATAAGTTTTTAAAATGTTTAAAACTAGAGGTTTTGAAAGCCATGAAATAACGTTTTCATAAGTTAATGGGAACATTAACAAAAAGTTCAAAACAAAAATGTATAAAAAATTATTACATAATCAGGTTTTCAAACATTTAATTTGAGTGGTTTTTTTGTTTCTTCAATTATACTATCAGAACAGTTGATCACCCTGAAACTTTTTACATTTATACAGAAATTAAAAACTTAAAAAAATAATGCATTAATTTAATGAAAGAATAGATCCATATAAAAAATGATCATTTCAGGACAGGGTCACCTGGAGATGTGCAAAGATCTTGGGCTGCAGTGAGGTGAGAGAGCTGAAGAGCTGCACAGCCTCTGGAGAAAGAGTGTCACTCTCTTCCTTCTGAGAGGACACTGTCAATATAACAGCAGGACACTAGATTCTGTGGCAGGGTAAACAATGCTTATACTTGGACTACAGGTATGTGCTTTCTTTTTGAGGCAGGACCTTTCCTCTACTCTCTAAATTGTGTTGAATGATTCCAAGATTATTGTTTTAATAATGTATGTTGGATTTCAAACAATATTTCAACGGTATTTTACCATCCACAGTAGCAGGAGTCAGGGTCAAAGTCTCTGGACGCAGGTTATTAGCCTCTGCTTTCCACTGCAACAACAACAACAAAAACATAAAAATAAATGCTTACTGCAGAAAATGGTTGGCATATTTGTGCTCACCAATCTAACATGTTTTCTGTTCACACCTCTGTATCTGAGGTAGCCAGTGGTCCCGCCGTCAGCTGAAGAGCTTTCTGAGCCTCATGGATGTGGTTCTTGATGTCATTGACAGTGGGAAAGTAACACAGATTGAGTCTCTCAGGCACTTCCTCTGACTTGAATATCTCATGTTCCACAAACCTCCTGCCAGGGCGTTCACAAAGCAACGGTAAATATTTTTCCAGCAAATAAAACAAAGGAGATTTGAAACCATCTGAGTCACACCTGAGCTGCTTGCGGACAGTGTAAACTTGGTTATGACCTTGTGCTGCCAACTCACAGATCTTCTCTGCCACGAGCGGGTGTAGTAGAGAGGGTAGGGACGCCCCATCCTCCATCGTGACATCCTGCATGGCTTCACTGTCCAGCTCCTCTGTCTCTTCATCTTCATTTTGTTCTTCCTCTGCAAAGCAGATCTGCTCTGGAAGTGGAGGCAGGTTTGCAGTGTCCACGTCATGGTACAGGTGGGCTTTCTCTGTAGGGAGCTGGGTGTAATAACTGTCTTGGCTTTGTAGAGTATGTTTTGATTCGTTTCTTGCTCTGCTTAGGTTGAACGCCCTTTCCTCCGTGGACCAAACTGGCATTCCATCACGATGGCTCTGAGCGCTCCCTTAAAACCATATTAAAGATTAAGATAAAATGACTTTGTGTGCATATTGTAAAACCATTACATTATCTGCAACAACAGCATTCAATCAAGGCTTAAGAACAAGGCATGTCCCGCCTCGACATGCAACTTGCTATTGCAAGCATTCTCATTCTAGAAACAATTTGATTGAACAAAAATCTGGACAAATCAGTATGGAAGCTTGTTTACGCCATAGAATAAAAAAGGGTAATAGGGTAATTATCTCGCAATTCTGACTTTTTTTCTCAGAACTGTGTGATATAAACTCGCAGTTGCGAAATATAATGTCAGAAATGTAAAATAAAAGTAAAAAAATAAATACAAGTCAGACTTTTCTCAGAATTGCAAGTTTATATCTTGCAATTCTGACTTTATTTCTCGTAATCGCAAGTTTATAACTGTGAGATAAAACGTCGCAATTATCTCTTAAATTGTTTTATTCCATAATGATTTGATCTGTTCCCCCCCCCCACCCCCAAAAAAGATCAACACTGTACATTTTAAATTCACATACAATGCTTTTTAAATGTTTGGGGTTGGTAAGATTTTTTTAATTGGAATTGGAAATTGGAATTGGAAATTGTTTTATTTGAAACAGGGACAATGCACAAATAAACATTAAACTTGTTAAACAAGAGAATATGTCTTGGGCCAGGTTATAGCAACAATTGTTAATTTCCACCTGTAGTCCCTGGGCAGGTATGACACATATTTGAAAAATAACAATTTTAAAATAGAAATTTCACAGGATTATGGATAAAATAATGTCCATTGTAATTACAAACAGGTTTGCAAAAAACAGAAACCAGGGAGGCCATCAGCCCATTTACTCTCTGTCTCCTCCCTCTCCAGCAAACACACTTAAACAATTCAGTAGCATCTTAGGCACATTAAAGTACAATCCAACTCTAGACTCATTCACACACACACACACACACACACACACACACACACACACACACACACACACACACACACACACACACACACACAGGTATACTATCTCAAAGATGTGTGCAAACTTGCTTACTTAGCAACCAACTCTTTGTCAAACATGAGAAAGTGTGAGAATCTGTACATAAGATATGTTCTGTAGGAAGGGTATTCCACTGCCTCATGGCTACACATGAGAAGGAGGAACTCCCAAATTGGGAAGCTACACTCCCCTTCTAGTTGTTCGCACAGTTTTTTCGGAGCAGAGTGTTACAAACTTTTTCAGAGGGGGGGCAGTAGCACTATATATGATTTTATGTAGCAAAGACACATTTGAGTGTTTTATTAGATTATCAAGACTAAGTATATCATATTTGACGAGTATTTGACAGTGATGATAATAACGTGTTTTTTTGTCATGGATATTGAGACAGTTTTTATACAAAGATTCTAAAGGTTTTATGACTGTTTTACATGCCTGAGACCAGGATGTAATGCAGTACAAAAGGTGGGGGATGATCATTGCATTTAAATAAGTACTGGATGCTTCAGAGGTGAGAGAGTTTCTTATGTATCTAAAATTTACAAAATTAAATTTCAATTTGTTGCACAATTTTTTAACATGACCTTTAAAACTAAGTGTCGAATCTAGAGTTACCCCCAAATATTTAAATGTATCTACATGTTTTATATGTTGGCCATTTACTAAAATTTCCGGATAAGTTTTAAGTATAAACTGGTTTGTAAAAAACATAGTTACAGTTTTTTCAACATTTAATGTGAGGCATGAGTCATGCAACCAGTCACTGACCTTGCTCATGACACTTGATAATTTTTTGGCTACGTCTGTTGCACTTCTCCCATGGGTATATAATACTGTGCCATCAGCATACATAACAATATTTATGTCCTTGCAGACCGAAGGCAGGTCATTAATATATAAGCAAAACAACAGTGGCCCTAGAATTGACCCCTGTGGTACTCCCATAGTAGAGACAAGAGACGTAGACAATGTGCCATTTATTTGCACACATTGCTTTCGATTTATCAAGTAGGATTTTATCCAATTTTGGACATTTGTGGAAATGTCGTATTTGGCCAGTTTGTGTATCAGTACCTCATGGTTAACTGTATCAAAGGCTTTGCGTAAATCTAAGAAGATTGCTCCCACCACTCCTCCTTGATCTAAGCTAATTTTAATCTCCTCAAGGAAGTAGCAACATGCAGTTTCAGTGGAATGTTTTTTTCTGAAACCAAATTGCATAGGATGGAAAAAGGACTTAGAGTCCAAATGTGCTATTAGTTGTTCTGCCACAACCTTTTCGATTACCTTTGATGCAGCTGGGAGAATACTGATGGGTCGATAGTTAGAGACCACTTGAGTATCCCCAGATTTATGGACAGGGGTGACAATGGCAGGCTTAAATACACTGGGAAAAATATTTTCATTAAAAGACTTGTTTATAATCATCACTAGAGGTATCATAATAGATGTCTTGTGTTGTTTAAGAAAAGCTGTATCACAACCATATATATCTTTAGCTTTACTATTAGATAGAAGTGAAATTACATTTTCAACTTTCTCTTTGTTGATTAAGGAAAACTTGAAAGCAGAATCATTACAGGTTAAAACTTGTGTGTGTTGAATTTTTGGTAAACTTAGACTCAATTCTCGTACCGAATTTATAAAATAATAATTTTAAAACATTCCGCAATAATCTGGTCATCATAATAATAATTATAATTATAATTATAATAATTAATTATAATAATTTGTTACATTTATATAGCGCTTTTTCTGAGACCTCAAAGCGCTTTACATAGAAGGGGGGAATCTCCTCAACCACCACCAATGTGCAGCATCCACTTGGATGATGCGACGGCAGCCATATTGCGCCAGAACGCCCACCACACACCAGCTTACTGGTGGAGAGGAGACAGTGATGAAGCCAATCAGTATATGGGGATGATTAGGAGGCCATGATGGACAGAGGCCAAGGGGCAAATTTGGCCAGGATGCCGGGGTTACACCCCTACTCTTTTTCGAAGGACATCCTGGGATTTTTAATGACCACAGAGAGTCAGGACCTCGGTTTTACGTCTCATCCGAAGGACGGGATCATCCTGGACACAGCCATCCACCATGAGTTTTAAATGTTTAGTTGCTGATTTTTCCCTTCCAAGTAATTTATCAATGCTCTGCCATAACTTTTTTGAGTTTCCTTTTGCTTCACTAATAACATTGAGGAAGAAATTTGCTCTAGCCTTTCTAAGTTGTTGTGTAACTTTATTTCTTAAACTTTTAAAAATTAGATGATCAGTATTTAATTTTGATTTTAAAAACTTTTTCAAAGAAGCATCGCGTTTTTTCATTAATTCCCATAGATTTGTGTTAAACCAGGGTAGATTATATTTTTTATTTGTTTTCTTGCCCCTTTTCCTGGTGTACTTTAATATAATGCCTTTAATGGTCGACATTAAATCAGCACAGGCTGGCTCACAGCGCATACTACCAATGTTGTCATGCCAGTTTATTTGCTTTATTTCATTTTCAATTGAGTTCTGATTTTTAAAGCGTGTTTTTGACACGTTTTCTGGAGACCAGAGTAAGATTATGATCTGATAACCCAGTTAAATCTTTCTATAAATCTTTCTAATTCTATCTGGTTTATTTGTGAAAATTAAGTCTAAAAGCGTTTGGGAAGACTTTGTTATTCTTGTGGGCTTATGGATCATCTGCGTCATCTGAAAAGTTTTGGCAATATCTTTAAGCTTTTTCCTACGCGTTTTATCTTGCCAGTTTAAGTTAAAATCACCCATAAGAATGACTTCCATTTTTCCATATTGTTTAAGTATAACATTTAGGCAATCATAAAATTCTTTTGTGGCAGTAGGAGGGCGGTAGACTGCAAAGACAGCAAAATACATTTGGGGGGATAGTGTAAGTTTTACCCCCACGCATTCCAAATTATTTTCCGGAAAGACTATTTGCTGACTTTGAATGCTGTCTTTCACATATATCAGGACTTCGCCCCCTTTCCCTTTCCTTCTGTCCCGTCTATAAACATTATACCCTGGAATATTAAAAACAGATAAAGGGGTTGTTGGGGTTAACCAAGTCTCAGTGAGGCATAAATAATCAATGTTTGAGTCCGTCAGTAGATGTTCAAGTTGTTCGGTCTTTGAGATAATACTACGTACATTCAGATGCACCAAAAATGCCTTTCAGCTTCGTTTTTGCGTCCCACAACACGCTCGCATGATTTACAGTTTCCTAAAAGATTAATAAGTCTCTGAAGCTCACCAAGTCTGCTTTTTTTAATCAAAAATATAGTAAAAACAGTAACATTGAAATATTCAAAATTATTTCAATTCAAATTAACTGTCTTCTGTTCAAATATGTTTGAATTCCTGTAATGACAAGAACTCATTCTGTCATCATTCTAATGCTGATTTAGCTGACCAATGTTGCTGCTTAATCTTTATGAATGCCTTTACTGTCATTTTATATTTATTTAATGCATCCTACTGAATAAAAGTATTTCTTTCTTTCAAACAAATCGTATCTGCTAAAGTTTCATTTGCCAATATACCACTAGCATTCAGATGCCCCCAAATTTAGACATCGATTAAAATTCCAATTTTGAATTATAGTCAAAACACAGTTCAGGCATTAATTTATTAAAGTTATATATATAATAACATTAAAGTTATTATGATTCTTTAGGGTCTAAATGAAAAGTTTGTAATACACTTGAATTAAAAATTCTCATTAGTATTGTAAGAAAACACTCATTTTACCTGGTCAAAACCAGCTGTTTTCAGCACGCCATTTAAGTGCATGTGTCTTTAAATGATGCTTTGCTCACCCCGCCCCTCTGTTCTGTGTGTACACCGCTTGTAATAACACAATAACCATAACGCGTTGTTCATTATAAACTTGGGATTATGAATTATATTGAGAACGTTGAACATAGAAAAAATGCCGTAATGTACCCTGAGTGTAAACAGCCGCATTCATCGTGAAGCGTGCTAGCGATTTGCAAAGATTAATATAAAGGTTAATAAAACGTTACACTCACTTCTTCTTCTGGAGGTGCAGCAGGAACACGAATAGTTGGTACCGATCCTTTTTTCAGGAGCAGCTTCTTAGCAAAACCAGCTTTATACTGACCTCGTTTGTAAAGCAGTCTGGTGAGAAATGATTCGCGCAAACATGAAAGCATTGACGTTGATCGTGGGGAATATTCCCTTCAAAAACAAACTCAGCCACTGCGTCTTCAGCGGTTCGGATTTAGGAACATCAAAATGACTGCTGTGTTCGTTATTACACCCAAGAACAGAACACCACAATCGCTTAGACGCCATTCTGCTCCAGCGTATCAACAATGTCCGCGCGGACTATGATTGACAGCTCGCTCGGGGCGGGTCTGTGTTGAAACGCTGCTGTCAATTAACTATCGTGGGAGGGGCGTCCGACCGTGTGACATCACATGGTCAGACGGCTCGATTTGAGACAGGGGAAAACATATAAGGAGATTAAAAAAAGACCACTGGTTGGATTTTTATCATTATATGATGGTTGTGTACAGGCACTGCCAACACACATTTCAGTACAATCAACTTGTAAAAGTGCATGTACAATTATATGTCCCCTTTAAGACTTAAATAAGGGTATCTCACATAAAGTCACACCACAGATCCCACAAGCAAAAAGGGCCATATTACCTGGATTAACAAAGGGAATGCCATCGTAGGGCACATACTGTGATTTCCACATGAGTCTGGTGGTAGGTTTAGCCGGTGAGGGTGATTGGCGGGTGCCAAACACAGCGTGAGTCTGCTGCTTGTGTAGAAGCAGAACGGCCTCAAGCTCTGCCTCTGTGTTACAGTAACCACGGTACGATTCTCCGATCTTCTGTTCCTCGTGAAACAATCACACAGAAAAAAGACTCCCCAAGCCACATTAGCTTGACATCATCAGATTGTGTTTCTGTAAATGGATCTGTTTGACAGAGGGTTCTACGCACAATAGAAAAAGTACAATGCATTTAGGCTATTTCCATGCATATTACACTATTTTAAGTTATTATTTACATTTTTATAAGTGAAAGTTTTGTCCAAAAAAAAACATTTTTTTCATCCATTTTCTACTGGACAAACCTCACACCCACGCAATATTGGTGCCCCTGGTGGTAATGGCTTCGCTGGAGGCTCAAATACATCAGGAGAACTGAAAGAAATGAGAAAACATTTCAATAAAACTGTCAATAATTTAAGATACACTTAAACTCCAGGAATGGGGCATGGCCTGAAGCAGTTTTCTTGTTGTTCAAGCAAGGGATAAATTGAGCCAGAACAGGAGTTTGATTGGGTGGTTTGTTTGTTAACCCATTCCATAAGCATATGAATGCTTTTTACTAATCCAGTACATATTTTCCAGCTCCATATTTGTGCAAGACTTGTAAAATCTGTGTTCAGATAAGTGTTTTTCAACATTTAAAACAAATCGGCTGTTCAAAAAATAAGAAAGAAAAGCATGTAGTTTATAATAAATAAAAAAATGGTAATAAAAAGCAACAAACACAATAGTGCAGATAAACATCATTGTCTTTTGTGGATGTGATGATTGACTGCTGTCTTTTCTCCACAAAGATTCCTATTTAACAGAACAGAAAGAAATGGCAGGACCGGACAGCAACCAATTTCCTTCATTATTCTTTTCATTTTTTGTTTATTTTATTAGTTCTATTTCATTTCTTCATTATTAGATGTTAACTACTCTATTATATATGCATACAGATACACATACACACACACTCACCAGCCACTTTATTAGAGGACATTTGAGTATATTGAACTGATGATCTGAGATGATTTGAGCTTTGTGACATTGTGCATTATCCTGCTGGAAGTATCCATCAGAAGATGGGTGCACTGTGGTCATAAAGGGATGGACATGGTCAGCAACAACACTCAGGTAGGCTGTGGCATTTAAACAATGCACACTTGGTACTAAGGGACCCAAAGTGTGCTAAGAAAATACCCTCACACCATTACGTGCATTCAGAGATGCTCTTCTGCAGACCTTGGTTGTAACAAGTGGTTATTTAAGTTGCTGTTGCCTTTCAAAAGTGCTGATATAAGTCATATGACATCTGAAATGATGAGAGCAATCCAGCAGATTTCCACATGTGGCAGATTGTTCACCTATTAGAGAAAACTGCACATAACTGAAATACTAGCTGTAAGCGCTGGTGTGGTGAGGGTTACTGGATGAACCCAAAAGAATCCCAGCACATCTTTGAGTGTGTCCTCCTCAGCCAAGCAGCTTTAACAGGGTGAAATAGGAGAAAAGCCAGGGACGGGAAATATCCACAACCAACCAAATGCTTCTTCACAGGCCGCACTCCAATAAAACCGGCTTGTGCTCTATAGTCTGTGGAGGCAGGAAAAGCCACCAGAGCAGTTGAGCACTGAACAAAATAAGACACTTTAGTGAACAAAAGAAATGAGTCAATGCAAGAATGGTATGTTCACTTTAAAGATGAATTTCAACACACCGATTCATTCATGAACCCAGTTCCTAACAGTGATGCTGGCCTTAACAAACACCACTACATACACATAAAGATGAGTAATATATATATATATATAATATATACATACATGTGTATATATACAGGGATGGGCAGTATTTCAGATACATGTATTTAAAATACGTATTTGAAATACAAAATACTATTTTGTATTTTAAAGCCTTTGGAAAAAATCTAATTTAATTTGTATTTAAATACATTTAAGATGAGTATTTTTGTATTTTCAAAATACATAAAATATGCCAGTCAACCTATTTATCAGGGTAATGATTTTGTGCATCAACTAGTTCAGACATTCACTAGCTCAACATTGGATCAGCAATTTCTTTATATATATACAGTGAGGAAAATAAGTATTTGAACACCCTGCTATTTTGCAAGTTCTCCCACTTAGAAATCATGGAGGGGTCTGAAATTGTCATCGTAGGTGCATGTCCACTGTGAGAGACATAATCTAAAAAAAAAATCCAGAAATCACAATGTATGATTTTTTAACTATTTATTTGTATGATACAGCTGCAAATAAGTATTTGAACACCTGAGAAAATCAATGTTAATATTTGGTACAGTAGCCTTTGTTTGCAATTACAGAGGTCAAACGTTTCCTGTAGTTTTTCACCAGGTTTGCACACACTGCAGGAGGGATTTTGGCCCACTCCTCCACACAGATCTTCTCTAGATCAGTCAGGTTTCTGGGCTGTCACTGAGAAACACGGAGTTTGAGCTCCCTCCAAAGATTCTCTATTGGGTTTAGGTCTGGAGACTGGCTAGGCCACGCCAGAACCTTGATATGCTTCTTACAGAGCCACTCCTTGGTTATCCTGGCTGTGTGCTTCGGGTCATTGTCATGTTGGAAGACCCAGCCTCGACCCATCTTCAATGCTCTAACTGAGGGAAGGAGGTTGTTCCCCAAAATCTCGCAATACATGGCCCCGGTCATCCTCTCCTTAATACAGTGCAGTCGCCCTGTCTCATGTGCAGAAAAACACCCCCAAAGCATGATGCTACCACCCCCATGCTTCACAGTAGGGATGGTGTTCTTGGGATGGTACTCATCATTCTTCTTCCTCCAAACACGTTTAGTGGAATTATGACCAAAAAGTTATATTTTGGTCTCATTTGACCACATGACTTTCTCCCATGACTCCTCTGGATCATCCAAATGGTCATTGGCAAACTTAAGACGGGCCTTGACATGTGCTGGTTTAAGCAGGGGAACCTTCCGTGCCATGCATGATTTCAAACCATGACGTCTTAGTGTATTACCAACAGTAACCTTGGAAACGGTGGTCCCAGCTCTTTTCAGGTCATTGACCAGCTACTCCAGTGTAGTTCTGGGCTGATTTCTCACCTTTCTTAGGATCATTGAGACCCCACGAGGTGAGATCTTGCATGGAGCCCGAGTCCGAGGGAGATTGACAGTCATGTTTAGCTTCTTCCATTTTCTAATGATTGCTCCAACAGTGGACCTTTTTTCACCAAGCTGCTTGGCAATTTCCCCGTAGCCCTTTCCAGCCTTGTGGAGGTGTACAATTTTGTCTCTAGTGTCTTTGGACAGCTCTTTGGTCTTGGCCATGTTAGTAGTTGGATTCTTACTGATTGTATGGGGTGGACAGGTGTCTTTATGCAGCTAACGACCTCAAACAGGTGCATCTAATTTAGGATAATAAATGGAGTGGAGGTGGACATTTTAAAGGCAGACTAACAGGTCTTTGAGGGTCAGAATTCTAGCTGATAGACAGGTGTTCAAATACTTATTTGCAGCTGTATCATACAAATAAATAGTTAAAAAATCATATATTGTGATTTCTGGATTTTTTTTTTTAGATTATGTCTCTCACTGTGGACATGCACCTACGATGACAATTTCAGACCCCTCCATGATTTCCAAGTGGGAGAACTTGCAAAATAGCAGGGTGTTCAAATACTTATTTTCCTCACTGTATATATATATATATATATATATATATATATATATATATAAGGTGAGAATGTCATGATCAATTCTACTTGTTGATTAAAGTTAAAATAGTGCATTATTCACTTCAGTTGATATGAAAGAATAAAAGAAAGAATAGTTGATTTTTGTCAAAGGTGTTTAAAGCATTACTGCATGTTAGGGCTGGGTGATATGACACTACATATCATAGCGATGATATTAAGTTTGAATTGATGGAACTTTTTCTAAATCGTTTACATAGATGGGCCTATTTGTGGGGTAAGCAAATTTATCCGTGCAGCTTTTAGTGGGCAGGAATTATTGGAACGTTGGAGTGGAAAAAGAAGCACTGATGAATGATACTCCACAAAAATCTTAAGCTTTTAGTTTTATTGTACATAAAAAATAATAATCAAAAAGGGGTAAATAGTGTCAAATGAATCTAAATTAATTCTAATTTTAAATTTTAGATACACTTTCTAATTTTAATAAACTTATGGAAACAAATAAACTTTACATAAAATTACTTAAAAAGCACTGGACTACCTGCAAAAAAAAAGAAAAGAAAAATGAAATTCAGTTTATGCTGTGGAATCAAACCTGATATTGAGAATTGTGAAACCATGATATTGTTACTGTGAAGTAAAATTGAGATTTTGGTCCTATCGCCCATCCATAATATTTGCTAGATAGCAGAAAAGGTTCCCACAGTTTTACATACAGTGAGAAAGAAAGAAAGAAAGAAAGAAAGAAAGAAAGAAAGAAAGAAAGAAAGAAAGAAAGAAAGAAAGAAAGAAAGAAAGAAAGAAAGAAAGAGATGTGGTTAGGAATGAAAAGTCAGTAGGCCTATGTAGTTTCTTCATTCACTGTGGCCTATACCTGCACTGGATGGCCAATGTCACGTGTATGTTGTGTATTTTCAAAATACAAAATACTGTATTTGTATTTAAAAACTTTTTTTTTCACGCAGTATTTTGTGTATTTTAAATACATTTCCATGCATTTATGCCCATCTCTGTACATAGAGGAATAAATGAAGATGATAATGGTAATTGGAGAAGCATAATACATGTAACATAGAGCTCATGCTGCTCTAATTGACTTACTGCTGATATCAATGTTGTTTACATTTAAATGATCCTTAACATTCTGTGTCAGTCCAGTAGATTAAAAATCAACACAACTGTTTCTGAAGCCTTGAAGCCTGAACGCACTTGCTGCAAGCTCTTCACAAAACAATCTGGTAAGTCTTAGTGATTTTTCCACAGTCTTTGAAGTTCTTCTTGATTCATTATCATGGAGCAGCGTCGGTCACGAAGAAGCAGGGCTCCTCCCACACGCCTGAGGGGATTGTTTGAGGGCGTCTCTTCCAGTCCAGAGACTCCGGACCCTTGTGAGCTTCCACAGCTGGCAGCTGTAACGTTGGTCAGGTCAGATCACACTTACAGCTGCATCTCTGCCAAAGCTCGAAGACGAAGACCCAAGGGGTTGGAAGAACGCTACTTGAAGAACGCTGCTGTCCTTCCTGACATCCGTCCATTAGACTCAGTTCCTTCAGTGGACGTGCGTCAGCAGAATGAGCCCATCTCCATCCACGGCTACAGCGTAGAGGCCTACCAGGACATCTACCGCTCTGTGGTGGAGCCCATGCTGAAGACGCCCAGTGGTCGGCAGCGTCCCTACAGCCTTGAACTTGGACGGAAGATCAAGCAGCGACTGTGGGAGGCACTCAACCGCCCTTCATTGGTGGAGACGGAGCATCCTGATGGACGTGTCGGGATCACCGAGAGCTTCTCCACAACCAGCAGAAGCTTAGCTCCTCGAATCGACGTGGACATCAGTGAAGAGCCCCTGCCTGAGGAACCCCGAAGAAAGAAGCCCAGACACTGAGTCATCACTGTGTCACATGGAGGCCGGAGTATCACACCGCGGGACCTGTATGTAAATACTGTATATAGTTAACTTACAGAGTAAGTTTATAGTTTTATGAGTAAGTTTTATTTTGTAGAGTAAATTTAGAGTTTTATGAGTAACGTTAAGTTTTATTTTCTAGAGGTGGTTTGCACATTGTTGTGAGGTTGTCAGGATGTTTTTGGTGATTGTCAAAGCATTGATAGGCTGTTCATAGGTTGTTCTAAGTGGTTTTTAGCGTTTTGCTACACGGTTGTTGGGATGTTTTGGATGGTTTCCTGTGTGTTGACATGCGTTTGACAAGGTTTTTTGCGCGGTTGTTAGCGTGTTACTTTGCGGTTGCTGGACTCTTCTGAGTGGTTTTTCATGCGTTGTTATGTAGTTGTCAGGATGTTTAGAGTAGCCTAAGTTAGTTGGTTGATATGCGGTTGCTTTTAAGCAGTTACTGCAGGTTAGGGAAGGATAGGGTCCCTCACACGGTTTGCAGCTTGACGTGCTGTGAGGGCTTGTGTGCATCAGTGATGCTGAGAGCTACGCCACTGGTACTTCACAACTACTGCTAGGGTCACCCATAGTGGACAGGTCTCAGCTGAGATGCCAGACGAAGACAAACCTGGACAGCGGAAGATTGACCTGATGTTCCTGGCAGAAGATCACTGTCTTGTTACATCGACAACAACATCAGCGGAACCTGAATGGAAGAAAATTCATGATTATTTGTGGAAGTCATCAATGGATCAATGGAAAATTCATGATTCAAGAAAAACTGATTATTTGTGGAAGTCATCAATGGATCAATGGAAGCAACTGATCGAACAGAACAAGGTAAAACAGTTTATTTGTGGAAGTCATCAATGGATCAATGGAAGCAACTGATCGAACAGAACAAGGTAAAACAGTTTAATATTAGCAAAGGCTGCATTCTTTCTTCAGCATTTTTGTAAAAGCATTCGGCCATTTAAATCAGAGGAATCATAATATAATTTCTTACATTCTTGTATATGTATGATAAATAGGAAATAATTCTCTTCTAAATTCAGGCACACGATCATGTAAATACAGGAAAGCAGAGAAAATGATTAAAATACAACAATTACTATTCACAGGTAAACACTATCACAGTAATCTGAACTTCATAAACAGACACTGTTCTTCTTCTACTGTTCTTCTGTTTTGTCCTTGAAAAAAATCGTCATGCCTTAACATAGCTTGAATGTAACTTTACACCCTTGCCTCATTTAGTATACCAGTTCTATGAATATGCAAACTAACCAGCTCAGAGATCCACTCATTGACAATCACATGTTGATCTGATTGGTTACAAGGTAGTTTGTGACATCATAAACACCAGCGATTTCAAACTGTGTCTTTGTTTCACTGCAGATTTAAGGAGAAAATACTCAGCAGTGTTGCTGACTTATGAATTTGCACATGGTTTGTCTTAAAGCATATTAAAAACACCACATAGACATAAACAACATTAAAAACGTATCCATTAGGCTTCTATTCAAAGGGTAGAAATACCTGCAGAAATACTCATAAGATATTCTTGTAAAAAGTTGTAAAATAGTTTTTTGTGTGAATAGAATGCAACAGAAAACATTTAGCTTTAAATATTTAATTTTGATCTCATTCATTCATACTTTTGAGAAATTGTTTTTTCTCTCTCCAGTCACCACTGTAATAAATTAAAATAGCAATAATGGGAAATGGAAACAAATAATATTACAAATCAATATTGCATGAGTTCATGTTATCATAATACTGTACCTGAAACAATGAATCAGTCCTCCGTTGGTCAAAGAGCCCAATCGTCAATCGCTGTTGTCACAGAAATGGACATTTGTTTTCTTTTCTCGTTGTTGTATTTCTGACTGCCGACACATCCATAGATTTCCCACCCTCCTATTTAACTGAAGTGTCGTCTGCTGAGGGAGTCAAAGCTGAACAATAAGAACAAACAAAAGGTTTATATGTTATTTTCATGATTCTAATTGGTTAAATTTAGATTTCTTTTTCTTTTTCTGTGGTGCCATGTACTTACCTATGCTTGCAGGGTCCACAATCTGGACTGGAATGGCCTGTCCGTCCTCTAACAAGATCTGTGTGATGCCACCTTCAGCTCCGGCATTAGTCACTGAGTTCACACTCACCAGCTGGCTCATGCCGAGCAGGGTCAGGGGGTCACACAGAGATATGCTTTCACCAGCACTGCCACTTGACTGGAGGAACTGGGACGGACTCAGCAGAACAGGCTGTGGTGGTGCAGGGCTGGACAGCTCTGGGGCTTCTGGTGGTGGTGGGGGTGTAGGTTTGGCAGTGTCTTCAACTGGACACAAGGCTGTATCTGGATGGCCTATCAGACAAGAGGAGAGCACTCTTAAAGGATAAGTTTGCCAACCAGCTTTGTCCCAGGCAACAGGGAACATTCTCGCAAATGAAGCCAGGCAAGTTTTTATGAACAAACATTCTTCCATTAACGTTAATAGAACATTTGTTCAAAGTTATATGTTTTTAAATAATGTTCTCAAAACTTTAGCACAAAAACAATGTTTTTTCTGAAATATTTTAGTTGGATGTTTATCTAATTTTTTTTTAAATGTTACAACTTGTTTCAGAATGTTCAGAGAGCATTCAAAAGTAACCTTCACATAATGTTTGCAAAATTATAAAATTGAATGTTCCCTTAATTACATTACATCCTACATTAACCAACAACATTTTTTTAAAATGTTGTCAGGACCGGCTTTGCCGTGCTGCTGGGCAGCTTGTTGTTTGTCTGTGTTTTATGGTTGCTGTCTGTCTGTCTGTTTTAGTCCTACAGGTGGAGCTGTAGGCTGGCCGTGAAGGTTAATGGATGACCTGTTAAAAGAGGCCTTCCGGGGTCTCGTGTTCTCTCTCCTGTTCGGGCCGTCGGTCCGTGCGGCTGGTGGCTGCCTCGCTTGTCGCACTTACCTCCTCTCACCACCCGTTTCATTCTACTGACGAACACTACACTTTTGGTTAATCATTACATTTACTGATACACTTCTATTTGTTGTTAAATAAACACTCTTTGTTAAATGTAGCGATCGGTGTGGTCTCCCCTTTCATGTTGCGATCACTGTATGAGCCAAGTGGTCGTAACATATGGGGGCTCGTCCGTTTAGTCTCTAAGTTTGATAAGTAACGTTAGGCTGCTTTAATTCCTAGTAGTAGGCTACTAGTGTGTGTAGTGCTGCTTATGTAATTCAGCCGGTTTATGAATGAGTGAAGTAAGTTGAGTTTACTATCAGCTCGCGGATTGTTTTGGGAGAGCCACACTAATTTTGTGTGTGTGTGTGTAGGAAGGAGCGTTTTTGTTTCAGCCGTTCGGTAAGTAAGGTTCGGTAGCAGTTTGGGTGGCTGGACGGGAAATTTTGTGGAGCCATGTCTTGTCCCCAATTAGTGCGCCTCGGCGTTGTGGGTCTAGCTTACTGTCACTGAGGTCTGAACGAGGGCACCGCCGTGGAGCACCGGCTGGAGTGACTTTGTCGGGACAGTATGACTCCAGCGGTATGGGTGAGTAAATTATCCTTGTTCTTGGACTTTGGTGTGAAGATAGGTTAGTAGGGGGGTAAATGTTAGGGGGATGCTCCGGCATTAGTCTGTCTGGTTACCTGAACTGTATCGACTTTATAACCGGTTTGGCTGGATGTGTTGGGAAAAGAGAATAAGTTTTGGTTAATTTTGTTTGGATATTGGTACATTGGTTAATTTTGTTGTTGTGGATTGGAAAGTGTACTGATGGTCATGTTGGAGGAGTTTTTAGCAGCTCCGTCTGAGCGTTTGTTGGTGGGGTTAACTAGGGAACAATTGTTGAAGGTGGCCGAGTATTACGCGATCGAGTTGCCGGCCGTACTTAAATCTGCTAAGAAGAAGGAATTTGTGGGTTTTATTCGCGAGTTCTTAAAAGAGAAGCAGGTTTTGCCTGATGTAACCCCAATCAGTCCTAGTCCAGAAATACAAATTAACGAGATTGCTGATATTCCTGAGTCTAGCGTTAAGCCTAAGATGCAGCTTAAGTCCAGCGATTTAACCTTTGAACAACAAAAACAACTGTTGAGGATAGAGATGGATATAGAATTGGAGAAAAAGAAATTAGAGTTGGAGCAAAAGAGATTGGAATTTGAGCAGATTAAATTGGCGAAGGAACAAGAGATGCTGGAGAAGCGTTTAGAGCAGGAAAATGAGCAAAAACGTTTGGAAGTGCACGAAAAAGAGAAAGACCGTTTGTTAGAATTAGAAAGACTTAAAAGTGAAGAACAGGAACGAGATGTAGAAAGAACTAGACTGAGACTACTTTCTGAGGGGAGAATTGATCGGAATTCTACCGGTAAGTCAGATCTAGCTGGTGTGATAAGGTTCCTGACAAAATTTAACGAACGGGAACCGGATATATTTTTTTCTTTATTCGAAAACATAGCCACTGATCGTGGTTGGGATGATGAGGACAAAACAGTACTTTTGCAAACTGTATTAGTGGGTCGTGCGCAGGAGGCGTTTGTGGCTTTGGCACCTGCTGAGAGAAAGAAATATAACAGCGTAAAACAGTCTTAAAATGTTATGAACTTGTTCCAGAAGCTTATCTGCAACGTTTCAGAAATTGGCGAAAAGGTGAGAAACAAACCCATACCGAAGTGGCAAGAGATTTGAGTAGTTTTTTCAATCGTTGGCTTGCCGCTGAGGGTGTGGAAACATTTGATGCGCTGCGAGATTTGCTGATTTTGGAACAGTTTAAAAATATCTTGCCTGAGAGAATAGCTATTTATGTGAATGAGCATGAAGTTAAGACTGTTGCGGAGGCTGCTGTTCTCGCCGACGGTTTTGTGTTGACGCACAAAAGTAAAGTACGTGAGTATTTTCCACGTTATGAATATGACCATAGGGAATATCGATCAGGTCGGGTTAAATTTGATCATTTAATGAAGAATAAAACACGGGAGACTGAGGTTGTTGGTGAGAAGTGCAATTATTGTTTGGAAAGAGGACATTGGAAGCGAGAGTGTCCAGTGTTGGGTGCGCGAAATAAGGTTAGAACTGCAAATGGAAAAGCTGTTGGTTTCGTGTCTTCTGTTGTGCATTCAGATGGGCCTGTTGTGTTTCATGTGGATCAGTTCTCTAGTTCGGAAGTTTTGAATGCCGTTCAGCCTGACGCTGGTGAGGGGGGAAATCTTGGAGCTGTGTTTAGGGGTGAGCGTGAAACTTCTGGGGTGTCTGATGTGTCGAACTATGCGCCATTCATTAGTGACGGTTTTGTCTCGTGGGTAGGGGATGCGCACAGAGTCCCAGTGAAAATCTTGAGGGACACAGGAGCCTCAGAGAGCTTTATTTGTGCTTCGGTTTTGCCATTTTCTCCAGTATCAGATACTGGGAAGTTTGCTTTAATTCGTGGAATAGGCCTTCAGTCTTTCCCGGTGCCTTTGCACAGAGTTCAGTTATTTTCAGGATTTGTAAATGGGGAGATTACAATTGCCGTGAGACCCTCTTTACCTGTAGATGGCATTAGCCGCTTTCCGACCAAGTAGTTCTAGGAACTTAGTTCTAGGAACTGTCCACTTCTAAACAGTTCTAAGAACTACTCTCCCCTAAACTCGGTTTTGCTGTTTGCGTTCGCACTGGCCAAGTGGCCATAGGAACTGGTAGGAGGGGTAAGGGAGTGACGCAGGCACGGTGACTTTAATTTAGACGGCGCGACGGACCTTTATTTTGGCGGCGCTGAGAACGCCAGAGCAAACAATGAATGCTCGCATTCTCTGTGTTTATTAGTTAGCAATCTATCTAACAGTACAGTTTAATATGTTATTAGATAGAACTGTAATAGAAAGTAGACAGTATATGAAAAAAAGGTTATTAGCCTATGTGGTTGATGTCCAGTGTTGCTAGCTGGGCAGATAAACATAATCATGTTTGGCTTGGTCCCCTCAAAGTTGCGTTGGATTTTCTCTTCAGCATAAAGGTTTAGAGACCCATCTATCACTGTTTTCCATGTTTGTATAGTTAGTAAATATATAGGCTATAATCTGTGTGTTTACATTCTAGCTGTTTTAAAAATGGCGGGTGCTGGTCTTCCGCGTGCGTTCGGTCAATCAGCGTACACTAATGTCACGGGTAGTTCCTATAGTGCTGGTTTAGACCCTACTCTGAAGTAGGACCTAAATTAGTTCCTACAAATGGAGTTCCTAGAACTAAAATCGTTCCTAGTTCCTGCGGTGCGAACACGCCGACATCCGGGTACTTTAGCCAATAGTTCTAGGAACTGTGAAAAGGTTCCTCCGGTCGGAAAGCGGCTAAAGATATCATTCTGGGCAATAATTTGGGTGGGTGTTTAGTGTCCCCACCGCCTGTGGTCACTGTCGTGCCTTTGCCATTAGAGGAGCCAGATAAGTGTTTGCAAGATTTTCCAGAGGTTTTTACTGCCTGCGCTGTGACGCGTGCAATGGCTCGCGCGCAGATAGGTTCACCATCTGATGTGTCTAACATGTCTGCGTCTGGTTTGTTTATTCCAGAATTACCTGCACCGTTGTCTTATGATGAGCTGGTTGAAGCTCAAGGAAAAGATCAGAGTCTGGAAAAAAAATTTGCTCTAGCTGCAGCTGACCCAGGTAAAGGTTATCTGGTGCAAAATGGTCTCTTGCTCCGAAAGTGGTCATCTTGTGTTGATCCTGATGTGGCAGATCAGGTGATGCAGGTCGTGGTACCTGACAAGTATCGCGATTTAGTTTTAAAAACAGCACATGGTATAGAGTCTGGACATTTTGGTGTTAAGAAGACCTATAATCATATACTACGACATTTTTATTGGCCACGGATCAAGCGGGACGTAATGAAGTTTGTGAGAACTTGTCATTTTTGTCAAGTGGCAGGGAAGCTAAATACTACAATCAAGCCTGCTCACTTACAGCCCATTCAGTCCGTAGGCACGCCGTTTGAACACATCATTATTGATTGTGTAGGTCCTTTAACTCCATCAAAAACTGGATGTACATATCTGTTTACAGTAATGTGCCAGGCGACACGGTATCCGGCTGCATATGCGTTAAGGGCAATAACCACAAAGTCCATTATGAAATGTTTGTCACAGTTTATTTCTGTTTTTGGGATCCCGAAGATAATTCAAAGCGACCGAGGTTCGAACTTCACCTCTAAGACGTTTGCGGCTGCTTTGAGATTGTTACGTGTGAAGCACAATTTGAGCAGTGCCTATCATGCTCAAAGCCAGGGGGCGCTGGAACGTTTTCATGCAACCTTGAAATCTGTGTTACGCGCATATTGCGTTGAAATGAAGAAGGATTGGGAAGAGGCTTTACCATGGCTTTTGTTGGCGGCCCGTGGGGTTGTTCAAGAAAGCACAGGGTTTTGTCCTAATGACTTAGTTTTTGGTCACAAAGTACGAACATCTTTGTCTGTTTTGAGCACTGAATTAGACCAGTCAAAAACCCCTGCCAGTTTGGTGGAGTATGTTAATGGTTTCCGCCGTAAATTATTTTTGTCTTGGAAGTTGGCTAGTGAACATCTGAGTGCGGCTCAGGACAGAATGAAACAGCGGTATGATCGTAAGGCGGAGGCCAGGGTGTTTAATCCTGGTGATCAGGTGGTAGCGTTGCTGCCCATCCCAGGTTCGTCTTTGACAGCAAAGTACTCAGGCCCTTTTATGATCATGCGTAAAGTTTCTGAGACAAATTATTTGTTGTCTACTCCTGAATGCAGGAGATCAACGCAGCTTTGCCATATTAATTTGTTGAAGCCGTACTACTCCACATCTTCGGGGGTGGTGGGTGATCACGCGGACAGTCCTGTGGGATTGGCTGTTGTAGAGGGGCTGCCGAACGTCGCTCAGGTGGCAGCTGAGGATGGGGTGCAGTTTCCAGATGATGCAGTTTTACATGGGTGCTTGAGTAACACGCAGAAGCTGGCTGAACTGGATAGTATGTTGGGACATTTAAGTGGGGAACAGCGCGATGAGTTAAAGTTTTTAATTTCTGAATTTTCGTCTTTATTTTCTGACACTCCGACCTGTACAAGTTTAATCGAGCATGATATTGACACACAGGGTGCCCGCCCGGTTAAGCAGAGGTTTTATCGACTGCCTCTAGAGAAGCGTAAAAGTATGGAGGCCAGTGTTCAATATCTTCTCGATAACGGTCTGGCCAAACCATCCTATTCTAGCTGGGCATCACCGTGTTTGTTGGTTAAAAAATCGGATCAAACATATAGGTTTTGTACAGATTATAGGAAGGTTAATGCATTGACAAAGCCCGATTCCTTTCCATTACCTCGTATTGAGGATTGTGTGGATCAGGTGGGTAGTGCACGGTACGTTAGTAAATTTGATTTGTTAAAAGGGTATTACCAGGTACCACTAACACCGAGAGCGCAGGAGGTGTCTGCATTTGTTACATCTTCTGGGTTGTACTCTTATTCTAGGATGAGTTTTGGCCTTCGGAACGCCCCCTCAACCTTTCAGCGTCTCATGAATTGGGTAGTTGCTGGGTTGGAGGGATGTGCCGTTTATTTAGACGACGTGGTCTGTTACGCCGATACTTGGGGTGACCACCTGGCATGTATTCGTGCACTGTTCCAGAGGTTGGTGGCAGCAACTCTTACTGTTAATCTTGCGAAATGTGAGTTTGCCCAGGCCACTGTCGTTTATTTAGGTAAGGTGGTGGGCCAAGGTAAGGTGCGGCCAGTAAATGCGAAGGTCGTGGCCATAGAGAACTTTACCCCGCCGGCCACAAAGAAAGAATTGATGCGCTTTCTGGGTATGATCGGTTATTACCGTAGTTTTTGTTGCAACTTTTCCACGGTAGTTTCCCCGCTGACCAATTTATTGAAGGGCACAGCTAAGTTTGTTTGGTCGGCCGAGTGTCATCAGGCATTTCAAAATGCCAAGCTGTTATTGAGTTCGGCGCCGGTCTTGGCTGCACCCAAATTGGATCAGCCATTCAGGCTGCAGGTTGGCGCGAGTCAGGTTGGGGCGGGTGCCGTTCTTTTGCAGAGCGATGAAAATGGGGTTGACAAACCTGTTTGTTATTTTTCGCGCAAATTCAACAAACACCAGTTTAATTACTCTGTTATCGAGAAGGAGGCTTTGGCGTTAATTTGGGCACTTCAACACTTCGAGGTTTATGTGGGTGGGGGTTTACATCCAATTGTGGTTTATTCGGACCATAATCCCCTCACTTTCCTCCAGTCACTAAAGAATTCCACCAACCAACGCCTCTTACGTTGGGCACTATTTTTACAACCTTTTCGTTTAGTTATTCGGCACATCCGCGGCGTGGAGAATGTGTTAGCTGATGCACTCTCTCGCGCCCCGGATGAGTCAGTTTAATGGTGTCTGTTTTTCCCGCTCAATCTGTGTCTGTTCTGCTTGCCTTAAATAGCTGTCCATGGTACCGGGATTTGCTGGTTGCAGGATGTGGTAAGGGTGGCGTGGGTGAGAATGGTCACTGTTGGTCCAGTTGTCCTGTTAGGAATGAGGTGCACTTGGGGAAGGTGGTATGAATGAATTAGTTTTTCTTGTGTGTGAATGTTAGTTAAGTTGGTTTATTCATTTTTTGATTCTGTATGATTTTGTTATGGTTATTGTGGGAACTTGATGGTTTTTTCAGAGTCCCATTAAAAGGGGTCTCTGTCATCAAGGGGGGGGGGGTGATGTCAGGACCGGCTTTGCCGTGCTGCTGGGCAGCTTGTTGTTTGTCTGTGTTTTATGGTTGCTGTCTGTCTGTCTGTTTTAGTCCTACAGGTGGAGCTGTAGGCTGGCCGTGAAGGTTAATGGATGACCTGTTAAAAGAGGCCTTCCGGGGTCTCGTGTTCTCTCTCCTCTTCGGGCCGTCGGTCCGTGCGGCTGGTGGCTGCCTTGCTTGTCGCACTTACCTCCTCTCACCACCCGTTTCATTCTACTGACGAACACTACACTTTTGGACGGTTAATCATTACATTTACTGATACACTTCTATTTGTTGTTAAATAAACACTCTTTGTTAAATGTAGCGATCGGTGTGGTCTCCCCTTTCATGTTGCGATCACTGTATGAGCCAAGTGGTCGTAACAATGTTTAAAACTAGAGGTTTTGAAAGCCATGAAATAATGTTTTCATAAGTTAATGGGACCACTAACAAAAAGTTCAAAACAAAAATGTATAAAAAATTATTACATAATCAGGTTTTCAAGCATTTAATTTTAATGTTTTTTTTTTGTTTCTTCAATTATACTATCAGAACAGTTGATCACCCTGAAACTTTTTACATTTATGCAGAAATTAAAAACTTAAAAAAAATAATGCATTAATTTAATGAATGAATAGATCCATATAAAAAATGATCATTTCAGGACAGGGTCACCTGGAGATGTGCAAAGATCTTGGGCTGCAGTGAGGTGAGAGAGCTGAAGAGCTGCACAGCCTCTGGAGAAAGAGTGTCACTCTCTTCCTTCTGAGAGGACACTGTCAATATAACAGCAGTACACTAGATTCTGTGGCAGGGTAAACAATGCTTATACTTGGACTATAGGTATGTGCTTTCTTTTTGAGGCAGGACCTTTCCTCTACTCTCTAAATTGTGTTGAATGATTCCAAGATTATTGTTTTAATAATGTATGTCGGATTTCAAACAATATTTCAACGGTATTTTACCATCCACAGTAGCAGGAGTCAGGGTCAAAGTCTCTGGAAGCAGGTTATTCGCCTCTGCTTTCCACTGCAACAACAACAACAAAAACATAAAAATAAATGCTTACTGCAGAAAATGGTTGGCATATTTGTGCTTACCAATCTAACATGTTTTCTGTTCACACCTCTGTATCTGAGGTAGCCAGTGGTCCCGCCGTCAGCTGAAGAGCTTTCTGAGCCTCATGGATGTGCTTCTTGATGTCATTGACAGTGGGGAAAGTAACACAGATTGAGTCTCTCAGGCACTTCCTCTGACTTGAACATCTCATGTTCCACAAACCTCCTGCCAGGGCGTTCACAAAGCAACGGTAAATATTTTTCCAGCAAATAAAACAAAGGTCATACCTGAGCTGCTTGCGGACAGTGTAAACTTGGTTATGACCTTGTGCTACCAACTCACAGATCTTCTCTGCCACGAGCGGGTGTAGTAGAGAGGGTAGGGACGCCCCATCCTCCATCGTGACATCCTGCATGGCTTCACTGTCCAGCTCCTCTGTCTCTTCATCTTCATTTTGTTCTTCCTCTGCAAAGCAGATCTGCTCTGGAAGTGGAGGCAGGTTTGCAGTGTCCACGTCATGGTACAGGTGGGCTTTCTCTGTAGGGAGCTGGGTGTAATAACTGTCTTGGCTTTGTAGAGTATGTTTTGATTCGTTTCTTGCTCTGCTTAGGTTGAACGCCCTTTCCTCCGTGGACCAAACTACCATTTCATCACGATGGCTCTGCTCCCTTAAAACCATATTAAAGATCAAGATAAAATGACTTTGTGTGCATATTGTAAAACCATTACATTATCTGCAACAACAGCATTCAATCAAGGCTTAAGAACAAGGCATGTCCCGCCTCGACGTGCAACTTGCTATTGCAAGCATTCTCATTCTAGAAACAATTTGATTGAACAAAAATCTGGACAAATCAGTTTGGAAGCTTGTTTACGCCATAGAATAAAAAATAAAAAAGGGTAATAGGGTAATTATCTCACAATTCTGACTTTTTTTCATGCAATTGCAAGTTTACATCTCGCAATTCTGACTTTTTTTCTCAGAACTGTGTGATATAAACTCGCAGTTGCGAAATATAATGTCAGAAATGTAAAATAAAAGTTAAAAAATAAATAAAAGTCAGACTTTTCTCAGAATTGCAAGTTTATATCTTGCAATTCTGACTTTATTTCTCGTAATTGCAAGTTTATAACTGTGAGATAAAACGTCGCAATTATCTCTTAAATTGTTTTATTCCATAATGATTTGATCTGTTTCCCCCCCAAAAAAAGATCAACACTGTAAATTTTAAATTCACATACAGTGCTTTTTAAATGTTTGGGGTTGGTAAGATTTTTTTAATAGGTCTCTGAAGCTCACCAAGTCTGCTTTTTTTAATCAAAAATATAGTAAAAACAGTAAAATTGAAATATTCAAAATTATTTCAATTCAAAATAACTGTCTTCTGTTCAAATATGTTTAAATTCCTGTGATGACAAGAACTCATTCTGTCATCATTCTAATGCTGATTTAGCTGACCAATGTTGCTGCTTAATCTTTATGAATGCCTTTACTGTCATTTTATATTTATTTAATGCATCCTACTGAATAAAAGTATTTCTTTCTTTCAAACAAATCGTATCTGCTAAAGTTTCATTTGCCAATATACCACTAGCATTCAGATGCCCCCAAATTTAGACATCGATTAAAATTCCAATTTTGAATTATAGTCAAAACACAGTTCAGGCATTAAAATAACATATAGACTACATGACTAAACAGCTTTAAATAGGTCATATAATGCCATTTTTGTACAAGTTATTATGATTCTTTAGGGTCTAAATGAAAAGTTTGTAATACACTTGAATTAAAAATTCTAATTAGTATTGTAAGAAAACACTCATTTTACCTGGTCAAAACCAGCTGTTTTCAGCACGCCGTTTAAGTGCATGTGTCTTTAAATGATGCTTTGCTCACCCCGCCCCTCTGTTCTGTGCGTACACCTCTTGTAATAACACACTAACCATAATGCGTTGTTCATTATAAACTTGGGATTATGAATTATATTGAGAACGTTGTACATAGAAAAAATGCCGTAATGTACCCTGAGTGTAAACAGCCGCATTCATCGTGAAGCGTGCTAGCGATTTGCAAAGATTAATATAAAGGTTAATAAAACGTTACACTCACTTCTTCTTCTGGAGGTGCAGCAGGAACACGAATAGTTGGTACCGATCCTTTTTTCAGGAGCAGCTTCTTAGCAAAACCAGCTTTATACTGACCCTCCTTTATAAAGCAGTCTGGTGAGAAATGATTCGCGCAAACATGAAAGCATTGACGTTGATCGTGGGGAATATTCCCTTCAAAAACAAACTCAGCCACTGCGTCTTCAGCGGTTCGGATTTAGGAACATCAAAATGACTGCTGTGTTCGTTATTACACCCAAGAACAGAACACCACAATCGCTTAGACGCCATTCTGCTCCAATGTCCGCGCGGACTATGATTGACAGCTCGCTCGGGGCGGGTCTGTGTTGAAACGCTGCTGTCAATTAACTATCGTGGGAGGGTGTCCGACCGTGTGACGTCAGACGTCAGACGGCTCGATTTGAGACAGGGGAAAAAGTATAAGGAGATTAAAAAAAGACCACTAGTTGGATTTTTATCATTATATGATGGTTGTGTACAGGCACTGCCAACACACACTTCAGTACAATCAACTTGTAAAAGTGCATGTACAATTATATGTCCCCTTTAAGACTTAAATAAGGGTATCTCACATAAAGTCACACCACAGATCCCACAAGCAAAAAGGGCCATATTACCTGGATTAACAAAGGGAATGCCATGATTTCTGTGATTTCCACATGAGTCTGGTGGTAGGTTTAGCCGGTGAGGGTGATTGGCGGGTGCCAAACACAGCGTGAGTCTGCTGCTTGTGTAGAAGCAGAACGGCCTCAAGCTCTGCCTCTGTGTTACAGTAACCACGGTACGATTCTCCGATCTTCTGTTCCTCGTGAAACAATCACAGAAAAAAGACTCCCCAAGCCACATTAGCTTGACATCATCAGATTGTGTTTCTGCAAATGGATCTGTTTGACAGAGGGTTCTACGCACAATAGAAAAAGTACAATGCATTTAGGCTATTTCCATGCATATTACACTATTTTAAGTTATTATTTACATTTTTATAAGTGAAAGTTTTGTCCAAAAAAACACACAAAAAAACATTTTTTTCATCCATTTTCTACTGGACAAACCTCACACCCACGCAATATTGGTGCCCCTGGTGGTAATGGCTTCGCTGGAGGCTCAAATACATCAGGAGAACTGAAAGAAATGAGAAAACAATTCAATAAAACTGTCAATAATTTAAGATACACTTAAACTCCAGGAATGGGGCATGGCCTGAAGCAGTTTTCTTGTTGTTCAAGCAAGGGATAAATTGAGCCAGAACAGGAGTTTAATTGGGTGTTTTTTTTGTCAACCCATTCCATAAGCATATGAATGCTTTTTACTAATCCAGTACATATTTTCCAGCTCCATATTTGCGCAAGACTTGTAAAATCTGTGTTCAAATAAGTGTTTGTCATGGCGAACAAACGAAAGAAGCAATAGTGCAAGTAAACTCAGTTTATTGGTAAAGATGGAAGTGAAGATCCGGTGATGAGTGAGTAGCTGGTGACACAAGGACTGGATGGTCAGCGAGATGTCCGTGGTGAAGTGCTGAAACCGTGAAACCCAGGTGAAGACGAAATCCGAAGAACGAGGAACAGGAACGGGAACATGAAACAGGAACGTCGACAAACGGATCACACACGGGAGACATCAACCAACGATCTGACAATGAGAGAAAAGTGCGGTGAGGTCTTATAGGTGGTTGAATGAGCTGCAGCTGGAGTGTTGAATGAGATCAGCTGGATCGCTGATCATCCGGAATGAGTGCCACGCCCACTCACACACACACACACACACACACACACACACACACACACACACACAGAACAACAGTTACACGAGACAAGAAGGAAACAATGAATTTATGAACCGTGACAGTGTTTTTCAACATTTAAAACAAATCGGCTGTTCAAAAAAAAAGAAAGAAAAGCATGTAGTTTATAATAAATAAATAAAAGGTAATAAAAAGCAACAAACACAATAGTGCAGATAAACTATGGGTGCCGTCATTGTCTTTTGTGGATGTGATGATTGACTGCTGTCTTTTCTCCACAAAGATTCCTATTTAACAGAATAGAAAGAAATGGCAGAACCGGACAGCAACCAATTTCCTTCATTATTCTTTTCATTTTTTGTTTATTTTATTAGTTCTAGTTCATTTCTTCATTATTAGATGTTAACTACTCTATTATATATGCATACAGATACACATACACACACACTCACCAGCCACTTTATTAGAGGACATTTGAGTATATTGAACTGATGATCTGAGATGATTTGAGCTTTGTGACATTGTGCATTATCCTGCTGGAAGTATCCATCAGAAGATGGGTGCACTGTGGTCATAAAGGGATGGACATGGTCAGCAACAATACTCAGGTAGGCTGTGGCATTTAAACAATGCACACTTGGTACTAAGGGACCCAAAGTGTGCTAAGAAAATACCCTCACACCATTACATGCATTCAGAGATGCTCTTCTGCAGACCTTGGTTGTAACAAGTGGTTATTTAAGTTGCTGTTGCCTTTCAAAAGTGCTGATATAAGTCATATGACATCTGAAATGATGAGAGCAGTCCAGCAGATTTCCACATGTGGCAGATTGTTCACCTATTAGAGAAAACTGCACATAACTGAAATACTAGCTGTAAGTGCTGGTGTGGTGAGGGTTACTGGATGAACCCAAAAGAATCCCAGCACATCTTTGAGTGTGTCTTCCTCAGCCAAGCCAAGCAGCTTTAACAGGGTGAAATAGGAGAAAAGCCAGGGACGGGAAATATCCACACAACCAACCAAATGCTTCTTCACAGGCCGCACTCCAATAAAACCGGCTTGTGCTCTATAGTCTGTGGAGGCAGGAAAAGCCACCAGAGCAGTTGAGCACTGAACAAAATAAGACACTTTAGTGAACAAAAGAAATGAGTCAATGCAAGATGTTCACTTTAAAGATGAATTTCAACACACCGATTCATTCATGAACCCAGTTAGTGATGCTGGCCTTAACAAACACCACTACACATAAAGATGAGTAATATATATATATATATAATATATACATACATGTGTATATATACAGGGATGGGCAGTATTTCAGATACATGTATTTAAAATACGTATTTGAAATACAAAATACTATTTTGTATTTTAAAGCCTTTGGAAAAAATCAAATGTAATTTGTATTTAAATACATTTAAGATGAGTATTTTTGTATTTTCAAAATACATAAAATATGCCAGTCAACCTATTTATCAGGGTAATGATTTTGTGCATCAACTAGTTCAGACATTCACTAGCTCAACATTGGATCAGCTATTTTTTATTTATTTATATATATATATATATATATATATATATATATATATATATATATATATATATATATATATATATATATATAAGGTGAGAATGTCATGATCAATTCTACTTGTTGATTAAAGTTAAAATAGTGCATTATTCACTTCAGTTGACATGAAAGAATAAAAGAAAGAATAGTTGATTTTTGTCAAAGGTGTTTAAAGCATTACTGCATGTTAGGGCTGGGTGATATGACACTACATATCATAGCGATGATATTAAGTTTGAATTGATGGAACTTTTTCTAAATCGTTTACATAGATGGGCCTATTTGTGGGGTAAGTGGGGTGCAAATTGCACTGATGAATGATACTCCACAAAAATCTTAAGCTTTTAGTTTTATTGTACATAAAAAATAATAATCAAAAAGGGGTAAATAGTGTCAAATGAATCTAAATTAATTCTAATTTTAAATTTTAGATACACTTTCTAATTTTAATAAACTTATGGAAACAAATAAACTTTACATAAAATAAACATAAAATTACTTCAAAAGCACTGGACTACCTGCAAAAAAGAAAAGAAAAATGAAATTCAGTTTATGCTGTGGAATCAAAACTGATATTGAGAATTGTGAAACCATGATATTGTTACTGTGAAGTAAAATTGAGATTTTGGTCATATCGCCCATCCATATTATTTGCTAGATAGCAGAAAAGGTTCCCACAGTTTTACATACAGTATGAATTTTTTAATAGTGTTCACCACAAGTAATAGACTACATTGTAACCAGAAATAAGTATATAAATGGAAGAAAGAAAGAAAGAAAGAAAGAAAGAAAGAAAGAAAGAAAGAAAGAAAGAAAGAAAGAAAGAAAGAAAGAAAGAAAGAAAGAAAGAAAGAAAGAAAGAAAGAAAGAAAGGGCAGAGATGTGGTTAGGAATGAAAAGTCAGTAGGCCTATGTAGTTTCTTCATTCACTGTGGCCTATACCTGCACTGGATGGCCAATTTCACATGTATTTTGGGTATTTTCAAAATACAAAATACTGTATTTGTATTTAAATACATTTTTTTCCACACAGTATTTTGTATTTGTATTTAAATACATTTTTTCACACAGTATTTTGTATTTGTATTTTAAATACATTTCCATGCATTTATGCCCATCTCTGCACCCCGATTATTATTATACACCCATTTATTTTGACATAAGGAAGCCTCAAGCAGTGAGCATGTGATTTACATACTCTCGCGATGTATCCTGAGATCAATCCACACGAGATTTTCGGCGGATGTTGATATTTTGATCCGGATTTCTGTACAGTCGTTTCTCACCGAGGCCGTACGATCTGCGTTATTGCATATATTTGAGTAACGTGTGCGAAACGCGGTCTTTCTCGGCGCTTCTTTCGGGAAGCAAAGAGGCCGAGGCGGAGGGCGATGATGGAGGACTTTGATGAGATATACGAGGAGGAGGAAGAGGAAGAAGAGGACGAGGACAGGGCCGCGGAGGAGCAGCTGCTCAAATACGCTCCGGACCCGGTGGTAGTGCGCGGATCCGGGCACGTCACTGTGTAAGACTCCCGTCAGCCCTGGATCTATTCATATATAGATTATTAATCTACACTGATCACACCTGAGCTATTAGGAACTCAGTGCTCATTTAGAGACACACAAGACACATGCTAAGTATCAATACAACTGCTTAAGACAAATGGTAGTAGTTTTAATGACAAGTCCCAGAACGGTTTAACAACCTAAAACATATTTTGAATGTTCGGATGCGCATACAATTCCCCTAAGAAACTGACAACTGACTAGTATTTTGTGTTCCTTAGCAAAAGTAAGTTATACGGGTTTGGCATTACGCAAGAGTAAGTAAACGATTAAACTTTCATTTTTAGTGAACTACGTCAATTACAAGGATTTTCTATCTTTTAGATGCCACAGACCCCCAAATATGACAGTTCTCTTGCGACGGACCTTGGATAAAGTCCTAATTTATACTGTGAATCTAAAATATTTATGGCCAAATGTTTTCTGTTAAGCTACATTATTACGTTTCTACACATTTTAGTACTGTACTGTTGGATTGATTGATTTATTTATTCATTATTTACATATCATTATTAAATATTCACTTATTAATTTATATGTTTATTACATACTTGTATATTATCTAATTTTTATTTATTTTAATCTTTTTATTATAATTTTTTTTACACATTGTACACCGTTTTTCTCAAAACCTTTTTTTGCTACCTGGTCTAGTAAAATAAACTTTATATTATATAGTCTATTACAAAAATATATAGCATATTACAGTAAGTCTACTTGTGCCTTTGTTTGAGAAATTAAATTAAAATCACAATATTTTTAATATTTTTTTTCTTTCCTGTAGGTTTGGACTGAGCAATAAATTTGAGTCTGAGTTTCCCTCAGCCCTTACGGGAAAGGTAAGTGTGATTTCAGTGGCTTTTTCATCTCAAGGAACTACAATTAAATGTAGAATTATTCATTTCTAATCCCAGTGAGAAGTGAAAAGCCCCAGAGAAGTCTGTCATTACTGGCTTTCAGAAATGAAAGGATATAGTGTAAGACTGTTACGTTATAGAATGCTTAAAATAATTATTCACCCCAACATATTTGTCGAGCACAAACGAGATGTTTAGTAGAATGTTCAAGCTGCGCTTTTCCACGTAAATAGTTGATAAGCTCGAAAGTGTGTATTTTACAATGTGGTGCCACACACAATTCTGAGGTCTGACGTGAGTTCTAGTTGACTGCTTCATTTGTTGATTTACAGGTTGCACCAGAAGAGTTCAAAGCCAGCATAAACCGGGTGAACGGCTGTCTGAGGAAGGCTCTCCCGGTGAATGTGCGCTGGCTGCTGTGCGGCTGTCTCTGCTGTTGCTGTACTCTGGGCTTTAGTCTGTGGCCGGTCATCTGCCTTAGCAAGAGGGTGAGTTTGTTCAGAGTCACCTCGAGGGATGTTTCTGGTTTAAAAGAAGCTTAGCTTTATCAAAAGCATTTGTGGCATGCTGTCAATTTCCTGGGAAAATGAGTTGAACCCATTCTTCAGTTTGTAAAACCGCAAATATCGGATTTACAGAAATGAATTTACAATGGAAATCTATGGGTTAGGAATGTGGTGTAATTTTTTGCATTCAGTATTGACAGTTTTGCAGGTCAGACAAGTTTTAATTCAATAGAATTAATAGTAACACTTTACAACAATGTTCAATTTGTTAACATTAGTTAATATTAACAATTAAAAATACTTTTAAAACATTTGTAAATCATAGTTAAAGGCAGGATTTTTCAAAAAAACTTTTCCCAAATTTGTTTAAACTGTCTTTATATACCAATACATAATTAAAATGTAAGTACTCTGAAAAAGAGAGTATAAAAATCGAGTGTCTGTAGTCCTCTCAGGACTGCAATAAACACAGCTACTTATTTCCATTCGGAACGAGCGGTCGGCATCGCGCGTTCATGTGTTTTGGGGGGCGTGGCTTTGGAAGGAGCCCAGAAGGGAGGGGGTGGAGTGAATGAAATAAGTAGCTGTGTTTATTGCAGTCCTGAGAGGACTAGAGACACTCGATTTTTATACTCTCTTTTTCAGAGTACTTACATTTTAATTATGTATTGGTATATAAAGACAGTTTAAACGAATTTGGGGAAAAAGTTTTTTAGAAAAATCCTGCCTACCCTGCCTTTAATGTTCATTTCAACATTTGCCAATACATTGATACAATTAAAAGTTGTATCTGTTAATATTATTTACTGGACCAGACTAACATGAACTAACAATGAACATTTGTATTTTTATTAACTAACGTTAACAAATATTACTAATTATCTAATGGGACCATTTTGTAAGTAAGCTTTACATTTCTGCTTGCTTGTGATTTATGTTTTCTTTATTATTGTTATTAAAAAAAATTCTACAAAGTGAGGGACAATATTTTCTTTGTTAATTGACTCCAGTAGATGGGGTCAGTAAGATTAAAAAAAAAGATTAAAAAAAGACATTTAAAATAAAAATAAAAACAAAAGATTTCCATTTCGTATAAATTCCATTTCGAAATATTCATCAAAGAATCCTGGAAAAATTATCACAGTTTCCACCAAAAATATTAAGCAGCACAACTGTGATTTAATAAATTAATACATTGATAATAAAACTAAAATTTAATTGAGCACCAAATCAACATATTAGAATGATTTCTTAAGGATCATGTGACACTGAAGACTGCTGAAAATTCAGCTTTGACGTCACAGGAATAAATTAAAATTTAAAATATAATAAAAAATGCTAACAATTATATTAAATATTATAACAATATTACTGTTTTTACTTGTATTTTTGATCAAATAAATGTAGCCTAGGTGAGATGACTTTCAAAAACATTTAAAAAAATCTTACGAACCCAAAACTTTTAAAAGGTAAGGGTACATTATAGGACATAAATAACTCCTCTTGTCTTGAGTTGTGCTGAATAGTGTTTTTTTCACCAATAGACACGCAGATCCTTAGAGAAGCTATTGGAGTGGGAAAACAGCAGATTGTATCACAAGGTACGTAGAAGGTCGTGTGTTTGTTTGCAGTCTGTATTTTACCGTCAGGTGCTAATTTTACGTCATGCCCTCTGTTCATTTAGCTGTGTTTGCATTGGAGGCTCAGCAAAAGGAAGTGTGAAACCAACAACATGATGGAATATGTAAGCCAACTACAAACACGCACCCAAAACTATCTGAGCTCTTCCAAATAGAATAAATCGGACTTATGAAAAGTGTAAATTCACCTCCACCGTTTCTCTCCATCCTATTTATAGGTCATCCAAATAGAGTTCCTTCCCAAGATTCCCATCTTCCGGCCGGATTAGCAGTGGCGGGCCAGAGCTCATCCCTCCGGCGTGGTCTTCCTGAGGTGCCTTTCTCCGGTACTGTCATGGTTCTATCATGTGGCCTCGTCTCTTTTCCCTCCACACTCTTGAGCAAGAGACTCGCCTCACGTCCGAGCGCCACTCACAGCACTCCTCACCGAGAAAGCACTGTTTACAACCCACAAACACACATACTGAGGCACACGTCTGATGTGCCGTTTTGGTTTCGCGAGTGCATGAATACACACAGAGGGACCTTTACTGTCACATGACTACACGGAGCCTGCGAGGAGGCCACGGAAAGTAACTTCTGAAGCTGGAAACGTCTACTATACCTTAATCACATCACAGTCTGCACACTAGCTAAGCGATTTCCTGTTGCCGACAACATCACTGTGGAGCGAATCAGTGAAGAATGGCTTGAGGAAGTGGCGGCTGTAGAATTAAACCTTTCCTGTTAATTAAAAAAAAAAGATGGATGGTAGGAACGATTAATACGGATTTTCAGTTAGCTGAAAGCCAAATGGATACGGTCAATGCACAATACATAGTTCTCCATCTCTCCTGATCACAAATCATCTATATACAAAGACAATCAAACACTGACTGTGCCACGCACCATCTAGACTCTGACGGGACTTTTGAGTCTAGTGGAAGTCATGGATCTGATGCGGTCCAAGTGCACCAATGGGTAGTGACGCAGCATAGATTAGATTTCTTTTGCTGGGGTTTTTTTGGAGCATTTTTTTATCTTTGTTTACTTGCTCAGTTTAAAAAGACGAGCAGCAAATGTTTGTCTCTTGATGGTGATTGTTTCCGTCTGTCCCTGAGATATTTTGTTTTTCATTTTGTTCACAAGTGAGACAAATCAAAACATTTATAGGTTTGTTGGGTCATTGGAAAAGTTAAACAATTCATTTTAACGAATTATTGGGAGTAAAACTAAATAATAATAAAATAGAATATGAACCCACAAATATAGGATTTTCTCCAGGGCAGAAAGACATTATTTCTTTTTCACTAAATTTTTTTTTTCATCTTTGTTTCAATCCTGGGTCAGGTGTGAAGACTAAGCAAGTCCTATGCAGGCATTTTCTCTTAGTGAACTATAGTTGTGTAAATGTATCCAATTGTAAGTTAATAAAACCGTTATGTCCCATTACTCAATAAGACAATTGGTCCTATTAGGTCTGAAAACCTGAAATTTATGAAATGTGTGTGTGTGTGTGTGTGTGTGTGTGAATACTGATATTATTACTGAAATTACAATGGCCCTATCTCTTGTCTGATGTCATCCTAAATCCCAGGGACATCGTCTTTATTTTTCAAAAAATATTTCAGTGTATTTATGTACAATGTGTGTACAGAAATAAAACATGCCCAACTTGATTTTTGTTTTTTCCATTTACTTCTGAATTTATGCCTGTATTTTGGCGTCTATAATAGTATATATTGAACTCAAAAGATTTAATATCAAATTTATTACCCACAATTATTGTGGACCAGTCTGTCTTAAAATTATACTTAATTATACAACAGTATGACCTGAACCTGATCGATTCCTCCAACTGTCATTATGAAATGAGCGAAAAAATAGTCTTATCTTGTAGATGGCCTCTTTCATGGTGTGCTAAAAACTCTCCAAATATTTTCGCTTGTTGTATTCGTCATTTGCAAGTCGCTTTGGATAAACGTGTCTGATAAATCAAACGGAAGAAGTAAATGTAAATAGCTTTAAATTGAGTAAATAAATACCATAGGTTTAGTTTTTTTTGTGGGAAAGCATCATTAAAATGTCTTCTGAGAATGTAAACACAAAATTATGCTGCTATTATTAGATAATGCAGTGAGCTGTGCACAATTTAAAAACCAATAGTTGCGCCTTTAACTTTAAATAGGTACAAAGTCAATGACAGTCATCTCTCAGACACAGTTAGACATCTATATTGTAAAAGACATCAGTTACAGACAGCGAATTTAGACAGTGAAGACAGTGCGTTGAAGCAGCTCTCACTCCTCCCATGTGTCTCCATATATATTCTTCTTCCCTGTGTACAAAAAAAGAAATATATATATATTTACACATCATGTAGGCAAAAAAGGGATTGATTTTTTTAAACTAATATCGTACAAAACACTATTCTTATATATACCATTATATTTTATAATATTTTTATTCAGCAAGGATGCATTAAATTGTAACACAAAAAAAATGTTTCAAATAAATTCTGTTCTTTTGTACTTTCTATTCATCAAAGAACCCTGAAAAAAGTATTCACAGTTTCCACAGAAATATTAAGCAGCACAACTTTTTTCAACATTGATAATAAGAAATGTTTTCTGAGAACCAAATCAGCATATTAGAATGATTTCTGAATGATCATGATGCTAAAATTTCAGCTTTGCCAGGAATAAATTCAGTTTCAAATTACTTCTTATAATATTTCACAATGTTACTGATCAATTAAATGTGGTTTTGTTGAGCATGTGTGCTGTGTAACCAGTGTTCTCTCTAAACACTCTGATGTTAAAAGTCAGAAGTATTAACTTCTATATTCTCCATGTATATTTGAGTTTTTAGTTTAGTGGACAATTTTTTTTTTTGCAACACACATCAGTGTCTGAAATCAGTGTGACTATACCCTTAAATAGGGCACTATTTGAGGGGACAGACATTAGTAGTGGTGTCTGAAACCATAGTGGACGTTATTGAGTGCATTCATTCAATCACATAATGCACCGCAATAACGAGTGTACAACTGATGTACCCTCAACTGCTAGAGAATACCCATAATGCACTGTGAGGGTCGTACTGAATGAATCATCCATCCATTAATTTTCCAAATTGCATTAATTTTCCACTTGTCCAATGTGGGTACAGTGTAATATCACACAGGTATAAATTCCTCTTTAATTGATTATTAAATGTTTAATTAAGGTTTATACATAGTTTTCATGACAGAGTTCAAGATAAATCTTTTCATTACTACTAGAGCGGACAGTTTGCAAAGTTTCAAACAGCAAACTATGCAAAAGCGGCAGCCCGTCCGGTGCACTCAATGTCCGAATTCACTCGTTTTCATTCACTCCTTCAAGTAAACTATTATTAGTGGACTAATGTAGGGAATAGAGAATGATGGTTTAGGTGGCGATTTCGAACACAGCTCTAGTAAGGACGTTGGATAGTATATTGGCAGGTCTCACCTCTCTTGGCCGGGGTGGAATCGGCCGAAGACTTCGGCAGTGCATCTGGTTTCTGAGTCATTGTGACTTCATAGTTTTCCCTGTTCTTACTCTGTAAGTCCTTGTATAGAACATGTTTCTTCTGTGCATCCTCCTCAATGTAAGATGATTCTGCTGGATTCAAGGGAAGGTTTTAAATACCACACACTTTATGGCAGGGATGGGCAAACACAAGGTGCATTCACAACATGTAATTACTGTATTTACCAGATTTCAACTTGTAAAATGCATTCACATCCTTGTAAAGCTTGTAATTTCAACTAGGAAGTTGGGAATTTTTGGAGAGCTTCTACTTGTACCACATGCCCGCTGCCATTTGGCCATTGATATGCCATTGATATGTGTTGTCATAGAAATGCATAATTCCCAGTCTGATGACGAATGAACGTGTTGAAATAACACTTGACTAGGGGTGTAACGGTACACAGAAGTCCACGGTACACGGTTCGATACGTGTCCGGTACATTTACATGTCCGGCCTCCATAGATTCCTGATTGCTTAAAATAAAAAAATTAAGAAATAGTTGATTTGTTACTCTTATTGATAGATCGACCAATGCTGCACAGTAAAATGCAATGGATGTTTTCAAACTTATTGGTTTGATTACCGTGTTGTGCGTAGCCTTGGTTGTCATTTTCATTGAGCGTGATAGTTTATTAACGTGATAGTTCAATATTACGCTTTCTCAAGAAATCATGGATAGATGAATGAGAAAAAAAAAAAGGCATATACATCTGAGCCTACTTCACCTTTCCACGAGGTCACAGCGAGTAAAACGGCACCTGCGGCTTCCCATTTCCAGGACACACATATTTCATCACTGGACAGTAGTGAGACTTCCACGACACAAAACGGCACAATGCCAAATGATTTTGTCTCATTATAACAGCGGAAACAACTTAAAATATTACTCAATATGTCAATTATGGTCATACAGAGAAGAGTAAAACATTATTAGAAATTGTATAGGGGCTATTTTTTGTGTACACTCACAATAAAAAAAACAAAAACATTGTGGTTTTGTAAAAAGAAGAAAAGAAGTTTCTTTTAGTCATCTAGGTTTCCTTTCCATGTCACAAAAATTAATCGAAACTCAGAGTATAGGGTACTAGCAAGCTCTTGCCTGCCATTTGAACTCATCGGTGCTTCTCAATTCTTATTTGTGCATCTTCGTTTCCTTTCCTCGCGTCTCAGCTCCTCCCCCTGTAGGATGCGAGGGAAGGCTGCAAGGAAAGAAAAGGAGGACGGAGGAATCGAAGGAAAGCTTATTTATACTTTGGAATGCTTGATCACCCGAGCGTCACTTCACAGCGTCATCAGCAGCGCTCAAAGGATCTGCCCTTATGTTGTTAAAGTTTGGTTCTTTAAGAAATTCATAATAAATAATTATAAAGTAAGATACCCTGTTGAAATATGTGAGATGTGTGGTTTATTTAAACTGCATTGGGTAAAGTATAAATTAAAATGATTGTGTCCGATGTGAAGGGGGAGGAGAATTTATACGTGCGTCACGTTTAGTCAATAAAACACTTCCGCATAGGATACACCTCGCTCATGACTCCTCTGGAAGCTTCCTCACTCCTCAATCCGCGCGGTGCAATTAGAGAATTGAGATGTCCTTCAAGACGGCTGAGCTCGATCGGTTTCCGGGTCATAGGATGGATCGCCTGTGACTGACTGTATTCTTCGTCTGACTGTATGCACCAAACCGTGACGGTTCGGGACGAATACATGTACCGTTATACCCCTAGTTCAAACTTACATATATTCAGATATGGTATAAAATATGCATATTTGGCGTGCTGTCCAAAGAGAGGACTCTGATTTCGAAATTTGACCCAAACCCAGAGCACTCCCCCCATCCCAGGCTGGGATAGGAATAATTGAGAGTGAGGAGATGGGGTGGAGTAGGTATACTGTAAAAACTGTTGTGGAACCGAAGTAAGTCGGCTCTATATATAAGCCTCCCCTCGTGCTGATTGGGTAGATTATCTGAACGTGCTCCTCCCGAACTGTGCTAATAAAACATCATTTACGTAATTACGACATGGCGTGAACGCAGCAACTGTCCTGAAGAGTTTAGCTCCAACCCTGTTAAAAACTCACCTGTCTGTAGCTTTCTAGTAATCCTGAAGACTTTGATTGGTTCAGGTGTGTTTGATTAGGGTTGGAGCTGAACTTTGCGGTACAGTGGCCCTCCAGAATAGTTTGAGGTGAACTATTTTACTGTTTAAAAATAGCCTAAGTAATAACTAAGATCTGTAGCAAATGTTAAGGGTAATAAGACCTACAGCAGTTTTTAATTCAAATAAATGATGGCACTTTAACTTGCCTGTAATTTGGGTGCCAGAGTGCTTTGCTGAATGCATGGGGTTAGTGTGAGTGAAATCACTAGCATAGGAGGCCGACTGATCCCTCTGATCATCAAGCTGAAACACTGGCTCAAAATCAGCTTTGTTTGGATCACTCAACCCTGGCTGCTCACTAGTAAACCTGGAAGAAACATCACTCCTTTTATTTAAAATTACGATAAAATGGAAGTAGCAACTGATCTTTTGTTCTGCATTGTTAGGCCCTGTTTACACCTGGTAGTGAGATGCGTTTTGGTCGATCGGATCACAAGTAGTCGAGGGAGACACATTCCCATTTACACCTGGTCTCTTTTGTCCACTTTCAACCACTTCTGTCCTAATTGATTTAAATGAAGGCTCTATGGGTGGGTAAATGTATAGTTTTTTTCAGATCTTTCGATCTAATGGACAAAATAAGCTGACGTGATTTACATATGAATGCGCCCAGGACTGAAAACACACGGAGAGCAATAGCTTTTGTTTCTGCTCTGATAGCCGCAAGACCATGTCAAACGCTGTAAATGCGTGTTAGAAATCAGGAATGGTGAGAGAACATTATGCTTGGTATGTTTTTCGTCTTCAAACCAAACTTGGGTCTCCAGCTGACAAAGTTTAAATCCCGTCTGGCTAGGGCGTTTCCCATAATGTTTAAGCATTAGGTCAGTAGGAGGAGAGTAGGAGGACTTGTGTGGCTATTCAAACACATTCGACCACATGAGCATTTACACTATGAAAGCAATCCAGTTGAATCTGTTTTCAACTACCTCTGGAAGTGGTCGAAAGTGGACAAGCTCCAAATGTTTCTAGACCTCATTTACACCTGCATAGCGTCGTCCACTTGTGATCCGATCGACCAAAACGCATCTTAATACCAGGTGTAAACAGGGCCTGAGATGTAGGCATTACACTCAAAAATGGAGGTATACAAAAGGTATATAAAAAGTCTGGCATACGTCAGCAGTCATTTTCACCAGAAGGTCCAATTATGACATTTAGATTAAACATTATGTGCTTACTTTGGTGGTCGGTGGTGCTGTTTCTGTCTCAGTGCCTCCCCTAGTGGTGAATTCTCCAAGCTCATAAACTTCTCCTGGCATGTCTTCATGTACGATATCTTCCCTCCGAAGTATCCACAAACACCAGCAACTAACACATACATGATGTGCATACATATTTTTAACATTCAGTCTAACAATAAACCATCTCACAGTTACAGCGACAGTAAATTTGACTCACAAGCTACTTTAGGCAATGATCCAAATCTGCCAGAGGACGTAAGAGCTCCTATAAAAATGAAATCAAAACATTTACATTATTGTTTAAAGGTTTAGTTTTGGGTAAGATTTTTAACAAACCAACCTCTAGAAATAAGGAACTGAGTGAAGGCCATGCTGGTGGCAGATATAGGGAGAGCTGTATGTAAAGGCAGAAACATAAATCAGTTATGATATCAATAAAACCACAAGCATAATAATGGATAAAAACACTGAACATCTGCTCACATCTGTACCAGAAGCTTTCCTGATTGCATTCCCTGAACACCTTCCTCTCCTCCTCAGTGGGGTTGTAGTCAATTCCAATGGGACCCTACATACACATATTGAAACATATCATGGTAATATATATATACACACACACATATATGAATATCAAGTTTTCTACAGCTCTCTAAATGTGATTCATATTTTAAATATTTTATACAGTATATGTAACATTTATTTATTAAATAATATCAATAATAATAATAACATAGTATAATAGTACTATAATAATAATATTATAGTAATAATAATATTCAGAAAATTGTATAATGGTAAGACAGATGAGATCTAGCATGCATTATGATGCATAAGCAGGTCTAACTGATTATGTGACGCAACAGTGGAGACCAACAGCATTCAGCATTACAATGCATAACCTGGCAAAATCAATCTATCCTTTTCTGTATTTTTAAGTGATGTTTTGTTACCAAACACACCAAGGCTGCATTCCCTGGGCGTTCAGGGTCCGCTGAAGACTGCTGTGACATTGTGCATCCTCTGTCTTTGGCTGTTGCTCTCTCCAGTTAATAATGTCAAATCTACGGGAACCTTCTTCCTCGACTGTGCGGCAGGAGTTCATGGTGACCAGCTGTCAGTGCCATCATGCGGTTTGACATGGAATAGCGTCTACAACTTTGTTGTAATTTTTGCCTAATCTCAAAATGGTCGTAAAACATTAATACATATTGTTTTTCAAGTAAAAGAACATATTTGGTCATCGTCGACGAACTTCAGGTCGTCAGGTACAACCTTGTAATGTTAATGCCTCAATGATGGGGTCGAGTAGTAAATGTTCACATTTTTGTGTCGTTATGATGTGTTCGTAGTTCAGTGCAGTGGTTGGTAAAATCGATACTTTTATTCAAAAAGAATGCATTGAATCGACCAAACGTGATAGTAAAGATATTTAAAAGATTTCTATTTCAAATAAATGCTGTTGAGCTTTTTATTCATCAAATTCTTCAAGAAAATACTGTTTACAAAAACAATATTAAGCAGAACGGTTTTCAACAGTTTAATGATGCTGAAAATTCAGCTTTGCCATCACAGAATACATTACACAATAAATTAAATACAAAATAAATTGATTAAAATACATTAAAATAGAAATGATTTATTTTAAATTGTAATGATATTTCACAATAGTACTGTTTTTATTGTCTTTTTGACGAAATATTAAATGCACACTGTAAAAAAAATGAATGTAATTTTAACTGTATTATTGGGAAGAAAAAACAACATGGGGAAAAAAAAAACTGTTACCAAATAGATTGTTGTAGCAGCGTGCGTTGTTTTATGCTGTAAAATTTAAACGTTGTTCTGTAAATATGAATTAGTACTGTATTTTTATAGAATCAATCTGGCAACCACATCTGGCAGGATTATTATTATTATTATTTAAACAACAGGATTTGTTTTTATTTTTTATTTTTTACAGTGCAGGCTTGATAAGCAGAAGAGTCTTCTTTCAAAACACATTAGAAAATCTCACTGACCCCAAACGTTTAAATGGTACTAAATGTCACTTTGTATTAACATATATATATATATATATTGTATGCTATTCTGACATTCTTTATCAGTGCTCTGGTGGTTTTAGAAGTGGACTGAAAACAGCTGGTGGCTCCATTAGTCTAAACTGGGAAATCAGTTATTCAGTGATCGATCAGCTCCAAACAGAATTGTATTGCTCCTCTCCTTTTCAGGTCACAGGGTCTGTCTGTTTGTTATACTATTTTTAGCCTACATTCTATTTTTACTTTCATTTTTAGTGTATACTGTTTGTCAGTTTATCTAATGCATGATACGAATAATAAACAATATTAGAATAATATACTAAACTTCATGATAAGGAAATATTTATTTTGATATCAAACATTTAATACAAACCTTTAGATTAATCTGCGTTCATTTACAATTCTAAATTGTTTTATTTCTGACTGACTTCATTTCTGTGGATACACTAATTGTACTTTAAATAAACTTTGCAAAATATATCAAAACGTCAGTATTGTGTCTCTCAAGATTTTACATTTAAAATAGGTGAAACCATGGTTTCCATTGTGACAAATGGCTCCATATGCTCTATTGGGGGATGCTGTCATAATATTCACATTCAGTCTTTGTAAAGTATCATTTTGATGCAAAAAGTGTGAAAACTGGTTTCATATGATCTAATATCGCTATAATTGATACCTATGATTTTCAGTTACAGTAGTTGACACTTAATGAGTGCTTTTAAACCAGCAGAGAGCACTGCAATTTCACTCTGAAGTCACAACTTCCTCTTCAAAGAGAGATTTGGTGTAAGTGCATTGCTAGTCCTAATATGACATCTATATTAGGGACGATTGTTTCCCCGAGAGCCCTGTGAGGACTGGCCATTTGTCCAGGTAGTTTCCTTGCGTACAGGCCGACATTCTGGAATAGGCTCCAGCATCCTTGCATCTACATGTAGTTTGGAAAATGGATGGATGGATGGATGAATGAATGGATGTTTCCCCCATTGTCATATTAAAGATCTCATTCATTCAGAAACTGATTGTCATGTGATCCAGTGCGGATGCAGGGTCAACAGGAATGTTCATGTATTGATCAGTGCCCTAGATTCAGGGTTCACACACACACACACACACACACACACATTCGTTTTTTGTCCTCAGTAGAGGACATTTTGCTTTTTTATTTCTCGGAAACCATACATGTCACAGATGTAAATCTGGTATATGTCAAAGAGGGAATGGGCTGTTCAGTGATTCCCAGTTTTGGGGATACAGCCTCTCATAGTTCTTTAAAAATGTCTGACCATTCACAGTTCAGCTTACAGTTCAGCTCATTTTATGGAAGAATAAAATTAGGTAAGTTATTTTGGCAACTTTTGAATTATTTTGTAACTTTTTTGTATTATATGAATGTAATATATTTTAAATTGAAATAGAGAAAGAAATATGTTACGACAAAGTTTTAAGTGTTATTTTAGTATCATTCATATTTTTTTATGTTTTCTATTTTCATTTTATTTTCAAGTTTTAGTCATTTTGTTGTGTTTTTGTCATTTTTATTTATTCATTTTATTTTTCAGTTTTAATTTTAGTTTAGTGCATGTCAAACTAAATGAAAATGAGAAATGCATTTTTTAAATGAAATGCATTTTTTTATATTTTATTTTATTTCAGTAACAAAAATGTTTTTTGTATGATTTTAGTTTATACATTAGTTTATAGATATTTAGTTAAGGGATAGCTAGAAATGTGTGTGTGTGTGTGTGTGTGTGTGTGTGTGTGTGTGTGTGTGTGTGTGTGTGTGATGTTTTTTGAAAATGTGAAAATGCAGAGTTTTCTGTGAAGGGTAGGTTTAGGGGATAGAATATACAATTTGTACAGTATAACAATTATTTTGTCTATAGAGAGTCCCCATAAAACATGACAACACAACATGTGTGTGTGTGTGTGTGTCATAGAAATAATTGTGTAGTAACATTATGTATTAGGACTTTCTTATCCCAATCATTAAAATCCAGACTCCTTCGCACAGTCATTAGCTGATGCCACACGTGGACACTTTGAACCATGTGCATAAATGGACACACACACACACACACACACACACACACACACACACACACACACACACACACACACACACACACAGACACACAGACTCCCCTACCCAGAGTGTTATCACTGACGTGGTAAACCTTGTACAGGGGAATCCTAAAGGCTCTGCCGGGCGTTTATAAATGAGAGGTTGTTGGACAGAGCCACTCTGAACAACAGCAGAACTGAAACAGATCACCTGGACACGTGTGTCTCATCGAGTGGTCTCCTTCAAGACAGGTGCTTGTGTTCATGGCTATAGTTTTGTCAGTTATGGTCTACAAGTAACTACCTGTGCACTGGGTTCAGGTGAGAGAAGGAACACGGTTCAGACCATAGATAAGTCACGTATTGAACTCAGGCAGGTGAAGTGGGCTGAACATAACCACGCACACGGCTGAAAGATTCGGAAGTGTTCGGACAGCTTTAGCTTTGAGAAACTACACCATCAGGTGAGTGCTTTGTGAAAATGCCTTTATTAAATGATATTTTAAAAAACATTTCAAGTAATATATATGTGGTGACACTTTACAATAAGGTCACATTAGTTAAAGGGATAGTTCACCCAAAAATGGAAATTCTGTCATCATTTACTCACCCTCAAGTTGTTCCAAACCTGTATGAGTTTCTTTCTTCTGCTGAACACAAAGATAGTTGGAAGAATGTTTGTAACCAAACAGATCTCGGTCCCCATTGACTACCATAGTATATATTTTTTCCTACTATGGAAGTCAATGGGGACCGAGATCTGTTGATTACAAACATTCTTCCAAATATCTTCCTTTGTGTTCAGCAGAACAAAGAAACTCATACAGGTTTGGAACAACTTGAGGGTGAGTAAATGATGACAGATTTTTCATTTTTGGGTGAACTGTCCCTTTAACGTTAGTTAATGCATTAACTTTAAATAATGATATTAACTAACAATATGTATTTAATAGTTCATAAAAATATGACTTTCATGGTTAGTTCATGTTAACTCCATTACAAAAATGAACAGATAGAACTTTTGATTTTAATAATGTTTTAGTAAATGTTGAAATGAACTAAGATTAATAAATGCTTTATAATATATAAATGAAATCATCTATTGTCATTGAATTATATCATAGCTCTTATTATTGATTATATGTTAACACACTTAAAATTCATCCTATAACCTTTTGTGACACTGCATTATTTAATTTAACACTTTCTATTATTCCAGCCAAATATTGTACCATTCTTTAAAAGCTTTAAAACAACAACATCCAAAAGATGTTGTACCGTTTACATTCATATTTTAACATTCATTTGATTTTTGCATATAGCCAATAACATAAGACGAGCCACGTAGTCATTCACATTCTGTTCATTGTCAGTGCTGAAGCCAGTGCGGAAATTGTTTGGCACAGTACAGAAATCAATATAAAACCATGTGAGTTTGATCAATGGAGGAAGCTCTGATTATTGAGAAGCCCTGTGTGTTGTGTCCATTTACTTACAAAAACCAAACAGGGTGAATTCAGGATGATTGGGACACCTTTTCCCAGTCATCTCACTGGCAAAAAGTGTCCAACCTGAATTAAACCTACCAATCAAAAATGTGAACCTTGAATTTTGACAGTCAGATCATTTTTTTGTCATTAATTAATTCTTATAATGAATAATTTATCTGAATGATAGAAATCCATTACATCCATCCATTACATATTTTTTTCCACACCAATAAAACATAGTAAAACACCCTTTTATCTTTATAGATCCTGTCTGGAGTATCACTGTGAGCATTGTGAAAATGGCATTCTTAGATAACATACCTTTAACAGTAGAGAAGATGCCAGAAGCGATTACAAACTATATTTAGTTCATAAAACTTAAAAGGCATCAATAAAACAGTGACGGAATTGATATTTATATTTCACAGACAATGGCACCGCGACCAAAGCAAGAGGATGAGTCTGAGGGGAAGCCAACAGAAACACTTGACGGTATGAACAGTGAACATCTGAATATAAATCGTAAATCTAAACAAACCTCATTTTAAAAAGTTTCTCTCTCTTTCCTTCACATGTTCCCTTAGTTCCCCGAAAGAAGTCTCTCTCCATGGCCCCTGCTCTCTCCACAGCAGCTCTGATTGAGGATGATCCCTGGGACATGGCAGAGTTGCAGGACACAGGGGTTAAATGGGCAGGTATGCTGAATGTTAGGTTGATTTTCACTAACCTTACCAAAAGCTTTACTACTATACACATTTTTGTTGTTTTTTTGTTTATGAAGCCTATACTGCATCATATCATTTCTAAGGCCTTTAAACTATCAACATGGTCAAAACCTGTTGTAAAATCTTCAGCATGCCTAGCAAAAAAAAAGGTATTTTAGCATAATTATAAAAATGTCAACCTTCAAGTAGTGGTAGGCTACACGTCTTTTTCCTGTGAAATCGTTACTGATTTTTATAAAGTAAACTTTTATATTGTTATTAATATTTCAAGATACGCACTGACTGGACTGAAGCGACTTAGGTTGTCTTTATTATCCATACGTCATTATTAAAATATGAGTGTCAAATATGATACATCAGGCTTTTGAGGAACAATGTGTATATTTAAGCAGTCTGTTATATAAAAATCCATTCATTTACATCAGAATTCCATATTAATTTGTGGCCATATATATCAGCAACACATACTACCTGTGGCAACATTTTTTGCAAAACGCAAAATACGTACCAATCGGTAGCCTACCAATACGTACATATCACTACAGTTTCTAACAGAAATGAACACTAGAGGCGTAATAAAACGTTGCCATATTCACGTTCCTCTACTAAAGACGCTTTTAGCGCCACCCACTGGACATTTCACGTTTTTTTTCATTCTCGAATATAATATTATCACTATGAGCCATAACCTTTTTATTTTTAGATTTTTAAAAAACATTTTGTTTAAAAAAAAATAGATTTTACGGACTATTATTTCATATGTCAGGCTTTACATAATGCTTTCTGTCTGTAAATTGTCTAGATCTGGACACTAAAAGGAAGATCCTGAGAGTTCTAACCACAGTAGCAAAATTTATTGTGCTGCTCGGTTTGCTCTACATGTTTGTTTGCTCACTGGACATCCTCAGCTCAGCTTTCCAGCTTGTTGGAGGTAAACTCAACAGAAATACACAATACAGTTTTCAATGGTTCTTAGATTAAGTGAAGAATGCTCTTTAGTGCTGTCTATAGGTTTCATATTGATGATGCATTTTATTCATAACAGTGCACTGGTTTCGTGGTTCTCTAAAGGGTTCATCCAAAAATGACAATTCTGGCATCATTATCTCACCTCCTGTTGTTCCAAACTTTTCTTTCTTCTGTGGGACTTGATATGTTGGAAACCAAACAATTTGGATCTCATTGACTTGTATTGTGTGGACAAAAATGCATCAGGGGTCAATGGGAACCAAAACTGTTCGGTTAGTGTAACCAGTCCCGCTCAGAGCAGGATTTGAACCGGGGGTCGTCAGGGTTTGGGAGGCGGGCACGCTGAGAAGGACGCTAAAGACCTCAGATGCTAGCGTCAGTCTCTTGAGGCCAGGGGAGTGAGGTTTACACGCACAGATCTTACTGGCCTACGTCCGTTACACTAGCAACATTCTTCAAAATATCTTCTTTTATGTCCCACAGAAGAAAGATTCATAAAGGTTTGGAACGACATGAGGGTGAAATGATGACAGTCTTTGCATTTTTGGGTGGACTAACCCTTTAAATTAGCACACAGGTGGCTTTCTAAAAAAAAAAGGTTTCTTAAACCATGGCATCAGGCTACATCAACCTTTCTGGTTTTAAGTGGACCATTTTTTAAGACTACAAAGTTGCTAAACTTGTTATGCGTAACAAGGATGTGTGCTTTCTCAGGAAAAGCAGCAGGGGACATCTTCCAGGAGAATAAAGTGCTCTCAAACCCTTTGGCAGGCCTGGTAATTGGGATGCTAGTAACTCTCCTAGTCCAGAGCTCCAGCACCTCCTCATCTATTGTGGTCAGCATGGTCTCCTCTGGATGTGAGTATCAAATTATACTAATACTGATGTCTTGACATCACTGATAAGGAATGTAAAAAATGAATGCATCAATCTAAAAAATGAACGTTCATTGCAACTTCATAATTGATTTCATTGCGTATAGAGTTTTTCACAGTTACACACTGTATATTGTCAGTAGAAACCATTCAAGTTTTAAATGGTCCTTTCTTTTAGTCCTCTTGGGCATAAATGCAAAATCTTTGAACAGAATTGAATCAAATTGACCTGAATCAGGATTTCAGATTTTCAAATCTTGATGTAAGTAAATCCCACTTTATATAAATAAATATAAACTACTTTTCAACAGTGCTGGAGGTCTCAACTGCTGTTCCTATTATTATGGGGACCAACATTGGCACATCAGTCACAAACACTGTTGTAGCCATGACACAAGTTGGCGACAGGAACATGTTCCGCAGGTAAGAATAAGGCATTAATATAAAGTTCAAATTTCATAATTGATGACCTTCACACAGTTATTGAACTGAACTGAATCAACCCTGAACTGACCTGAGCTGAATAACGGCACCACTATTAGAGTCTTTTTAGAGTTGGGGTTCTTAGCCACTGTCTGTTGCTTTGGCTTGCTTAGTTGGGGTTTAAAAGACATTTAATATTTATTAATATTGCATTATCGATTTGACTCCAGTTACACTATTGGATAGGGAATAAAAACTTGAACTGAATTGAGCTAGATGAGGACACTTCATCTTCTGCAGAGCTGGTTTATAGCTGAATCAACTTAATTTGATAATTGATTCATTTTATAACATTGGCACTGTTATTAAAATGAATTAAACTGACTGCTTATAGTTGAATTTAACACATTTCTGATGATCTTTACACAGTTAATGAACTGAACTAAATCAACAGCGAACTGACTTGATCTGTTGTCTTTTCAGAGCTGCTTTACAGGCAGAATTTGAATTTGTCTCATATTTGATGACTTTGCATGATTGATTCTGTTATTTTTATTGTGACGCTGCTTTGAAACAATCTATTGTACAAAGCGCTAAAAGTGACTTGACTTGACTTCTTGTATCATGACTGGATAGAACATTACATGAAGCGGGAACTGATTTCATTTTTCAGAGAGAAATTCACTTAAAGGAACAGTTCACCCAAAAATGAAAATTTCTGTCATTGACAGAAAGGTATTAATGATATTTAATTGAGATGTGACCCTTTTCTGTGTCCAGGGCATTTGCGGGAGCCACCGTGCACGATTTCTTTAACTGGCTTTCTGTCCTGGTGCTGTTGCCATTGGAAATTGCCTCAGGTTACCTGGTGAGGCTCACAAGCCTTATTGTGAGCTCATTCAATATCCAGAGTGGAGAAAATGCACCAGCCCTTCTGAATGTTATCACTGACCCTCTCACCCAGTCTATCATTGAGGTATGTAAGAGTGTGTGTCGGTATTAGTTCAGTCGGTATGTTGAAAGAAGCTAACATTAATGAGGACAAGAAGAGAGTGAATTACCACCCACACACCTTATATTGCCCTTCTGTACAGTACAAAGTTACAAGGGTTGTTGTTCACTAAGAGAGAGAGAGAGAGATAGTAATCTTAAATATACAGGAGATTAGAAGCATAATCAATAATAATTCATATTTTTTTATTTTTAGCTGGATGAATCTGTGATAAGCGGCATTGCCACTGGTGACCCTGAAGCCAAAAACAAATCTCTCATCAAGGTCTGGTGCCAGACAGCCTCAAACATGGTAATTTTTCTAACCAATGCATTGTGCCAGATTAAAAAAAAAGCCATATTATTTTGACATAATACTGGGGTTTTCTGATTTTTCTGATGTTGTTTGTTTCTAGACTCTCCAGAATGTGACAGCAGCAAATTGCAGTGACTATCCTTGTTGGGAATTAAAAAATATTACAGAAATTATAAATATAAAAAAATGTGAGTTTGAAATTGACACCCACTGTCACAAGACAAATACAGACTACAGCGCTATACAGAAACAAGCAGACACTCGCTCATCTGTGGTCTCTCTCTATTCAAACAGGCAATCACATCTTTGTAAACACAAACCTTTCTGACCTGGCGGCGGGTCTGATTCTACTGGCTTGTTCTCTGCTCATCCTGTGCACTTGTCTCATTTTGATTGTGAAACTGCTCAACTCGATGCTCAAGGGCCAGGTTGCTGTTGTCATCAAGAAGATAATGAACACTGGTCAGCATCCTTGAGATACATAAGAACCAGAGAGCAGATTTAGAAGTTAACTCCTGTTAAAATAAGACAAAAATAATTTTATTTTTATTTTGACTGTTATTTGTTTGTTTATTCATTGTTTCTATGCACAGATTTTCCATTTCCATTTGCATGGCTGACTGGATATATTGCAATTCTGGTTGGAGCAGGAATGACCTTTATTGTCCAGAGCAGTTCTGTCTTTACCTCGGCTATAACTCCTCTTGTCGGTCAGTACAGCCATCTATCTATTCTTAGTCTTTTATTAAGGTATTACGATCCATTTTGTCAGTGATGCAATGTTGTTCAAAGTTTGGCATAATTTACTCACTCACCCATACCTGACTGAATCAGTCTAATTGGTGAACGAATCATTCAAATTTGTTTTGTAAACCAGATCAACTGATTCAATGAAAAGATTTGAGAGAATGATTCATTCATGTTCATGAACTGGGCGTTGCAACTGTGCTTCTCTCATGAATGTGCCAAGTCTGTTCCTCCCCTTCAGAAGACTTTAAATATATAAGTCATAAGGGCTGCTTTTAGTTTTGCATAAATGTTTTGAAGCTTTTAAGCTGCAAATGTCCTAAAAGTTTATTACAGTTGCATGAAAATAAAGTCTTAACGGTTTGGAATGACATGAGGGTATTTTTGACCATATTTTACTATTTAACAAGCAGAACTAGTAAAGCCTAGCTGTTGGAAGTTGATGTGTGTGTAAAGTGTTTTTTATTTTTTATTTCAGGTATTGGTGTTATAAAAATTGAAAGGGTATATCCTCTTTCCCTGGGAGCCAATATTGGAACCACTACTACTGCAATATTAGCCGCCATGGCTAGTCCAGGGGAAACACTTGAAAATTCATTACAGGTTAGCATGACATGCAAATATATTCAAGCATAATCACTATCACTCATACTCCATAACTTCATGGTGTAACTCTTCTCCCCATTAGATCGCCTTGGTTCATCTCTTCTTCAACATCTCCGGGATTTTGCTGTGGTATCCAATCCCTTTCACACGTTTCCCCATTCGAATGGCAAAGGCTCTCGGTGAACTATCAGCCGAGTACCGTTGGTTTTCGGGCTTTTACATCATCTTCTGCTTCTTCGCTTTACCTCTATTCATCTTCGGCCTTTCTTTGGCTGGTTGGCAGGTCCTTGTGGGGGTTCTTGTTCCCATAGTGGCTGTTCTGATCTTCGCTATCATTGTTAATATTCTACAGAACCACAAACCTCAGTGGCTTCCTTCCGCTCTCCGGTCTTGGAACTTCCTCCCTCTATGGGCCCACTCTCTTGAACCATGGGACAGAGTGGTTTCCATAATGGCCGCTCGCTGCTGCTGTTGCTGCAAGTGCTGCAATGTTACGGAGGAAGATGAAGAGAAAGCAAATCATGAAAATATGGATCATGGAATAGAATTGTATGATAATCCGACAATGACTGATGCGATCAAGGAGGCCAAGAAAACATCAGACAATTGTGAAATCCTCAAGGCAACCTCTTTCTAGAGTTTAACAGAGCATTATGGGTTATCATTACTAAACATATCCAACTCAAACTGGACAGTTGACAGTAGGTTAAATCAGTGGATTGATGAACAGCAAGGATAAGAGAAAACCAGTATATTTAATTTCACCATTTATTTTACTTCTTATATTGACATTTTTATACAAAGATGCTATTTTGTACAGGAAATTGTAAATGTTATTGTTAAATAATCTTATGTTACACTGTGAGATTTTGTGATTGTTATTTTACTTGTGTCAGCATAAAATGCATACATTTATTTTTAATACCTCTAGTTGGAAATAAACGCCAGCTTTCACACAAAAAAAGTCTACAGTAAAATCTGTTTTAAATCAGAGTTCAACACTGCATTATTCTCCAATTCCTTTTCCGTTTATTTATGTAAACTTTATTTAACATGGGCCTTAGTATACTGTAAAATATTGCCGTGATTTTACTATATTAAACCTTAATTTCTTGCAGTAAATGACTGTATTCGTAATTGTATTAGTGTTAAAAAACACAACTTGCACTGTATTACATGGGAAAAGATTGACATTCTACAGGACAATGTCTTTATCTTTTTCTGCTCCTTCGCTTTGAAGCCAGTTTAACTGTCGTAATTTAACTGTGATGAATTGGAGAACTACTATTGTAAAAACTTACTGTGAAAGTATGACTAGAAGAAAGGAATATACTGCAAACCACACTAACATTTTAAAAGTGTACACAACATTAAAAAAAAATTCTTTGAAAGTATCTAATAGCTAGGAAAATACTGTCAATTCACACTAAACTTTTACAATGTACACAACACAATTTAAAAAAAATATATATTTCTGAAATCTGTGACCTATATATTTGGATTTTATAGTTTCTTGGGGATTTCAGGGTCAAATAATCAGGGCTCAAATATTAGTCTTGTCTGGACCTGCCATGTACACTGTAAAAAAATATTGTTGGTTTAACTTAAAAAAAAGGGAAGTGACCTGGTTGCCTTATAATTTTAAGTTAATGGAATTAAAACATTTTGTTAATACAATTGAGATTGGTTTAATCAACAGAAACTCAAAATATTATGTTATCTGAACCACATAAATTATCTAAGTTGATTTGACAAAAGAAAAAACGTGATAACAAATCATAAAAAAAACATTTTTTTACAGTGTAATAACATTAAGTATTCAGAATCTGAATACTTCCCTCCAAAGGGTTTCAAGCACCCATGTTCAGATTACAGTTGTTTTATACAACTGTGATTACTTCTCTCATTGATCAAACAATTATGTATATGTGGAAGAAACTTTATCAATGAATTGAGAAATAGTCTTTTTCTGAACACTACACAAACTCACAATGCATACTTGTTCTCTTGCTCTCTTGTTCACAAAAACAAACATAACCAAATACACCACAGACAATTCCAAAAGGGAATTTTCGCAGCGATGCAGTAGAAGAATAATTTTTCGTTCCCCAAAGAACCTTTCAGTGAACCATTCTTAAAAGAACCGTGTTTGTCTTCTATTGTATGTTTGAATCTAAAGAACATTTTTAAACTGTAAAGAAACTTTTGTGCAATGTAAAGTTTCCATGGATGTTAAAGGTTCTTCATGGTACTATAAATGCCAATAAACCTTTATTTTTTAGACTGCATGATGGTAGTGAGTCACAAACATATACTATTAAACCAGTGTGGTCTGTTTTACAAACAAATTTGAGTCTAGATTAATCGCGATTAATCGCATCCAAAATAAAAGTTTGTGTTTACATAATATATGTGTGTGAACTGTGTATAATTATTTTGTATATATAAATACACACACATGCATGTAGCCTACATATTTAAGAAATATTTGCATGTATATACTGTATATATATATATATATATATATATATATATATATATAAATAACACTTTTTTTTTCAAATATATACATGCATGTGTATGTATTTATATATACAAAATAATTATACACAGTACACACACACATATATTATGTAAACACAAACTTTTATTTTGGATGCAATTAATCGCGATTAATCTTTTCACAGCCAAGCTGGAATCATTCAAAAAGACTTAACTTCACTGAATGAACTCCGTCAGAGCGATTACTGAACCGACATCTCTGATATAACGAAAGTTAGCATTATCATCACCTCTTGAAAGCAAGATTTATGTGCTGGAAGCTAGAAAACAGAATTCTGCTTTTTGAACTAAATTACATACTAATAATTCATAATAATTAACTACTTTTTAAATTAAAGTTGATTAATAAAAACTGATCAGATGTGATTTTTTTTGGTCTATAAAATAAATATCATCCTTTTTTTAACCTCAGCAAATCATATTGTCCTCGTCATCCCTCGTTTGCTGATTTGTGCAATATTACATTCCCCTCTATCCTAGTTAATGATTCTTCTTCTCGGAGTCTCATTATCAGTCGCTTCTCAGCTGCTTCTATCGGAAAAACTCATGATGTACTGGTATTTTTATGGCCAGGGGGTAGATTTGAGGTCATTAACTCAAGCTTTGTCTGTTGCCCGTTTCATCCTTTATCAAGGCGTTTATGGCACACTGCTTTAAGGACCCTCTATAGAAAGAAATGAAATTGTAGAAGGTGAAGGAGGTTGTTAAAGTTGGGAATAAATTGATAATAACTGGAGTAAAGTAAAGTCAGAGAAGAAGGAAGATGCTAGGTGAGGGGGAGCTGCTTTGCCCTTTTTGGCCGTATTATCTTTATGGTTGGACTTGTTATCCAACAGTGGTGTCTATCAGCAATATTTATGGAGATTACCAAGTACTATTAGAACCCTGCTGTGTCATTTGTGCTTTCCTCAATAATAAAAGATCACTAATGATTAAATATGTTAACTTCTTAGAATTTTAATTGACTGTTGTTTAACAATTTAAAAATCTTTATTATTCTTTTATATATATTATTTTCATATAGTATTCTTAATCTTTAATTTATTTTAACAATCACATTTTATTTAAATCAATTTACCTTTAATCTACATAAAACAATATTCAACCTACTGTAAGTTTAGCTAACAGTAAACATACCTTTTGACCTCAAAATTTGATAAATTGCCAATTTGTTGACTAATACCTAAAGAGATTTAGACAATAAAACAATTGCAGGGCCTACCCTGAGAGTAAAGCCTTTAAGGACAATTAGTAATTTCGATCTCAGCCATTTTTGTAATTGCTGCTTGTTCACTTGTACTCCTTGGGAACCTCGATTGACATCATGAAAAAAATAAGATAAATAGAGAGCTTGTTATTTCTTAAAACATTTCAAATCCGAATCTGCGTTGTACAATTACAGTATCAGCGTAAACCAGAATCTCTTAATACGTCTCAAACTATAGGCTACTTATCGTAACCAGTTTATAAAGCAATATATATAATATTTTTATTATTTTAAGTTGTGTCCTGATACTTTTTTTAAAAATCCAGGAACCTCAAAAATATTATTAAAATGTATATATATATATATATATATATATATATATATATATATACATATATATCTGAACCATCAGTATTTGAGAGAATGAAACGATAAAAAGAGAAGGTAAGCGAGTAATCTTAATGTCAAATGATCCAAGAGATCGTGTTACTAGAAGAAACTAGGACTATGTCCTTAAACCTTTGATCTTTCAGTGTAATAGCAATTTTACAACTTAAGGGTTAAATGCCTAATGCTATTAAGGGGCAGTTCTCTGAATTGTATTCCGGCACATACTGGTACCTGGTAGTGCCATTGTTATTATCTTGATCAAATTTTGATCAAGTATATTTCCATATAATCAGATTTTTCTATAAAGTGTAATACCCACACACGCTTGATTAAAATGTAAGACTTCATGAACTCTAAAACGTACTGTCGTTCATTTAATGAAGAACATTAGCAATAGTGTCCTAAATCAAGATGAGGTTAAGTGCCTTGTTCAAGGGTCAGTGGTGATCATGGCTTGCTGCATGTGTAGATCAAATACCTTCTGATTTCAAACCATGTTATTGATAGCAAAAAAAAAAATGTATATATATAATATGAAGCTCCATTTAGATGTTTAGAGTTTAAAAAAATTCCACTTAATTAAGCTGAAGATATTTAAAAAAATCTCAGGTTCACCATGAAATATGTATTTAAGTAATGAAAGAGGGCTAAGTGAAAGGGAAATGAATAAAACACTGTTTATTATTTCGTTCATTTTTGTGAGTGTGTCTAGTATTACAAATTAAAGCCACTTAAATATGACCCTACTTCTTGTACTTTTATTGTTGTGTGCCCTATATTTGGAATATTTTGTCCTGTTGTTTAAACATTGTTTGATCTTTTCTCAGCCATCGACTTATGCTAATTTTAACACGTGTATAGCATAGCAGCAGCATTAACATTGAAGCAATACTGCCATCTGGTGATATGAAAACAGTTAAGTGGCTATTACAGATCCATTGTATTCATTTCACCACATATATGTGTAGGTTTATAATGTATAAGTGTGTTTTCATAATGATTCCTGGAACGTATGCAATTGAACTATTCTTAAACTATTCTACTCTTATGTTTTACTAACAACATCCTTTTTAGCTGATCCACGTCAACTCGTTATTTCCTGGTGTCGGTGCACCAGTCCCCGGGCTTCCTTCCTTCCAGAAATCTTTTTCTCACGGCCCGCGCTTAAAAAGGTGCGGTCTGTCTTCCCATCGTGAGAACTTTCACACGCGTTTGGCTGGCAGCCGTCCGCAACTTACTCTCGCGATGACAAGGATCTCTCTCTCATCAGCTCCCATAATAAGCGACCTGGAAATCTCGCGTGACTTCAGAACTTTCCCACGCCTGTGCCACCCCCCCCACCTTCCTGCTTTATTTCTCACAGTGCCCCTCCCCCCTCGTCTAAAAGCAGTCTGTTGCAATGTGGTGCGAAGCGGCGGAAATCTCGCGATTGTTGGCGTTATTAGAGAGAGTTGGTGAAGATGGCGCCTGTTGTGACAGGGTAAGCAGCGAAATTATTAACGGACGGGGCATGGAAAAGTAACAGCTAAAATAAGTTTTGCCCGTCTAGTCAGGATAACTTGCTTTGGTTTATTTATCTACAACTCTGGTCGTGTGTTTCTGCCCTGGTTCCCCGTTTCAGCGTACTTTTGTCTGATTTTTGAGGTTTTCAACGATGGTCTCTTTTATTCAGTTAGCCGCTTAGCTTTTAGTTAGCTGATAGATTTTCGGCAGTTTTCCGTAAACACTGAATGTTACGGAGAGCTACTATTTAACTGTAAACACAGTAAGCTTGTATTGACTGCGTCTTTTGGAACTTTAACATAGTTTAAGCTTAAAAAATACATGTATACAAATTGAGCCAACTTGTGAGTTGGTCTACGAGAGAGAGAGAGAGAGAGAGAGAGAGTCAGACAGAGAGAGAGAGAGAGAGAGAGAGAGAGAGAGAGAGAGGGTTAGCAGATGTTAGCCAGTCTAGTAAGTCCATAACAGGGATTTGGAGCTTTCAGGGGTTCAAAAATTGTGTCTTTGTTTCATGTCAGAATTTTCAGTTAAACTACTTTTAGCTAAAAAAGTGTGTATTTATAGTATCCCGTCTCTGCTATTTAAAATGCTAGTGTTTCTTTTCATTTTAATTTTAATTTTGTCTGTCTCTCAAAACCTAGTGGGCATCTTCTGCACGTTTAAACTTGTTTATCTTGCCAAAGATGCTGTCTTGGTAGGCAAATCACTAGGCTGTGGCAGCTTTGTTTTGCCAGCATTGTTTGGTAGAGTAACGTTAAATGACGTGATGTTTGAATTGTGTCTTAACTTTGTTGTATTTTGTTTTGTAGGAAGTTTGGGGAGCTCCCTCAGCCAAAGCGTTTAACAAGGTAAGTGCACCGTGAAGTCCATGTGTTAAGTTTACCAAATGCATTAGGAAACTACAACTTAAATAAACTTTTCTATTGTATTGTGTGGTTTTTCAGAGAGGCGATGCGTAACTACTTGAAGGAGAGAGGAGATCAGACAGTGCTCATACTGCATGCAAAAGTCGCACAGAAATCCTACGGCAATGAAAAAAGGTGAGTGATGAGTTGCAGCTGTAAACATATATATGATTAGCTGTTGCGTTTTAGACCGTAAAGTAAGTAAACAAGAAGGTTAATACACATTTCTGGTCTTATTGTGAGTGATAAATCAGTGCCCATTATTCATGTTGACTAAATTAAGTTTTGGTCAGGTCCAGTTAAAGGTGCAGTAAGCAATTTCTGGTAAACCCTGTTGATATTTGAAATCACCAAAACAAACACGCCCATCGATATAGGGGTGTGATCCCTTTGGGTAGATCACACCCCTATCTCAGTGCCTCTGTCCCCACATTCACGTACACACTATGCCCGAGGAATATGATGTCATCAATAAGTAAAAGCAATTTGTGTTACTAGTATAATACAGGTTGAGTGTTTAATTGTTATTTGTCTCCTCTACTCCTTCGATGACAAAGTCATACCTTCCATCCCAAAAAACAAATATACTTTTCATGAACAGCTCTCCACATAACACGATAGTCCAAGTACCTTAAATATTACAAATGTGACAAGATTAAGGGTTTTAGCTATCACTGAAAGGGAAACCAAAAGAAAAAACATATATTCGGAATATGTTTTCTCACTTTTCAGGCACACTTTGGGAGAGCGATGCTTGAAACCGGCGGTGGAGGAGGTTTAGACAATACAGGCTTTTAATAATAATAATGCAAATGAACAAACAAGCGAAGGTTCTGCTAACGTCTATCTTGTGCACTGAGCTTTCTCTCCTCCCCCATCACGAGTGAATACGCCCCTTATTGCTGATTGGCTACAAGCGTGTTTTGGTGCTCGGGCCGATCCACTTTTCAACAGTCACTTACTGCACCTTTAATGCATAACGTCTGCACATTAAATGTAAAGCAAGGTAGGGAGAGTTATGTAAAATCAGATTTCTTATGAGAAGTGAGTTGTTCTTTAATCAGTTCAAATTCTCTTGGATTCTGTTAGATTCTTCTGTCCTCCACCATGTGTGTACCTTATGGGTTGTGGCTGGAAGAAAAAGAAGGAACAGATGGAGAGGGAGGGCTGCTCGGAGCAAGAGTCTCAGCCTTGTGCTTTCATCGGCATTGGAAACAGTGAACAAGAAATGCAGCAGCTCAACTTGGAGGGCAAGGTGCTTGATGGATTGTATTATTGCAATACATATATTGTAACTGCTCTTTAAAGACATTCACATCATTATCCTTGTGCTTTTCTTCTGCAGAATTTTTGCACAGCAAAAACTTTGTACATTTCTGACTCGGACAAACGTAAGCACTTCATGCTGTCAGTGAAAATGTTTTACGGGAATAGCGCGGATATCGGTGTCTTCCTCAGCAAACGAATCAAAGTCATCTCCAAACCTTCCAAAAAGAAGCAGTCATTGAAGAATGCAGACCGTGAGTCAGCAGAATTTCTCATTTATGTCACTAAATGAGATTTGATCATAATTTTTACTCAGCTCATTTTTTAAAATTGCTCCTAGTATGCATAGCTTCTGGGACGAAGGTGGCTCTCTTCAACCGCTTGCGGTCTCAGACTGTCAGTACGCGGTACCTTCACGTGGAAGGGGGAAACTTTCATGCTAGTTCACAACAGTGGGGAGCCTTCTACATTCACCTATGTGAGTCATTCACCACAAGTGTCTATTAAACACAATATACTATATTAAAAATGGCAACAAGGCTTGATATTGAGCCCTAGTTGCAAAGTTCATTATGTCTAATGAAAGAATGTGTGAAAGTTATGTCTTTTAATCTTTTGAACCTGCAGTTTTTCTTGTTTGTTAATTATGAATTGGTAATAATGTGTAATTTTTAATTTCAGTGGATGATGATGAGTCAGAGGGAGAAGAGTTTACAGTCAGAGACGGTTACATCCATTACGGTCAGACGGTGAAGCTGGTGTGCTCTGTGACAGGCATGGCTCTACCCCGATTGGTAAGCTATTATCCACTTTATTGTTCATGATCATTAATGATTAAAAGGGCTGGGCAAAGAAAGTGTGTCCTGTTCAATCATGGAATTATGTATCGTTGTGTCACTGAATTGATGTCATATTATAATTTCTTTGTGCAAATATGTTTGTGTAATGCTGTGTGCATTGCAAGTATTTTTTAGAAGGTGAAATGTTGTGTGTTTGTGTGTAGGTTATTCGTAAAGTGGACAAGCAAACAGCACTAATGGATGCCGACGATCCTGTGTCCCAACTACATAAATGTGCCTTCTACCTTAAAGATACAGAGAGGATGTACCTCTGCCTGTCACAGGAGAGGATAATTCAGTTCCAGGTCAGTACATTGTTACAGAAACTTTATTAGATTCATACAGTTTTAAAATCTTTAACTCAATCTTTTTAGACTTGTTTTTGCTACTTGGATGTGAAATAATGCACTATAATCGAAAACATTACATCTGTTTTAGAATTGCAGTGTAAATAAAACTTCCTCTTCTCAAAATTAGCCTTTGAATTCTCAGTCTTAAACGTTTTGAGGCTCTATGATCCTTTTTTTTATGGTAAACAATTCAAATATTTTTCTTTTCACTGAACTAATCACAGGCCACACCCTGTCCCAAAGAGACAAACAAAGAAATGATCAACGATGGGGCGTCATGGACAATCATCAGCACAGACAAAGCAGAGTACACTTTCTATGAGGGCATGGGCCCTGTACCCTCACCTGTCACACCAGTGCCTGTTGTTGAGAGTTTACAGGTAATGCACAGTCACAATCAATGCTTTAAAGGTGCTATGAGCAATTCCAGATGTTTTTATAGTATCTACACGTAACGCTAATGGCTTCATTACATTACAGTTGTTTTATATTAAAAGAGCATGGCAAATCTGTCATGTTATCTAGTAACCTTGAACCCTGAATGTTCTAGCTGAATGGAGGAGGAGATGTTGCCATGCTGGAACTGACAGGACAGAACTTCACACCTAACCTCAGAGTCTGGTTCGGAGATGTGGAGGCAGACACTATGTACAGGTGAAACCAACACACCAATCGCAGTGCTGTACAGTTCAGCAAATAACAAAATATTTACCGTTAAATCAGGACTGCCATAATTGAGTTGGATTCATGCTTTCCTTGAGGTGTAATAGGAGGATTAGTATTATAATAACACTTCTGTTCACCTCTAAGCGAAGAATGAAAAAGAACTTTGCTCCGAGTATGTCAAGGCCTTAAGAACATATTCAATCTATAGGTTTTACTAGTATCAGCACAATAATCTGTTTATTGCCCTTCTTTAAACCCATTATTATTGTATCAGCAAAATCTAATATCGTTTGACCTTTAATTCCTAAGTATTGATCCACATACATAAACAAATTTCAATACATCTGTACATATTGAATAAATCATGTACTTAACATGTACAGTTTCACTGATAAGCAGTATAATACTGTCCTCATTGAATGTGAGCCTCAGCCAGTTTAATTACGTAAAATAATCTGTGATGCATAAGGTATTAATTTCAATTTGATTTTAAAAACTTTGCAGTTACCCTGTAATATATATCTCCTTTTGTTTTCCTCTGAGACTGCGTGATGCATATTGGCAGAAAAAACATTGCAGATATATTAAGAATACTCTGTACATAATTGTCAGTAATTCATACGTACATGTCCCGTTTCCTGCAGGTGTGGCGAAAGTGTGCTCTGCGTGGTTCCTGACATCTCTGCGTTCCGTGAGGGGTGGCGTTGGGTTCGGCAGCCGGTGCAGGTTCCTGTGACTTTGGTCCGTAATGACGGCATCATCTACTCCACGGCTTTGACATTTACCTACACGCCGGAGCCGGGACCGCGTCCTCACTGCAGCGCTGCGGGAGCCATACTGCGGGCCAACAGCATCTCCTCCACCTCACCATCTTCATCCTCCTCATCCTCCAGCCTACTGCTGCAGTCAGCTGTCGACAGCCAGGCGGGATACGCAGCAGGGAGTGTGTCTTCATCTTCCTCTTCCTCGGCTATGTCCGTCTCCTAACCTGGGAATCTTGGTGCGCGTTTGCGTGTGCGAGTAAGTGAACCTTTTGTGAGAGATGTTGATTCATCAGTTTGTAGACTTCCTGCGTAGATTCATGGGATACTGATCACAAAAACGGATAATGGTGCCACAGAGAGAGAAGCAAAGGAGAGACAAGACTTCACTCAAAGACTGGACAAAACAAATGAAGGCATCTCTTTTCTTTTCTCTCTCTTTGTTCTGGTTCTTGTTAAATCTGTTTCCTCATGTCAGAGGAAGTGGCAACAGAAGTGATGTGTGCCGTGGATCAAGATGCCACAGGATCAATGCATAGCCTTACATGAAAACAAAAAAACAATCAGTCAAAAAAACAACAACACAAACACAAAAAACACCTCTTCAAAACAAAGCCTTTTCTAAGTAAGTGCAGGACGGAAATGGCTTTGCGAGATGTTGTTTTCTACTAAAGGGCTTAATGCACTGTTTCGCCAGGCTTGGAAGAAAAGTTATCATAGTAATATAGTTTTTACGGACCAAGGAATATTATTATTATTATTATTATTATTATTATTTTTATTGATATATAATTTTATAAGCTTTAGCTAAGGTACATTTTTCACCTTTTTAAGTTTTATAACATATAGTAAACTTTTGTTACCAAATAGTTTTGTATATTTCTTATGAGCATTTGGGCTCAGAAGGAAGAGGTTCATGTGTTTTGAAAGCCTGAACTTATAGCTGCCTTTACTCGTCTTGGCAAATGCCTTAAGTCTTCTGGAGTTTCACCAGACCCTTGTCTCTTTTGTAATATTTTTGTCATGTAAAATAGTTTTTTTTTTCTTTTCTTTTTTTTTCTCCACTAAACTGAGGTGTAATATTGATGCCATTTTTTGCGTATTTGGGAGAAGGTGACTCTTCTGCTTTGTTAAACTTTTCTCATATGATGTCTTTAACACAAAAGCTTTAACCGACTTTGCTGGTAGGCCTTATGTGCCATATCGTACTCCACAGATACACACAGCCATTGATCTGGCCCTTTTTCATTGGCTATAGATGTTCAAGCTGCCAACATAAAAATATCCCACACCAAATGGATTATCGTTAGTTGAACATAAGCGCACAAAATCCTTTTGTCGCTTTGTTTGGGGGTCAGCAATTTCTAATTAATTGGTTTATTCAAATCCTGTGGTAGGGAAGGACTGTACCGGTCTCGTTTGCATATCATTCATGCTTTCAGTGTCATGATTATTGTTAGTATCATACTAAAATCAGTGTGTAGGAAAATTGCTGCTTTGTTGTCATGTGGTTTAACCATATAGAGAAGGGATTGTGGGGATTCTGTAAGTAGAGTTACAAGTAGCCCTGTCTGTTTTTGTCTAGGAATGAATGAAAGTTTGGACTCTCTCGGTGCTTCTAGAAAGGCATGTGCAAAATGACTTCTTTTCAGAACCAGCCAATTAGTGGTTTACCTGACTTGACTAGTTGACTAATTGGTCTTGTAGAAGCCTTGTAATTTGGTTGGTTTCTCGTTCACCTTGCCCTGAAACAACGTTTTTCTTGGGAGTTTACATAAGGTGCGCTCTTGTGTTTGAAAACGGCTAGATGGAGAACAATCGGAACGGTTTTTAATTTATGTAGTTAACCACTTTTTAATTAAATGTGACATTTAGTTAAAAACAACACTCCTTCTGGGATGCTCAAATGGATTTTTTTTAAATGTGTATGGTGGTTGTACTAAAAATCTAGATAAACTAGTCATCCTCACTAATTGACTAGTTTGTCTTTGCTTGTAGTCAACTAGCATATCGGTGTGAAGCTGAATGGAAATAACCGTAAAAAGCACTTATCGCATTGCTGCGTGAAGATGTTTGGTTTGTAGGGTACAGACAGCAGAATCTCATCCTACCTTTCATATGTTTCGATTTATGAAACCGCAGAAGTGACACGGCCTTAATGTACATAAAAAATGACTCCTATTAAATTGACAACGCCACGTGTATTTTTTAGTACCAAATGTTCTCCTCTGTATTAGCTGTCTAAAAATGAGGCCTTAAACCACTACTGCTTAATTACTGGATCTGGTGGTAAGATATTACACTACAAATTAAGCTCTTTTGTAAAAAGGGCATGATTGTTTTTTTTTTTTTACCTTTTTCAATGTCACAGAAAAAAGTCATCTCAAGTCTGCTTTCTGTGCATCTTTTGTTTCTTGTTTTGTTGTCCTGTTTAAATACCCCCCCAAGTCTATGTGCATCGTTTGAACAGAGAGGAAGAGACACCCAAGAAAAAGTGTGGTCTGGAATTTGCTTTCAATCGGTATGGACTGCATTTTGTTACTGTTTGGGATTTATATAGGAACAGAAGTAGGTCCTCAATGGTTTTGGTTTTTAATTTATCAGTTTCTTCCATGGCTAATATTAATATATGAGTTTGTCTAAAAATTATATTGATCATTTTATATAATTTTTTTTTTATTGTATAATGGTATGAAATTATAATAATGGTTATGTTAAAATTTCTAAATTTCTTCCATGATTGAGGGAAAATTTGTCTTTTGGATGTCACTTTTTTTTTTTTTTTTTTTTTTTTTCAGGCCTGGTTTTTAAGCTGTCAGGCCTTGAGAAATAAAAGCCAAAACCCAGTAGTTCTTGCAAAGCCATTAACTTGTATCTATTGTGAGCTATTTCATTCAATTCCTCAATCAGGGAAGAATGTTAAACCATATCATCACGTGGAGGTGCCGAAATGGAAACTGCCAAATCTAAAGGTCAAATTGTGAAAGTACCACAACCTTTCCATGTATGTCTTCAGTGTTAATTTTTTTTTTTTGTCTTGTATCCCGCTGTCTTCCAGAGTGTTCGAATCAGAGGATCTGAATGGTTAATTTCAAGACTAACCATGTTGACTTTCATTATCACTATCACATAAGTTAGTTGCCTGTCACATGTGCCACTGTGCTTACATTGAGCAGAAACTAGTGTATTAGATCACTGTTATCTTTGTCGGTTTTGTCTGTAAAAAAAAAAAAAAAAAAAGGTTGAGAATTTTTCTTCTCAACCGTTTCAACGGATTGTTTTACATTTTGAAAGTTACCAGCCTTTGCCAAATGGCTACCAGCCATTCTGGTTTTGAGTGCATGCTCTCTAGCAGATTTGAACTGTATTGGTGCTGTCTAACTCCTAAAGGGCCAGTGTATCTATTGCTTTTGGAATGGATCACTAAACACTGTAATAGATTCAAAAAGTGTCAAGTTGTTCATTTATTTTTGTCTTTACTGCGCTAAATTGAGTGTATAATACAAAACCATCAAGGAAGTGTGGTACGAAGATTGCAATAATGTCATGTGACTGACCACTGTGTGGTTAAGGGATGGTTCTAGCCAAAAACAAAAAATCGGACAGTTTCCTCACACTCATGCCATTGCACACACTGCACAGTTTAAACATCGCCCTAATCAAACACAACTGATGCAACTCATCAGCTTGTTAGTAAAGACTCCAAGACTGCATTTAACTCCACTCCGCTCACGAACTTCCCTAAGCACTTCCATTTTGAAGTGCGTTCAACTTCAAGTGGACAAGGGAAGTTTATTTTGACCGAGGGAGCGAGTGTACGAGTCTGGAGTGTACACTTCAGGCAGATCCATAGACAACAATGCAAAACTACACTTAATTTACCCACACACTTTACATGATTCAAACAATGGAGGGAAAAGTTGTTTACTGCTGTAAGTTAAGTTAGGCCAATTCAGCAGTTTAGAAGAGTTATACTGAGATGAAACATTACAGCATAGCAACATAGCTCCATAGCAGATTCAAGTGATCAAGGGCTTAGGGTATCCCATTGCAAGGGTTCTGCCAGTAGTGGACACTCATGCAACATAAGCAATGACGTACATCTGAGTGATCAAGATGGGGGGAAGGTAGCAAGGGAAGGGCATAAAAAAGTGGACTTAAGACCTTAGATTGGTGTGTCAGATAAGAGAGTTATCCGAAATGTGGGGTACTCCGGGACCAGGGTTAGGTACCACTGTCCTACAGAATTGCTTTTTGCTGTGGGGGGAATCCTTGGTTTAGTCATGCACTGCTGCTTAGCAACGCTGGAAACACTGTAATAGTAGTATGGTGGTATACCATTCCGAACATACCCACTGTTTACCATTCTCATTGGTCGCAATATAAATTGAGAATGAGATGCAAGTCTTTATAGTAAGGAAGTGGATTGACTTACATTGTGGTGTGCCAACAACAAATTGGCCCTCATTACTGCTAAGACTCTTAAAATGATAATTAAAGTACTCTCTTAACTGGTTATCAGGGACTCTGCAGTAATGGGATCTCAATCCCATTTATTCATCTCCAAACACTAACCGTTGGGACAGAAACATCAGCACCATAAAGGACGCACAGCAGCTCGGAGGTGTCAAGAAACTGGACGCTACTCAACCTGTTCTCCTCAACAAAAATTGTTAGCTTATTACACGCATACAACCAAACCCATATTTTATAAGCAACAGGACAATTGTGTGCCAAATGGTACAGCATATGAGAATCAAAGCCTACAGTATTTTTTTTTTCTTTCTTTACATAATAGATTGATGACATCTATGCTGGCCACCAGGGGCAGAAATGAGATGATGTTTCTCTCATTCACTTTGAAGTGAGTTTGCCCTGAATTACAATGAGAGACACCTGTCACTTGAGCGTGCTTTAAGTGCCAAATGTTTCCCCCACTGCTTGGCATCCACTCGCTCATGCCCCAGTTTTATTTTTAGACCATATGGGGTTGTTGAGATGTAACCTGAAGCTTTCTCTCTGTTGCTGGTTCTGAGTGTCTTCAACCATCTGATAGGGCTCTAAATTTAATTCAGAGACCAATATTAAGTGTGCACTGGACCTATATGAGAGAGTAAATGTGTAGGGTTTGTTTTATTCAATCCCTCCAAATGTAATGCTCTTGATGAATGGTTATTAATTAAGATTGTCTAACTGTAATTTCATAATTCTAGAGTTGGGTGTAGAGGTGCTATTGCAGTAATGACATTTTTTCCAAGTGATTTCTTTAAAGAGATGGTTAACCCCCAAAAGTTGAAATATTTCATCTGTTTTTGTTAATTCAAATGGGAGTCAGTAAGGTCCAAAACAACATTGGACCATAAATAAATAAATGGTATATAAATTACAATAAAATATAGCAAAGTAGTCTTTTTTATTTGAATTCCAACAAATGATTTCTTATGAAATTATTCACAAATTACACGGTTCATTATATGTTCAGTGTATCCTATTCAATTTTTGTGAATTTCATTTTTATTTAGTTTTAAACGCACGTCATTAAGCCGTTAATAAATATTTTATTATATAGTTTGGTGCTCAAGTTTCTTTCTTTTTTATGCTTTATTTGAACATTCAGTTTACACTATGGCACAACAAAATTAGAACATCACAATAGTTACAGTTATAGAATAACACTACTAGTTAGAGTAATGCTAAAGTTTCTCGGTAATGTTCTTGGAGCGCCCAGTTACGTAAACTAATTGATATTCATATTCCAAGTCAACGTCTACCTCAGCAAACCAGTTTACTTGGCAAGCGCCACGCAATCTAATTAATATTCATGAGTCAGACGCCGTTTAAGGATTAGTCAATTCGCGTTTGGCTTTGGAAGAGCAGACGCATGCTAAATACGAGCTTACAAAGTTTGGGACATTTAGTAACTGGAACACTTTTATGGACACGCATTATCTCCAAACGTTTCCATAGAGAAGCACTATCGGAACTTTATTCATATTCAGGAACCTGACTTTCAGAAGGACTTCTATTCTTGGTCACCGTATTTTCATTCCAACGCCGTATTTTAAAAGTGGAACGTTCTTTCTTTAGAATCCGTTTTTCAAAGGCATGTTAGATTAATCTGTTTACTTTGTTCCGCCATTTCTTTGCAATGTAACAACAAAACGTCATTGGCAAAAACAGATGTTGGGATGTATCTACCTTTTTAAACGTTGTGACTTATTCTTTGGAGTTGTAAACAAACATATTTTTTTTTTGTGTGATTATTATTTAAAAAAAAAAATTAATGTCCGCACTGTCGCTTTTCTAACCGGCGGACGATACCTTTTCTTGGAGCTGGAGCTGTTTATAGCATCACTATCACGTAACGTTACATTTGGACGCACATGTGTTTTTTTAAATCACAGACAGTAAGTGGCACTTGAAGCCTGCGATGCAGAAGTTCTGCCTCACCGTCCTGCTCGTGCTGCGCGGGCTGATCATCTGCGTCTGTTCCAGCGATGAGCAGCAGCACTCTGGACTGTACAGGGACACAACTGTGACCTCAACAGGCACGTGTGCACGACCAGATGATGTTAATATTCATAAAGTTCCTTTTTGCTAAGCCTCAGAATGCTCCCTGCATTGTGTGATTATTTACAGCAGAAATAATATCAAAAGTTCAGGTATACAAAATAATCGCATATCTGGTTTCACAGACGAGGCTTAAGCTAGTTTTAGACTAAAATGCATGTTTGACCTGTTTTAAATGAAAGTTACTTGCACTGACATATCTTAAAATATGCCAGTGCCATTGTTTTGTCTCAAGATGCACACCAGTAATGTTTTTTTCTAGGGCATGTATATAAAAGCTACTAAAAAGGCCTAATCCTGGTTTAATCTAAGCCCTGTCTGTGAAACCGGGCCTTTATGTTCTAAGTCTGTCTCTTTTGGGAGATTTCACTGAGTAATAGAATATTAACATTAAATAATATGTAACTATTTCACTTGGTATTATTGCTATGGTAAAAAAATTAAAATAAAAATCACATTTACACAAAATGTGTAAAATAGACACTGCAATGTAAAGTGTTACCATAATGACAATCATTTGAGTATTCTTAATTCATACGGGGATTAGAAATGGACACATTAGACAATTTACACAGTCAAAGTATTGACCTAAAAAATTAAGGTGTGGTCAGATCATTTTGTAATGGAAGACGTTGTTGACAGAAATCATACTGAAATCTGATTTGGCAAATTTGAATCCATTTGGGACATTGTAAAGATTTCTAAAAAAATGTGCTCTCTGTTTAATCTCATTACTGTTTTGGAGAAACAACAGAGATAGGAAAGAGATGTTGTTGTCATTGTTGATGTTTCTTTCCTGTGGGAAAAGATAATGATGCCTCTTAATAACATGTTGACATTGCAAGTGTTTATTGGATTGCTTAACTCCTCTGTCCTCTTTTGACCACAGATCCATGTCTGCAAGTGAGCCCTCCATGTGTGACGGAGGCTGACCGCTTCAGTCTGGAGGCTCTTCAACACATCCACAGAGAGATGGATGACGATCAGGATGGAGGCATTGAGGTGGAGGAGAGCGTCGAGGTAATCAACAGTCACAGATGTCACAATCACGAGTTTCCTCACACCCTAATGTAAATCCTGCAGGGTTTCCACAACTTCTGGCTGATCAATTTCCCTGAAATTTGCAGTCAAGTGGATAACAAAAGAGCAGTTTCTAGCCGATGAAATGTTCTATAGCCGATCATAAGAAGATAATATATATTTTAAATAATTGTAAAAATCGATAGAATTTCCAAGACTTTTCCAAGCCTTTAAACAAGGGCTGCACAATTAAATTGAAATAAAACTGAAATCACAATATGGCTTAGTGCGATTATCAAATGAGCTACTAAATAAAAAAATTAATAAATATATCTGCTGCATGTTTAATTGAAGTGTGATTTGAAAAACTAAGACAGTCATAAATATTAGTATTTTAATTTTACAGGTGCTCTTGAAAAAATTCTGGGTTGTTTGGGTCACAAACCGTTGGTTTACATTGTTTTTTATGCATTTTTTAAACTCAATGATTGGGTTTGTCCATATTTGACCTAAACATGGGTTGAAACAACCCAGCATTTTTAGAGTGTGTAATACAAAATAAAATTATTATCATAATTATCACATTATGTTTCTCAAATACAGTGAAATATTGCAAGAGTACTGTTTCTTATTTTGTTTTGATTTAGGAATTTATATATATTTAATGATAAAATAATAAAATATTTGATTTAATAATTAAAAGTTTTGATCAGCCTTACAAACAAGCACAGCAAAACCTGTAATTTATTTTCGTCATAATCTAAATTTTTATCAGCAAAATCGCAATTCGATTTTTTCCCCAAATCATGCAGCCCTAGTTGAAGCCACACTTTTAAAATTTCCCTTAAATATATATTTCAGATATTCCACAACTGAGGACTTAATTTTCTTTGTCTCTTTAATCAAATTTTTTGCTGCTCATTCGAACAGATGGTCGAGTGGCACACATGTAGTAGTTGTCAAGTCTGAGGATGTGAACATTCTAAACTCACACTCAGACTAACAAGATCCGCTTTAAATTTTGATATGTTTGTGTGATGTTTGCGTAAGTGCTAGAGTGTTATTCCAAAGCACCCGGCCTTGAGTTCCTCCCCCAAGCCTGTTGGTCAATTTAGAAACACATGTTTCCATCCAACACCTAAGACAAACTGTTCGGGCTTGGCATTGGGAGAACATAGCAGAGGAGGATGAGTTACTAAGTAATGTCCTGAAGTGTGTCCATGTCTCTGGCATTGGGTTTCTTCTCCTTGTTGCTATAGAAAAGGTTTAGGTGGATCGAAGCAGCGAAGAAGCCTGGGATCACGTGGTGCATCTGATTACAGCAGAGACAGATTCCAAGACACATTCACAGACACTTGAGCTCTTTTGATCTTGAATGTTTACTCAGCTGTTGTTTTATGTGTGGTGAGACTGCATTTGTAGTATTTGTGTAGAGTGGTTTTCTGGTGTGCAGAATTTTATTTAAATCGGCTACTCTTTTGCATCTGCATCTCTTCTTATTGTAGTTTATCATAGAAGATATGCAGCAGCAACAACAGGCAAACAAGCACAGTAAACTCCATCAAGAGGACCAGCATATCACTTTGGAGGAGCTTTGGAAGGGCTGGAAATCTTCTGAGGGTAAGATGGTCTCCATCCATGATTGTGTGTTTCTCTTTTGGCTCTTTTTTTTACTGCTTTCTTTCTTTCTATCAGTTCATAACTGGACTCAGGAGGATGTCTTGAGGTGGCTAAGAGAGTTTGTTGAATTGCCTCAGTATGAAAAGGGCTTCAGAGAGCTGCGTGTCAGTGGAAACACCTTGCCCAGGTGAGACAAATAAATAAAAAAAGACACTTTAGAATAATTTCTAAATTTGTTCGTCTATTTTGGCAAGTGCCCTCTCATATCAGCCTGATTTCAGAAGTTATCATAGGTATTTGTACATAATGTTTTCAAAAAAAAGTTTGGATATATATTTTGGATATATGACTGATGTTCTGATTGCATCTAAAATGTAAATGCACAGCTTTAGAAATGTAAAAATCTTTACTAATCCTTTTTTATTCTATTTATATTATCAATAGTAAACCAATAAATTACATATACAGATCATTTAGAGGCTCTAATCCCACCTTTACCCTAAACCAAAGCACTCAACATTAAAAACGTAATATAAGTTTATATTAATGATAAAAATGAATGCGCTATATAAATGAAGATGACTTAATAGGCATTATAAATTGACAGTGATAATGATTTCAATAAACTAAAATATAGATATTCTTAACAGCACACAGTCACACAGGACAGAATGAAACTGTTGTAATGTAAAATTTTGTAAATGTGTTAAATAAATGTGATTGCATTGAAAATACACTATCGTTCAAAAGTTTGGGGTTGGTAATATTTTTGAAGGCTTTTGAAAGAAGTCTCTTATGCTCCTTAGGCTGCAATTATTTGATCAAAAATCACATGATCCTTCAGAAATCATTGTAATATGCTGATTTGGTGCTCAAGAAGCATTTCACATTATTATCGATGCTGAGAACATTTGTGCTGCTTCATATTTTTTTGTGGAAACCAATTCCCCAAGATTATTTAATGAATAACCTTTTCATTTATTTGAAATAAAAACCTTTTGTAACATTATAGATGTCTTTACTGTCAGTAGTGATGCATCCTTGCTGAATTAAAGTATTCATTTATGTTTAAAAATCTTACTGACCCCAAACTTTTGACCGGTTGTGTATTTAGTTAATCTTATTGATTAAATACTCCATGTTCCAGCTCCATGAAGCTAACAGTTTCATACTTTGAATTTACAGGATTGCTTCCAATGAGCCATCCTTCATGAGCGCTTATCTGAAGATCCAGGACCAGCAACACAAACAAAAACTCAAGCTCAAAGCCCTGGATGTAGTGCTGTTTGGCCCACCTACACGTATGTATACACTTCATATGTATTAATGTAATGATTTTTGTATCAAACTCAGTGTTTTTTCAGTCTTAAGCTATTATACGAAACAGTTGCAGTCCAGTGGCAGTGATTTAATTGCAAATAAGGTCATTAAATAACTATAATGAATTCTAATGCGAAATCAAATATCCATGCACACCTGTTGAGAACACAACAAATGACTCTCTCACACTGTAAAATATATTCAGCAGATATCAAGTCTGCATAGACACTCAGATGTCACGTCACATAATGTTTAATTGGCGCTCTGACTAATATCCCTGTGTACATTTGCTCCAGGACCTCCACACAACTGGTTGAAAGACCTGCTTCTGATAGTGTCAATAGTAATGGGGATTGGTGGATGCTGGTTTGCACGAGTACAGAATAAGATATCTAAGGTTCATATTTCAAAGATGATGAAGGACCTGGAAAGCTTGCAGAGAGCTGAACAAAGCCTCAGAGACTTACAGGGGCAGTGAGTACACCTTCTTCAAAACCTCCATATTCAACATCAATTTCAATCAGGTTTATTCACCAAAATAAATAAACTTGTTTGATTCGCACCTGATCCAACAATCTATATAATATAAGCAATATTAAAAGGGATAGTTCACCCAAAAATGAAAAGTCTGTCATGACTCACCCTCAAGATGTTACAAACCTGTATGAATTTCTGTTTTCTGCTGAACACAAAAGAACATATTTTGAAGAATATCGGTAACCAAGTAGTTGATGGGCACCATTGACTTCAATAGTATATATTTTTTTCTATACAATGGAAGTCAATGGGGTCCATCAACTGTTTGATTATCCATATTCTTCAAAATATCTTCTTTTATGTTCAGCAGAAGAAAGAAATGAATACAGGTTTGTAACAACTTGAGGGTGAGTAAATGATGACAGAACTTTCATTTTTGATTCAACTATCAATTTAAAAGTCAGAAATATATTTATACTGTTCAATAAACATTGTGTTCTAAAAAAAATAAAAAAGTGACAGATACTATGTCAATGACAGCTATAAATACAATTATATATTAATAATTACCTAAAAATAATTAATTTAAAAATAAAATTTTCACAATATTTAAATCAGCAAAATTTGCAACAACAATGTTCAATACATCACAACAAGTCAAAAGTTTGCAAGGCATAAAAATGAATGTATATGTGATCAGCAAACTTGAGACAGTTGACAACATTATAGGAATAGTAAAACTTAACTGGCACTAAAACAATGAGGGTCTCAATTGTGTGACCTTATTAAACTGTAACATATACATAAATACCTAAATAAAAATTAAATCATTAGTTTTTATATAATTACTTTTTCCAAGTCACTAAAATTAGACTTCCCATCAAAACATACAAGAGGGGGGTGACATTGGACAGCATCTTATAGAACAAACACCTTTTTTTTTTTTTTTACATGTTTTTGTAAGGTTGGAAAAGGCCCAGGAAGAGAAGCGCACTGTGGCGGTAGAGAAAAAGAATTTAGAAGAAAAGATGAGGGACGAGATTCAAGGTGCTCAGGACGAGGCCAACCGCCTGCACAGACTCCGAGATGGAGCAGTGAGTGAACTCAGCCGTCTTCGGTATGCAGAGGAAGAGCTTGAACAGGTAAACATCTGCGGTTCTCCCTGTAAAACATCTCCCAACAAGACTCCACTACACCATGGTTCTCTGTGCTCTTGGTACAGGTACGTGATGCATTGAAGAGGGCAGAGAAAGACATGCAGTCACTCTGGGCAGTTCCTGAAAATTTGCAGCTGTGGCTTCAGCTCACCTATGAGGTGGAGGTCCAGTACTACAACATCAAGAAGCAAAGTGCAGAACAACAACTAGTCACGGCTAAAGATGAGGTATTTTAGAGATGAATGAGTCACTCGTTTCAAACCCATTCCCATGCTTGGAATCAAATACAGAGTGAATCATGTTTTCAGGTTTCAATTGTTTTGCCTTTTGAGTTAATGTATAGAATCTGTATAACTAATGAGAGGGCTGTGGAGCGTCTTGCATGAACTTATTTAAACACAGTATTTTTGCACAGGCTGAGAAGATCAAGAAAAAAAGGAGTTCGTTGTTGGGTACACTACATGTTGCACACAGCTCCTCACTGGATCAAGTGGATCAGAGAATTCTTGAGGCCAAGTAATTTGTTTAATCTCATTTAAAACTGAATAAATAATGCAATGAAATTCATACTATTTTCAGTGTGGATCCAAACAGTTTTGGGGCTAATGTTTAAATCATGAGTACTTACATTGACCTGCATTTGTATTTTGTTAAAGGAACGCACTAGCAGACGTCACCGCTTGTCTTCGGGAGCGTCTGCACCGCTGGCAGCAGATTGAGAGCTTGTGTGGTTTTCCTTTGATGAAAAATCCGGGCCTATCCAATCTCACCGCTACACTCTACCCAGACCCCAACTGGATGCTAATGCCCCGGGCTGCAATACAGTCCTATCAAGTGCCTGTTTCAGTGGAGGACATGGAGGAAGAAATGCCACAGATTATACCACAGATTCCTGGTTGGTACTTTTCTTCTCTTCTTTCCCAGTTGAATGTGTTTTCGTTCTTCAGTTTTTTTATCCATTAAGCAGAGCCAATCAAACATAGAAAAAGTAGGGCTGTCAAAATTAACTCGTTAATGCACATTTTTTCAGGTTAACGCGTTAAAAATATTTCATTTCAATATTCATCATTTGGTTAGCGTTACATTATATGATCATGCTCTTACTCACGTAAATGCTTTTAATCCATTCAAACGCGATAAGACACAAAAGAGAACGCAGTGCAGTACTGGCTCCAGTAATCTCCTGTCTGTGACACACACACACGACTCATGAGCACAGACAGTGCTTGAACGGACAAAAACACACAAAATTATGGCAAAATTAAAGTTTTGTCAAGTATCCTCGCAAGCACAGTCTTAAAAAAGTTTAATGTAGTCTTAAATAAATGTAAAGAGTTGGGATGCGTGTCAGATCTACGTCATGTGTGTCAGATCTTAAAGTGACACCAGCCTAATAAACCTGCCGCTGTTTGTCATTAAGGGTAATCAAAGAACAAAAGAAAAAGAGAAAAGCACTCACTGCTCTTGACTGAATAACTTTTGTAGCTTTAATAAGGATTTTGACAGGGCAAGAAAAAATGGAAAAAATTGAGCCCTGATACTGTATATTGAAGGGCACAGGTAAAAGTGACATTTATTGTAATGGGTTTATGTAAAGATTGTTTTAAGTTCACAAATTATTTTTTTAAATATTTTTTATAATTAATGGCTAAAATTGAGAAAAAAACAATCAATTTCATAGAGACATCAGTAGCTTTATTGGTATCGGTGATGCTGGCCTTCTTTCATAAAGATGCCATTAAACAAATATTTAAAATATAGGCTACTGTGAGATTAAATGTGAAATTATTACAGTATAAAAACATATAAAAAAACTTTAAAGTTAGGTGCGATTAATCGCAATTAATTACAGAAAAATGTGTGATTGATTGGTTACTTTTTTTTAATCGATTTGCAGCACTAATAAAAAGCATTGACTGTTTTCTGACTGGGTAAAAAAGGCGCACTGTTCTGTCATCCCGTCGTCGAATGGGATTTTGGTTTAATGTTTGTGGTTAATAAGCTAGATATTTTCACATTTTATTCTACAACATACAATACATAAGTAACGGGGAACGTTCCCACAAGTTTCACTAACGTTTTGTTAAGGTTGTGTAAATGTTAGAACAAAAGTTCTTTAAAAATATTTTTATAACATTATATACATTCTAGTAATGCTGAGAGAAAACGTTACTAGAACAACGTTCATGGAACGTCCTAATGATGTTATTTTTACTTGATGAATGTTCTCATAACATTGAGAGAAACGCTCTTAGAACAACATTCTCAGAACATCATTATGATGTTATTCATATTTGCTGAATGTTTTCATAATGTTATATTAAAACATTGTGAGAACATAGTTTATGGAACATCCTTACAATATTATTTGTACTTGATGAACATTCATATAATATTGAGAGAAAACATTCTTAGAACAAAATTTTTGGAACAAAATTGTAATGTTATTCATATTTGCTGAATGTTTTCATAATGTTATCATAAAACGTTTTTATTACAAAGTTCATGCAATGTCCTTTTCAATGTTATTTGATGAACGTTCTCGTAATGTTGAGAAAGCATTCTTAAATCAGCATTCTCGGAACGTCTTTTTGCTGAATGTTTTCAGAATGTTAGCATACAAAGAACAAAGTTCTTAAAACGTCCTAACGTTATTTGTACTTGAACGTTCTCATAATCTTTAGAGAAAACGTTCTTAGAGAAACATTCTTGGAACATCTCTATAATGTTATTAATATTTGCTGGATGTTTTCAGAATGTTAACATAAAACATTGTTAGAATAAAGTTCATGGAACTTCTTTATGATTTTATTTGAACTTGATGAATGTTCTTGTAGTGTTAAGAGAAAATGTTCTTAGAACAACAAACATTCTTGGAGCATCCTTTACCCATTAGAATGATGATGAAATCACTAAGGTTCTGTGCGCTATATTGAAAGAACATCCTTTTTGTAGTAACACTCCCACACATAATGTAATTTGTGTTAATGTATGAATGATGTAAATCATTCTCAAAATACTTTAGAAAGAGAACTAATATATTAAAGGGCATAGGGTTGGGTTTCTTAAAGGTTGTATCAGTGATTTCAGGCCCCCCCAAAAAAAGATCACATTCATCTAATCTTTCCTAACGATCCGCTAGCTGCCCGCCCCATAAGCATGCCGTCAAAAAAACGCGTCTCTGTAGGCAGCCTAGGCTCTGAGATCTGCACACAAAAACAATTGGTTTCACCACCACTCAAAACCAAAACAAATAGTGTTCCAACCAATCACCGACAGGGGGTGGGTGTTGTGAGGTTTTGTGCTCGTGCACGGCTGCACACGAAGTCGGAGCTGAAGAAGAAGCTGGCTCAAAACCTCACAACACCCTCCCCCTGTCGGTGATTGGTTGGAACACTATTTGTTTTGGTTTTGAGTGATTGGTGTGTGCAGATCTCAGAGCCTAGGCTGCCTACAGAGACACGTTTTTTGACGGCATGCTTATGGGGCGGGCAGCTAGCGGATCGTTAGGAAAGATTAGATGAATGTGCTAAAAAAAAATTGGGGCCTGAAATCACTGATACAACCTTTAAAGGTGCATTAAACAGTAAACACGGTTGAAAGTGGATCGGACCGAGCACCAAAAAACACTTGTAGCCAATCAGCCGTAAGGGGCGTATACACTCATGATGGAATATGAGTATGGAGTATTTCAAATGTGGTTTATTCAGAACTACCCCTTTAAAAGCCAAGCCACTTTTGCGCGCATGCGTGTGAAGATCGGTCGGGAAGAACGGTTGAACCTCGCCTCAGAAATCACTTGAGGTAAGTGTGTAAATTAATTGGTTACGTTTTTATTTAGTAAATGATTTATTTAGCTAACTGTTTTCTTTGATTATTATCAAATTAGGTTTATGTATTTTGTAGGCATGCACCGATATGAAAATTTTGGCCGATACCGATAATTCTTTATATCTGAAGGCCGATAACCGATATATTGGCTGATGAATCAAAAAAATATAAAAAATTATATCTTTTTTGAGAGCCTGATTACAAGAACATGACCATTAAAATCCATGTCCCAAGCACGCAATTATAAAGTTCTGTTCTCATAATTTTATGGAGCCTATATGACAGATTTGCGCTGCATTTACATGTTGCACTTAACCTTATTTTCTATTCTGAAGTGATTTCAATCATATTTCAAGCAATTTTAAACCATCATGGGGAATCTGAAGTGTATCAAGTGTAGGAAATAATCCATTATTTATCTGCCTTAATATATCGGCCAAATTTTCTTATCGGGCCGATAACGATAACATTAAAAATTAACATATATCGGCCGATACCGATATGGTGGCCGATATATCGTGCATACCTAGTATTTTGTTGTCTTAATGTATATTTTAATGTTTTAAAGTATGTTTATACCAGGGATGCCAAGTGCCAACTCCCACGCAATCTGTCTTTGTCCATCATATGTGTTTATTATGTGCACCGGCATTCGATATTCTGTACAGAATATACAGAATATTTATAACAGCATGCTTTTGTTATAAAAACACAAAGTATCAGCTTTTAATTTGTGTCAATTTTATTCAAAAAACAAATGTGTTTTTGGCACTATTTAACGTGGAGTGCCAGACTGCTGTAGTGCCTCAGTTCAAGCAGCATTTCTTACTCTTCACTACTAGTTATAGCATAAAATAAACATGAATGAACATCAGAAGGTAAGGTGATCTTATGTCTTATGTATCAAGTCAAACAACATGCCACATAACGTTACAATTACCTCAAGAAAGCCATTCAATGACTTTAAACTGGATAGTTTACTAGAAAAATGAACTATATTACATATTCATTATATCTTTACTCTTATTAAAAAGTTATTATAATAAAGTTGTTATTATAAAAACTGCATTAAATGCAATTGTATACAAACCAGATGTTAAACTTTAATAGTAGTTTAATGGTAATGGCAGGGTTCATTGTGTAGTTTACAGCATTTTAGCATTTAGCATTTGAGAGAGATTTTTCTTTGAAAAAAATGTACATACTGATATACATCCAAATTCTCCAATAGGGTCTGGCTGCAGACTTTCACTTGCACTCTCAGATAATATATTATTATATATTATATGAAATATATTATATAATATATTAAAATTAATAATATTAATAATTTAACCATCCCAGCTTCTTAGGTGAGTCGCAGGCAGCGGAGAAAGCAGGTGACTGAGAGAGTGAGCGTACAAGTCTGCAGCCAGACCCTTGTCCAATGAATTGATATTGAATCAAATCGAATCTAGATCACAATCGAATCATAAGCGTATGAATTAAAATTTAAACGTGATTTCATTTGATAAGCTCGAAAATGTTTTGATTAATCTCAAAGGATGCGTTCGGTTGCATTCACCCTCTACCAAAGTGCCTCGGTTTAATGTTCATTTTTTAGCTTCAGCTCAAACGCAAACGCATCGACTATGATTGGACTATTTGAAATAATTACATTGATGATGATGATGATGAATTATTGATAACTTGCAGTGTTATTTTTTCAAAAGGACATTTAAAAAATATGTAAAACTGCCCATGACTAGTAGCTCTGTTAGAACATTTGATTAATTTTTCAAATAATCCAAATTACTTAGAGAAGATGGCTTCCTTCATGGTTGAATACATTAACCTTACCTGAGAGGAAAGTGATGTTTATACAACACGGTCTGCTGTGTAACACTTTCATGCATCACCATCACCAGTAAATATTGTGGGTTATTATTAAATATTGTAAAGGCTGTGTAAGCCTTTATAATAACTTTGAATACTCCATTGAGCCTGATATTTTCTTGTGTTCTTGTGCCTTATATGATTCAAGTTCAGTTGTCTGAACTCTGATGTAGCCAAACTAAAAATCTCTCATGCTCATCTTATAATAACAGTGAACTGGTCTGTTAACTTTACAGGCGGAGCATTCACCTTCTTTGCCCCTCTCTGGTGGAATGAGCTGCCAACATCTTTTGAGACCATCACATCCTTCAAGAAGCAACTGAAGATACATCTCTTTTACAAGCAGTAAAAGGGATAGTTCACCCAAAAATCACTCACCCTCATGTCGTTTCAAATCCATAAGACTTTTGTTCATCTTCGAAACAAAAATTAAGGTAATTTCAATACATTTTTTATTCAATTTTATCATTAGATTCAAAAGAGTGATAAAGCCATTGTAGAACTTATCTAAATGAATCAAGTGGTTTAATCCAAGTCTTCTGAAGAGGTAATTGACACACACATAGAGTGCTTCAAATATGGTAAATGGAAGCTCAAACATGCTTGCTTGACACGGCAAATCTCATAGGTTCTCGCTCATCATGCAGGCACATTTGAGTTTCTGTTTACCATATTTTTTGGATGGGCCTGGACTGGCAATGGAGGTACAGAAATCTCTCGTTTCATTAAAAATATTTTCATTTATGTTTCAAAGATGAGAAAAGAGGAGACAAAAGTCTTATGAGTTTGCATTGACATGAGAATGAGTAAATGATGATACACTTTAAATGTTTGTGTGAACTATCCCACATCACGCGCACACACACACACACTCACACGTTTACTTAGCTATCTAAATGGGGACATTCCATTGACGAAATGGTTTTTATACAGTGCTAATTGTATATTCAATCCCCTTACACTAACCCTACCCCTAAACCTTAACCTACCCATCAGACAAAACGTTCTGCATTTGTACATTTAAAAAAAAAACCTTTAATTACTTTATTTTTATACAAGATTTACAAATAAGGATGTGCCTAAAGGGTGGTTTTTGGAGATTTTGTCAGGTTTTGGTCACTTCTGGGTACAAATTTGTCCCCAAAATATAGTTAAGTAGGTACACACACACACACACAGAATTTTTCTTTGCATTTCACCTCTGGTCTAGATTTTTTTCTAGTCTAGCTTTCTAATTAACCTGCCATTGTATTTGTACACTATGGATATTGTTGGCTGTGACGAATTGTACCTTTTGTAACTCTATTGTAACTGGCTTTGGATAAATGCATAAATGCAAGTGTTATTATTTAATTGTAAAATTGTTTTAATTCCCCTTAGTTTATTTACAGATATAATTGAGCTGACAGAAATGTTATGTTAACTCTTGTTTGTTATGCTTCAAAAGTTCTGTTCATGTTATAAAATGTTACAAATAAACATTAAAGACCATTATTTTGTGAGGAAGGACATTTTTAACAATTTTATTGTAACCTTTAAATAATGTTCTACTAGTGATAAGAAAACTGGCCATTTGAACGTTTTTAGAATATTACAAATAAACGTTCAGACTTCGAGAATATTTTTTTAGTAAATATAAGGTTAGGAGAATATAGTGCTGACAATATTGTAACCTTTAAATGACTGTTGTAATAACAACAAGAAAACTTGACATTTGAACCTTTTAAGAATATTACAAATAAATGTTCAGAGAACGTTATATTTTGAGTACAAATATGTTGTACTAAAACTACATTGGAACCTTTAAATAACATTCTGTCTACTTTTATAGTCTCATTGTGTCAATACTTGCAAACTACTTTAACTCAAACTTTCCAACTTGTAGATTTGAAATAGATTAAAAGAGTTGTCATAAACTTAGTAGTGGTGATGTCATTTGTTTATAGCCTAACTATAGCTTTTTACTTCTGCTGATTGTAAATAGGCTTCAAAATTCATAAAAGTTGTGTTAATTTATGAAGATTATCTTGATTAACAAAATGTGTAGTAGGGACATTTTATGCATGGTATTGAAAAAACAAAAAGTTTACAACACATTTAAGTAATTTCAGTAAGTGTTGGATTTTTTTGAAACGGGCATTAATTATTCACATGTTATACTTTTCAGTCACAGTTTCACCTCTGAAGTGTTCTCCACGGTCTCTGGTTCGCTCTCGCCGATCTGGGCATATTGGGCCATCACCGGTCATCGTATCACCTGACCCAGACCTCCTGATTCCCATTCGAACTCCACTACGCCGATATGTAGATGAGGAAGAAGAGCACATCAAATTCTCCACACTTGTAAAACAGTATGTCAGCCTGTCATCTTGTCTTTTGTTTTTGCATTGTATAGATATAAGCAGCTCAAAGATACTTAAAAGTATTAGTAACACATTGCAATAAGCTTCAATTCATTAACATTAGCTAATGCATTAAGGTATCGTGAACTAACAATGCAAAACAAATGTTAAAGAATTTATTGCTCTAGGTTAATGTTAATTAACCATAATGCATTCATGTTAATTTATACAATGTTAAAAATCATGTAGTATTTAAATGTTTGGGGTTTGTAAGATTTTTTATGTTTTTGAAAGAAGGCTCTTATTCTCACCAAGGCTGCATTTGAATAAAATACAGTAAACTGTTATATTGTAAAATATTATTACAATTTAAAATAACAGTTTTGATCAAATGTAATTTATTCCTGCGATGGCAAAGCTGAATATTCAGCATTACCCCAGTCTTCAGTGTCACATGATCCATCAGAAATCATTTTAATTTGCTGATTTGGTGCTCAAGAAGCATTTCTTATTAACAATGTTGACAACAGTTGTGCTGCTTAATATTTTTGTGGAAACTGTGTAAAAAAAAAAAATCAGGATTCTTTATTTCATGAGAAAGTTTAAAAAGCATTTAACAGTATTTACTGTCACTTTATAAATGATGACAAAATTTAATTTTTTGGGAGGACATTTGCTAAGTGTCCCTCTCTCTGACAGGGAGTCCATGGAAACATCCTCAGAGTCTACAGAGTCAATGGGGTCATCCATTAGCAGAAAGTACAGCAGCCTTGATGTCCCTTCTCGGAGAAAATACATTTTCTCTGATAAAATGCCCCGAAAGATCTCTTTGGATGAACAAGAGGACAGTCCCTCACGCAAGTTCTCACAGGACGAGATGGATGAGTCTTTGATGATGAACACCTCAAGGAAAGCATCGCGAGAGGAATTGGACATCAATACTCTGTCAAGAAAGACATCTATAGAGGAATTAGAGGCCTCCATGGACCCTCCTAGACAACTGACTAGAGGAGAAACTGAAACTAGTTTTGATTCAAGGAAATTACCCCGGGATCTGCCTTTAGATTCCACAATGAGGTACTATTCTACAGAAAAGATGTCCCCAGCAGCGATCGGCATGGACGGTCAAAGACAGCGATCACTCAGAGACAGAAAAGATCATATGGACAGCATTTCTAGAGTTATACCAAAATCAGAGCTTGATTTAGACACCACAAGTGGAACTAGATATTCAGATGCCTTAACGAACACTTCCATTAAACACAAAGAAAACCTGGACTTTCCACCCAACATCCAGCGTGGAAGAATAATTAGGGAAAATTCCTTTGATGCCACTTTTGATAGTTCATTGGAAAGCTCAAAAAAATTTAAGATGTTAGGCAAGACCGATTTATCCAAAGACATCCTTTCACGAATAATGCCGCAAGATGAATATGATGCGTCCACGGATTTCGAAAGACTACATATAAGAGACATTGCCATGGACACTGCTTCAAGGAACATGATAAGAGATGAGTTTGAGAGAATTAAGTCCTTTAAAGAGAACAGGGATATCCGCATGGGAATTCCCTCAAAAAAACTCTCTCGAGATGAGCAAGAGTTTGTGATGGATACACAACGGATACAGCGCAAGTTAGACGGCCCTGTGGAAACTCCCATTGGTAAAATACAGAGAGAGACTGTGGGTCTATCTGTGGAGACTCCAAGGCGCAAGATATCACAGGAGGAATTTGTGGTTACAAACCCAGGACAGTTTGGTCCACCTGACCTCACCGCGAGCTCCTTGATGCTCTGGACACCAGCCTCAGATTCGCTTAGCACGCTAGTGTACGACGGCATTCTTGAAAAGTCCTACGAGAACCCTCTCGAGGCTAGTTCTTGCGATCTCAGTCACGCAACTTCGATGTCAAGCTCTTCTCAAAGCCTCCTGGGAAATGAAGGTCAGTCGGCAAATTCGTCGTCTTTGGAATCTGGGCGTAAAGACAAGGGCAAGAAGTCTTCTAAACTCAAGAATTTGTTCAAGAAGAAAAAGGATAAGGAGAAAGATAAAGACTCGTAAATGTCCACAGCAAGTAGGAATTTAGACACTTTTAAAAGGCCCGAGGTTCTTCTAAATCTGCCTTAGAAGCTATAACATAAGCAAATGCTGAATGGAGTGGCCTTGGATTTTCTTGCAAAAGGTTTTTCTTAGATTTGGCAAACAGGAAGAAATTGAATCCTAGCATTTTTAATGGACCCTCAGCTAAATGGATACAATCTTGTGAAACAAAGGAGCAGAATTGCACTTTTCCAGCTTGGATTCAGTGATACTATATTACAGAAGCTGTGTGAATGAGATAATAATTGAACATTTTTCTTTCGTTCTTCATGCGGTTGTGTTCATCATTTGAAATAACTTGCAATGACATGGAGGTGCATAATTCTTGCTCTGATGAACTGATGAGACTTTTGCATACTGACAGATCATTGTAGCATTGAAGAGACATTCGCAACACGGTTAACTTAATTCTTATTTATTTGATTTACTTGTTTGCACAAAAATTCAGGGACAAAATTAAGGCAGACAACAGAAGACAAAACAAACCCAAATAATTACTAAAGGTTAATATACTGTATTTACTACAGGATGAGCCTATTATTAATTGACGTGTGTGCCAATGTGTTGGATTTAATACCAATGAAGCTTTAACTATTTAATACAGACATACTTAATCCAATTTGGAGTTAGGTATCAAATATAATTATATTCGATTTTAAAATATTTTTCCTAGTTCTCATCACTCAAGTTAAAAAGTTGCATTTTGTTGAAGGAGGATGATATTTGTATTTATATTTGTTGTCAAACACTGACAGTTCTTTTCCAAACTTTACTGACACTTTTGACCTTGGCCGTACACAGATTTTATGACCTATGTATTTAAATTTTTCTTAAGTGTCGTCTCTTTTTCCGCCACAGAATAAAAAATAAAAACGGTAATTGCGACTTTTCGTATCACGACTTTTTTTTCCTCACAATTTTGAGTTTACATCTTGCACAATTGTGAGAATTGCGTGATATAAAGTCGCAATTGCGAGTTATAAAGTTCGAATTGTGAGATACAAAGTCGCAATTGCGAGGAAAAAAAGTCTGAATTGCGAGTTTAGCCTATTTCTCACAATTGTGAGTTTATATCTCGCAATTCTGACTTTATAACACGCAATTGCGAGTTTATACAGTATCTCACAATTCTCAGAATTGCTAATTACACTCGCAATTGTGAGATAAAAAGTCACAATTATCTTTTAAAATGTTTATTCTGAGGCGGAACCAAGCTTTCATAGATTTGACTTTCACATATTTCAAATATATGTGGGATCCTGCCCTTTTTCATTCTATATGTTGTTGTGCAAATATAAAGTATAAACCACATTTGAGATGAATGTAAATCAAAATGTTTAACCTTGCTGGAAATGTACATTTCAGCAGTCAGGAGTGTACAGATATTTATAAACAGTCATAAATTACCCGATTGCTACAATAAACGCTTCAGAAGCTAAATTGGTGTCTGGATTTGCCCAAATGTGCATGATTCATTACAGCAAATGCATGTGAATAGATTAGACAATGAATATTACTGAACAATTAGATCTGAAACAATAGAAAATAAACAAGTTATTAACAAAGACACATGTAGGCCTGTTTTTGTTTCCAAAGATGTTAATATGGTCTAATTTGGGTGTGAAATTTTTGACAACATCTACATTTTAAATGCATTTCTTAGTTGTCTAATGACTGCTGTATTGCTTTGAATGAGAAACCAGTTAAGTAGCATTGTTTTTTTTAAGTGTTATGAACCTATACCTAAATGTCATGTATACAAAAACAAACTATGGTTTGTTGTTTATATATTGGTCAGATGATTCTGACTAATCTAGTTCTCTAGGTCACATTGATCTTCAGTGTGATTTAAACTCTCATATCAAAGGTTGCGTTTGTCGGTCGCATGTGCATAAAGGCTGCCTCATTTCAGTAAAGTAACCATTACATTCCAAAGTCAGAAGGAAATTACAACAATTTGCACTTCACAAGACTGGTAATGGTTACTTCTCTGAAATAACACTATAGTCAGAAGTCTTCTGCTTTTCTCTAATTTTAGAAAGGTTTGATGCTATCAAAAAGGGGGTTTCCAGTATGTTTTTATGATTTAGTACTGTTCACAGGTTCTTGTAAAGTGGTTAATCATGCTTTGATGTTATTTTTAACCACAAATGTTTCAGTGTTAACTGTTTTCTTGAGAATTTGTCGGTTTAACTTTACCTTTTTGTGTTAATATATAGCTGTATGGACTTTAATATTAGTATAGACACAAGTAATCAACTGCATATTTGAGGTTCGATTTTTAACCCGCAAAAATATATTCTTTCAAGTAAGCATGTCAAATTGAATCATGTGGAAACAGGAAAACCATAACCTTTAGATGATCATATTGTACCAGTGACTGCGTTTATTTGTTTAGATGACAAACCGGAAAGGAAAAATATACGCTGTTTATGTGGGGGAAAAATTACATCTTATCAGGCTTTGTCACAGCAAACGTCACAAGCAAATATATTCCTATAAAATACACACACAAAATATTTAGAGGCATTTACAGGCCAAAAAACAAACACGACCTTTGAAGAAAGAGGTATGAATAAAGTACACAGGGTGTTAGATGTGACAGATGTAACAGGATGTGACAATAGGTTTCCTGTTATGGCCTGCTTGAATGTGATACCTCTGATTTTCTTCTAAAGGCTTTTATAATGACAGTTAAATCGCAACATTTTGTCGCCAGTTATACCATATCAATACAGTTAGACATGAACTGTATGGCACAATTGATCTGTGATGTGCTGAAAATAACACCACATACTTGGTAAAAATGGTAAACATGATCACTTTACGAATGACAATTTTGCAATATCAAACTTTCTTTGAGTTTACAACCAGATTAGAAACATAATGTATGCTGTAATTCAAATATTAATGAATTTGATAAAAACCTCAATCCAAAAGAAAAAGTCCCCAACCTCTACGTGTATGAAAGCTTTTTAAAGAAATCCCTCCCATCACAGACAGCCAGGCTACATCCGCACTGAAGACCCTCGTTCTTATCTTATCAGTCACTGAGATGGAGCGAGCAAGAGTTACAGTCGTCATATTTGTGTGTAAGTCCATTTGAGTGTTTTTGAAATGTTATTTTGCACTTTTTATAACGTAGTATTGATTTGATCGATAACCTTTTATTCGTACATGTGCTTTTGCAGGTGTTTTGTTGTGTGAACACCAGAGAGTGTTTGGGACAGAAGTGGACATGAGAGTTAAAGCAGGAGACAGCATCACTCTCTACTGTGACTGTGTCATTCCTCTTGGATCTCACATTATTTGGTTGAGAAACTGCTCACATGAGCATCAACCATCTCTGATAATAGACTCTTCAAATTTGTTCCAGTGGACGTTTCCACGTTTCAGTTTTGTGCAAAACAGCTCCAGTTACTCCTATGATCTACATATAGAGAATTTCAGTGTCTCTGATGAGGGAATATATTACTGTGCAATAGATGAAAGAAAAGTAAACAATGTATATGGTGTAGGCTCACAGTACCAGTATGGAAACAGAAGAACTCATCTATCTGTCTTGGGTAAGAAAATATTGATACTTTTATGGTAATGTCAATTTTGGTAAACTTTGCCGAAACTGTAGGCCATATTTTTCAATACCTGTCAAATTGTTATGCTGATAATATCATTTGTAATGGACATTTTTGCATGGAATTGGAAACATGCTAAATAGATCACACTATACACTTGAAAATCTCTATATGTCAATGCAATAAAAAAAACATCAAGCAGCATCTGCATATATATATAAATTCTTACAAATCAGCAGAATTTGAAACAACAATGTAGAATATAATCACAGAAAACCAAAAATGTGGATTACATATTTTACATCAAAATTCAATAGCAACGAACATTTGTTTATTTAGAACTTTCTGTAAATGTATCTGATGTTTTACAAAGTGTAAACTATGTTCCTCATAATATACTTTATTTTTTAAATGAATTAACCCTAAAACCGTATTCTGGACAAATGTGGGCAAAATTATTTAGATTTATTTTAAAAAAATACTTCCCTTGATCTGAGCGGTACAAGACTTGGCCACTTTTCCTAAGTTTGCCTCCTGAACACACACACATTTTTTTGACTCAATTCTACAATGTTAAGTGGGTAAAAAAAAAAAAAAAATCCTTAATCTTGAATTTGGGTCAAAAATGGGCACCCATAGAAATGAATGGGAAAAAGTGAAAGTGACAGTGAAAGTAATGTAATTTAGAGCAAAAACTGTCATTTAGAGCATTCTTCTTGTTTTTTTGTAAAAATAAATCAATAGATCCAATACAATGCATATCTAACATACACACAAATGAAGGGCTGATCCTGTACAACATTCTCATCATGCCAAAAACTCACACTCAAAAAAATAAGCATAATTTACATAGAAAATATGGTACTTTTTGAAGTAAATAAATTCAAAAATACCCCCAAAATAAAAAAAACACACCATAAATGGATAGACAAAATTTTATCGAAGACAGTGATATAACATTTATAATAAATAAAAAATAGGGTCACATCTGAGTCCTCTGTGCCCACATTTGTCCACAATTACAGAATTAAGGGCTATAAAGTGAATACGGTTTGAGGGTTAAGAATGATAGTTTCCCATTTGCTCCTGAATGATTTTGACCATACACAGCGACTAAATTAATTATCTTAAAGGGATAGTTCACCCAAAAATGAAAATTCTGTCATCATTTACTCACCCTCAAGTTGTTCCAAACCTGTATGAGTTTCTTTGTTCTGCTGAACACAAAGGAAGATATTTGGAAGAGCGTTTGTAATCAACAGGTCTGTTGACTTCCATAGTAGGAAAAAAAAAATACTATGGTAGTCAATGGGGACCGAGATCTGTTTGGTTACAAACATTCTTCCAAATATCTTCCTTTGTGTTCAGCAGAACAAAGAAACTCATACAGGTTTGGAACAACCTGAGGGTGAGTAAACAATGATAGAATTTTCATTTTTGGGTGAACTATCCCTTTAATTAAATTTTTTTTTAAAGATTCGCTTTTCACCACACAGAGGAATGGATTATCTGGATATGGTTTAAAATCAAAAGACACAATTCACAGAACAGTTAAAGGGATAGTTCACCCAAAAATGAAAATTCTGTTGTCATTTACTCACCCTCAAGTTGTTTCAAACCTGTATGAATTTCTTTCTTCTGCTGAACACAAAAGAAGATATTTTGAAGAATGTCAGCTACCAAACAGTTGACTTCCATAGTATTTCCGTCCCATACTATGGAAGTCGATAGAGACCATAAACTGTTTGGTTTAACCATATTCTTCAAAATATCTTCTTTTGTGTTCAGCAGAAGAAAGAAATTCATACAGGTTTGGAACAACTTGAGGGTGAGTAAATGATAACAGAATTTTCATTTTTGGGTGAACTATCCATTTAATGCACGGTGGCATAATTAATTAGTATATTAATATGAGGCAGTACAAATGTACTTACATTTTTTTTTGCTTTATGTGGCAACATCTAAATTAACTGGTTTCATCCAAGTAAAAATAATTTAATTGACTATATCAACTGGTAATTAATGATGTTCGATTCTTGGACGAATCATTCTTTTTAGCGGGTAACCAGTCGAGTCGGTTCACAGCCAATAAGCATGTCCAGTCCATTTATTGAACCAATGACCTGGTTCAAATCAAACCTACAGGCTGAGTTACAAAGTCAGCTTTTCGGTCATGTTTCCAGACTTAAAAACAACTCTGACAGTTATAATCAGCACATTTGGTTCTTTTTGAGTCGGTTCTTTTATTATTCGTTTATTTTGAACCGGTTCTTTGGTACAATAACCCGTCTGGACATGCTTATTGGCCCATTTGGTGCTGCGCAAGGAGTGTGCGTGCTACTTCGGATGGCGTCTTGCATCGTCAACCCTGAACTAAAATTTGATTTAGTTTGATTCTTTGAACCGAACGTCACCACTGCCGATAGATACAAAAACATTGCCGTGAGCGTGTAAGATATGCTGCTGCATGAATAGACAGATCTAGGCAGGTGGAGGGTTTCATAGGAACTCTGTTAACGCGCTGCAGGACTAGCTTACAGCAAACAATGAACCAGACTATTTAAATGTTGAGCGAGCATTCTCATTGGCTGCAGGATCAGCAGAGGCCAATCAGCTTGAGCCATGTGGTAATGGTGTGATTGCTTGCCGATGCAATCAGCATGACTGAACTAGTTATATACACACAAGATCAATGAATGTCAATTTTTTTGGTAGCAACAGCAACACAGAACAAGGTGTCAACACCCTTAAATAATATTATTATATATTTTCAAGTATATGCGTATTCAAAAATGTGCAGGTGATGACTTTGGCAGTTACTTTTGCTTTAATTTCATTTAGAGTCAAAGTCTTCACCCACTAAGACGTTCAACATCACCTCCACATTTCCTGTATCAGACCCCTGCTGGACGCTGCTGTTCAGTCTGTGTCCTGTGTGTGCTCTTCTCTTCTCCATCAGTGTGTACTGCCTCTGTCAGAGGAAAACTACAGGTGATCATTCACTCCTGAACCCATTTCCTTCACCAGAGCTATGTTTGATTTTTTTGATATCATAAGATTTGCTTTGAATCATCAGTGTTACAAAATGAACCATGTATAATATTACAATCAGTTATGCAAACATGCATAAAATGCCTTTTGGCTCTCCAGCTGAGTTTTGATCTTTGTGAACAATGAAATGTATTTTAAATGTCATGCTGATTATATTTTCTGAATCAAGTTCTCTTATTTTAATATTTTGTAGTTTCTGCAGCAACACAGACTGAGAATAGCTTTTTTGAGGTACTGCATTACTTGTGCACATCCTGACAACCCATATATCAAACATTTCTCATTTTTAACAAATTAAATACTCATCTACAATTTGTATTTTGTATATTAATGTTGTTGATATTTTCCAGCGAGAAGATGAAGTTTGTTACGCATCACTGAACACGCTGTCCCTGCTGAAGAAAAAGAGATCGCAGAGTTCAGACTTGAGTACTTACACCGAAGTCAGAACATGAACTGCCAAAGAGGATTCTGTTGTAATCCTCAAAGATGCAATACAAAGTCTTGCTATTTACTATCATATAACAGGCATTACTCAGGGCTACTGCAAATTGAAAGGGTTTTGGTTGTTATTAACCTGTTGTTATTATCTGACGCGCTTCTGTCTGCTGTTGTATGTACAGTTCAATCTGAGAGCCAATCCTGACTGTGCAAATATAGCCATCTTGTGTGCACATTAGGTCTTGTTAGACTGGTAGATCTAGTGTTATTTTACTTTAGGGAGGGTAACTTTTTTTTTTTTTTATGAAACAATTCTGCAATCATGATTATTGTTAAAATTAATATTCATATTGTTTTGCTGCGCTGTCTACTGTTTGAGCTTGCCTGTTTTTACAATGGATAAAAAGAGTGCCATTACAAACCATTTGGTCTTCAAACTAAATAAAAGTCACGCTGGTTCGCGAAAAGGAAAATATTTGCAAAGGAAAAAGATCATGCACATGCGGTCTCCTCTCTCACACAGAAACGCATAGACTTGCATGTTGTCATTCTTAATTTTGATGACAATGATTTTATAAAAATATTTTTTCATGCTCAGTCATATCACCCTGTAGTCCAAGACTGGTTGCCCACTGAAGCTAAGCAGGGTTGAGCCTGGTCAGTACCTGGATGGGAGACCTCCTGGGAAAACTCATGTCTGTGTGGTTCCTAATGCCCCAGTAAAGTGATGGGGACACTATACTGTAAAAAGCAAGGACCTGACTGTCTGTGGTCATAAAAAAAAAAGCAAAAAAAAAAAGCATGCAGTTAAGCACTAAAATGTCAAAAACTGTTCTGCCTTTTATGTTTAAACTGTCGGACAATGATGGAGAGACTCAAGAAGAAGAAGTGACAACGTAGAATGCAACAGGACGTTTCTGAATGGTTAGTTGATGAATTTATGTTGGAGTTAAATATCTGCAATTAGCATATTCTGTCATGATAATCTATAAAATCGCTGGTGTGGGAAGTGTTGTAAGATGCCTACAGAGTGACATGCTATTGCATTTGTGTTACGTACTGTATTGCATGTGAAAAGACGGATGCGACAGCTTGAGCTGCAGACTCACAAATGTGCTTGACAGCAACTACTCTTCCTCTTCTCAACATGGACTGCGTGTTCCCGGGGGCGGGGTTTATGTAAATTTTAGGGTTAGTGATGTCACTAACCCGGCAGGAATGTCGCGTAGTCCCTACCAGCCGTTTGTTGTAGTCCTTAAAAAACGATTTCTTTAAAAGCAAATATCTGCCTTTGCTTTAAACTTTAAGCGTTGAAGCTTTGCAGTTATTGTATATGCTCAGCAACATTACACACTAACTAAAGTTAGAAAAGTAAAATCATAATCAACCACCCCTTTAAATTTGTAATCCCACAGGGATGTGAAATGTGAAAACTGGTGGGACAAATAATCTGTACTCCCTCAATCTGTTATTGAGATTCACACTGCCCTAAATAATAATAATAAAAATGAAATAAATGATATGAGAGTCACACAGTATTAATGCATAGGCTACAATATTATATTTAGCATAAAGAGAAACATTTTAAGTAAATAAATACTTTTATTCAGCAACGACGCATTAAAATGTTACAAATGATACAAGTAAATGCTGCTCTTTTTCATTTTTCAAAAGAACGAAGAAAGAATAAAGCAGCACAACTATTATCAACACTAATAATGTTTCTTGAGCACCAAATTAGCATATTAGAGTGATTTCTGAAGCATCAGGAGGAATGATGCTGAAAATTTCACTTTAAAACTGTAAAATTACATTTTTTAAATTATTAAAATAGAAAAAATATGTAAAAATATTGCACAATATTACCGTTTTTGAAACACCTTTCATATGCATCAAAAATCTTACTGACCCCAAACTTTTGAATGGTAGTGCCTCCTGACATTCCACGACACATTTATGTCCTCCATGGACGGTTCCACTTATTATGTAGCAAAAGTAGACGAGTTTGCAGTACTGACTGTAAAAGTAGATTAAAAATACTACCCATATTTACTTCAATTTTAGAACAAAGGAGTTTTATTTAAATATTCAAGTGAGCATCATGAAAAAGTAGGAGAAACGATCATTTACATACCTTTAAAATGAACACAGTCATGAATCAAACACCTTGTTCATGCCAGCAATTAAAGCAGTCACGCTTGGGTTGGAAGCACAATGGCACTTCGCAAGTCGCACACATGATTGGAGTTTTCTGGTGGCAGAGCCTGCACTTACGTCTACCAGTAGTACTGTCCGACATGAAGTACTTGGGATTGTGGGATCCTTCAGTAACTGATGATTCAGAAGAAGCTGAGGAAGTCACAGGAGGAGAAGACGAGGAAGGAGCTGGTGCAGAGCCAGACCGGTCCTCATCATCCATTTCAGTTAGCTCTAAAACAAGCTTCTCTAGGAATGCCTTTCGCGTCAGTGCTTTTTGTTTTTGTATCTTTGCCACCAGTTCATACAAAATGAATGCATTCTCCACGGCGATGTCCAAAAGGTGATAAAAAATACATTGATACCACTTTTTTGGTTTATTTAGCACTCTGTAATGCCCAGTTACAAAACTGGCTGGATCCATTGTCCCCACGTTCCTGGGTGGAGAGAAAAAAGCTACTGTTGAGAATAAATGCGTATGCACAATAAAACAACTCAAATGGCCGTTAACACAAACCTAGTTGAGCAAACTCTGAGTTTCAGAGTAGGTTAAAGTAGACAAAACCAAACAAATTCAAGCCGGTTTAGGTTCACAACTCTCACTATAAACATTCTGTGTTTAAGTCTTATGAGAGAGTCGGCACAATTCACTTTCCTACAGAAGATTAAGAGATCAGTATGAAAAATATCATGAATTTAAATGCATTTACAAAACATAAAAAAAGTTTGAGAAGTTTGAGAAGGTAGCTGAAAGAATATATTAATTAATAATACTCTACTATTGCAAGTGAATCAACTGAGTATATTTAATTTATTTAGAATTACAAAGAGCTTAAAAAAACATTCAGCGATTTATTTATATTTATGTATTTATATTAATTGAAATTAAAGTTGGATATTAATTGTCAAAATATAAATGCCTATCTGTGGTTATGCATTAAAGATATAATATATAAAATAAATATAATAAATAATAAGGAAATTTCTTTCATTCTGAACTGCTTTCATTTGCAGATGTGTCACTTCGCTCACAGCTGATTTGCCCAGGTTAAGTTTGCGATCTCCAACCCAGAATAAAACCTGCTCTGGAGCAGTTCAGCTGTGTAGAGTTTGCTTAAACTAAACTTACCAGGGTAGCTAGCCTCTGAAACCGACTTCAAGAAATAGGCAAAGGAACATCACTGAAATTCTACTAACCTGTTGTAGTCCAACACCGCAGCTGGAATGGGGGCCTGCACAAGGGTCTGATATGCATCACCCTTCACCTTCCTCTGCACAGTATCACCTTCATAGGCTTTATGGAAGGTGGAGCACATCTGCACTTCCTTTGAGTCTTTCCACTCAACAAACAGCAGCTCGTCATCCCTAATCCAACGCATGGTGCCGCGTGGAGCGTTCCGTCTCAGTCTGTTAACATCATTTTTTGGGAAACCTTTCCTGGTCGGCAAAACAGGGCCACAAGCCCAGACCTTTTTACCTAGAAGGTTCCGGAAGAGTGTTGGGCTGGTGTAAAATTTGTCTAGAAACAGTTTGTACCCAGAGCCCAACATATTTTCATCCACCAATGCCATAACGGACTCATAACTCAAGCCCTCGCTCTGTGAAGAACATGACTTCCCCTCGTAAATAAAGAAGTCCCACGTATAGCCAGAGGTGCAGTCTGTCAGTGCAAAGAGTTTGTATCCTCTATCTGCAGGTTGGTTTTCGATGCGTCGTTTGAGTCCAGTTCTAGGCTGTGCTGCTACTATTCTTTCATCAATGGTGATGTTCTGAAAGGGATGAAAAAATGTCTTGCAAGCCTCCCTAATGACTTGATACAGATGTATAATTTTACCCAACCGTTCATAGGCTGCAGTTCCCTTCTTCGAGTCATTTTTCTCATCCTCCTTGGTATTACTGAAATGAAGAGCATTGGCGATTGTCACAAATTTTTTATAAGGCATGACTTGTGCAGGAAAGGATGGACTGAAGTACTGTGATTCATTCCAATATTCTGTCAGCAAAGAGCACTTCACGAGACTTGTGTAAATGACCAGTGCTATGTACGACTTCAAGTCTTTCAGAGAAATGTCGAGCCAACGATCACGCACATCTTTGCACTTGGTCCCATAGTCATTTGTGTGCCCTACAATAGATTGCATCATTGTCCTTGGAAACAACAGTTGAAAAAACTGCAAAGGATTGCTGCACCAACTCGGTAAAAACTTTGGCCCAGGTTCTTGGAGAGGAGTGAATTTCAGCTGAAGCGGTTCAACATCTGCTTCATCTGAGCTGTGCCACCTTTCTGTTGACACAGCAGAGAAACCATCACTCTCCCTGCCATCCCAATCAACAGTAGATGATGTGAAGGACAGACGGGATCTCTTTCTCTGCTGTAGGTTTTCCTCTAAATCACAGTCCTCCTCTGCTGTGTAAATGTCACATGAAGGCCTATTATATGATACAAGAAGAAATACAAAACAGGATTAGCTGTTGATTGATTTACGTAAATTGATTATTGTGAATTGATTTTTGCATTTGATTTATCTGCTTAGACCAATGCATAAAAAATTCACTCTATTATATATGACAGCAGGTACCGCTTATAGAAAAGCAGATACACAGCGGTTACTCCACCCCGTTCACTTCAAACGGCTTTTTTATTGGCTTTAAACAAGGACAAGAGTTTGTTCTGGATTCTTTCTTTGCTATTTATTGTTCATTGATGATGTTCATAATTTTCTTTACAGTGCGATGGAAAAGTAGCCTGGCAAGCCAGACCCACATCAAGATGTTGGGTCTGGGAACTCACCATTGGCAGGGCTCAATCCGAGGGGCGGGATAAACGGTTGTCTACAACCAACCAGAGCGTTTTCCCACCAGCAGAGCTAGCTGATAGATTAAACTTTTGCCGTATCCGGTTGGCAAAACTACGAACACATCTTCCTTTTTTTAAGAATGACTTCAGTGCCGTTCTTTGTTCTTTTCTCAAAGAAAAGCTTAACTCCAAGTCTTCCAGAGTCGCGGCCAAAGCCGATTCGAAAGACCGCTGTTCGCCAGCAGCAGCAGCCATTCTTTGTTTTCAAGCATAGACAGTAAAAGAAATGGACATAGCGACCCCATAGACTCAGTCAATTAGAAGCACTCACTTCCTGATGGCTGAGCGTACTGCGCAGACTCAGACTGAGCTTGACGACATAGATGTGATGTGAGCAACCCGTCTGTCTTTTAGTAGCTGTGCCAAGAGAAATCTGAATCATTCCCTTCCGAATCTTGCAGAGACGGAGAGCGTGAGTAGGAGCTGTCCATGAGCTAGGAGCAGGAGAAACTTTATGACTCTTTATGGGCTTCTCCCTTGACTTTATGCCTCCACGTCCCCCCGATTGCCTGCGAGCTTCTCCTCCTGTCCATACGGTAATTACTCAACTGTGCGACCGAGAGTCGTGACGCAATCGTTAGCCTATTTTTTACAAAAACTGCTTCTGTGGGGCCATAACGTAAGATACAAGGTAATGGAGCCTTTTATACATTTTCCTGTTTCTTTAGAAATAAATAATGGACAAATGGAGTCTTCAAACGCCTCAGATGTAAAGTTATTCGCTGTCAAAGTGACGCCAAAATGAATGGGAGTCAATGGAATGCTAACAGCAGGTGATAGTCTGCTAATCAATGGCGGCCCCCAGGGAAGGTACGCTTTCCGGGTGATGGATTACCCCCTTGGTTTTCAAGCAGCAGCGAACCGTCGCAACTCAGCCGTCCTTATGTTAAGCCTGCCCGCCGATGTGATTGGCCAGACTAGAGTTTGGTTTTTCCAGCTCGAAAGCCAATGGAGAGTTGCTAGACCACCCTGGCTGCAAGATAAAGTTTGCTGCCGCTAGGATGCGTCTAGATTTCTAGGCTAATGGAAAAGTGATGAGAACACTTCTCCGTAAAAAAATCTGTTGCATTGATGGCATGATGCAAATGTTCATGTCAGTCTGAAAAGATGCATTAACAGCCGTTTTTGTAAGGAATGTCCGTACAATTAGATTTATTTGCATCAAGCATAATATTTACCCCACATCATAAATGTAATCGATAAAATACATAAAAAAAAATATGAAGAAAATGTGTAGAAAAACTCACCGATCTAAAACAGAGTCAAGGCCATCCATAAACATTTCCTCTGCTGTGCTGTCCACACTGCTGGCCACACTGTCCCGGTCACACACATCAGTGTCTTCACCACTTTCTGAACTGTCCTCCACACTATTCTCAGTACTTTTCTTTGGATCCATCTGAGAGTACTGCAGACCAATCCTTGCGGATGTTTGCTGCTGAATAATCAGTGGCCAGTGTATGTGTTAGGTAAACAAACAAACCACAAGGCATTAACGTCTATGCACCGCATAGTTGGCATTGTTGACTACAGACAAACTCATACCCCAGTTTGTCAGTGTCTTTAAACGAACGCTAAAAGCTTTACCTTAAAAAACGCAGTAAAGCTTTACCTTAAAGCCTGTATGTAATCTAAAAGCACCACAAACAAATAATAATAAATAAATAAAAAAAACCAATACACAACCGTTTCGAACATCAGCCATAAAACTGACACAACTCACGTGCTAGGGTAAGAGGGATATCAGCAACAACGGTGTTCATTTGTACTCCGCGCGAGAGTCCCAGGAAATGGCGTGATGAGTGAAAGGAAGTATTTCCCGCGAATCTGTTCAGGCGGTGTATGACAGGTACATTCCAAGACGTAAGCTCCGCCCATTTCCTCTGCAGTGAGCAGCCTCTCAAACATTGGTCATTCATTTCACTTAATAATTTTACAAATACTTTTAGTTTTGAAAACGTATAATAAAATGTTTCACATTTGACTGCATTTATGCCTATTATGTGATACAATTATTTCCTTCATGTTCATGTTGTAACAAATACTAGCTACTTAAAGACACAGAGTATAGGCATTCAATGTCAAATATACTTTGTTAATAAGCTAATAAGACATATATATGCAAGTATGCATATATATCACATGTATATATATATCACATTTACACTTAATGTTGTCACATCTTCCTGGTTAAATAAACATGACAAATAGAGAAACCAAATACAATTCTATTTTGTAATTTACAACAACTATGTAATTAAAATTATATTAATTAAAACCAAGTATAAATCTCAAGTTAAAGCATTTTTACATTTATTTCCAGAATAATACCTAAAGGCTTTTTTTTTTTTGCATGTCAAAGTAAATACATTATTCTTATTAATTTAGCTATATATTTTTTCATAAATATTTTACATTAAATAGGCCTACGTCACATGCTGTGTCTTTAAGTAGTATAATTTGTAACAACATGAGCATGGAGATAATACGATCACATATAATCAAATGGGAAACACTTTACAACCTGTTAATATAGTTTTAAAATAAAAATAGTTGTCTTGCTGTAGCATATATCATTGAATTAACAATAAAACTATTGTTTTTGTATCCTTTAACATTAACAATGATTAATAGGCTAGATTGCTTATTTTACATCATGATATCTTATGCATGTATAACTAGAAAAGTGACTATTAAAAGTATTGTTGTTAAATATTGTAGATATTGATCCGATCCAAATCCATGTGGAAATAGGGAACCATCATATTTATCGCAACTCCACCCTGTGGCTGCGGGTGTGAAACTGCTGGCCATGCGGTTCTGCTGTTGTTTTTCAGCCAGTTAATAATATCATACATAAAACATACATAAAATGTAGATAATTTAATACGATTTAAAACATATTTATTCCAGTTTACAATTTTTGTACAATAACGACCCTTAATATGGTAACATTCACTGAAGCCATAAATGCCAATCATTGAAACAGTCCCTCTCAGGCTGAAAGCACATCATCACAAGAGTTGTCTGGTTGCAGAGCCAGCACTTCCTTCTACCCGTGTTGTCTGATGTGATGTTCCTTGGCTTGTGGAAAGAAGAGGGAACCACTGAGGAGGAACTGCTAAAGAGGAAGCTGAGGAAACTGGTGCCAAATCCTAAGGACCAATTTCTGTAAGCTCTAAAACAAGCACCTCCAAGAATGCCTTTCGGGTCAAAGGCTCCATGTTCTTTCTCTTAGCCATTAGTTCCTGCATGATGAATGCATTCTCTACAGTGATGTCCAAAAAGTGATAAAAAACACATTGATACCACTTCTTCGGTTTATGTAGAGCTCTGTAATGTCCAGTAATGCAATTAGATAGATCCACAGCCTCCATGTTCCTATGTGGAAATATAACATGCATATTTCAAACTTTAAGCAGTTAAATACAGTAAATTATGGAAGCTTATTTCTCACAATTGCAAGTTTATACATTTTAATAAGAATAAGAATACATTTTACTTACTTCTTGAAGTCCAACACCGCAGCTGGAATGGGGACCTGCACATGGGTCGGTTGAGCGTCACCCTTCACCTTCCTCTGCACAGTATCACCTTCATAGGCTTTATGGAAGGTGGAGCACATCTGCACTTCCTTTGAGTCTTTCCACTCAACAAACAGCAGCTTATCATTCCTAATCCAACGCATGGTGCCGCGCGGAGCGTTCCTTGACAGTCTGTTCACAGTTGTTTTTGGGAAACCTGCCCTGTTTGCCCATACAGGGCCACAAGCCCAGACCTTTTTACACAAGAGGTCACTGAAGAGTGTGGGGCTGGTGTAAAATTTGTCTACGAACAGTTTGTACCCAGAGCCCAACATATTTTCATCCACCAATGCCATAACGGACTCATAACTCAAGCCCTCGCTCTGTGAAGAACATGACTTCCCCTCGTAAATAAAGAAGTCCCACGTATAGCCAGAGGTGCAGTCTGTCAGTGCAAAGAGTTTGTACCCCATGTTTGGAGATTCGTTTTTCATGCATCGCTTGAGTCCAGTTCTAGCCTGCGGTGTCACCATTCTTTCAACAATGGTGATGCTCTGAAAAGGATGAAAAAACGTTTTGCAAGCCTCCCTAATAACTTGATACAGGGGTTGAATTTTACCCAGCCGTTCAAAGGCTGCTGTTCCTCTCCTAAAGCGGTTCTTCTCGTCCTCCCTGCTGTCGCTTAGATGAAGAGCTTTAGAGATTGACCGAAATTTCTGGTAAGACATGACTTTTGCAGGAAAGGACAGACTGAAGTGCTGGGAAACACTCCAATAGTCAGTCAGCGAAGAGCACTTGAACATACCCATGTAAATGACCAGTGCCATGTACGACTTCAAGTCCTTTTGACAAATATTTTCCCACACCTTGCCCTTTCTCTCTTGGCACTTGGCTCCATAGTCATTTGTGTGCCCTACAATGGTCTGCAACATTGTTTTTGAAAACAACAGTTGAAAAAACTGCAAAGGACTGCTGCACCAGCTCGGTAAAAACTTTGGTCCAGGTTCTTGGAGAGGAAAGAAATTCAGCTGAAGTGGTTCAATATCTGCTTCATCTGAGCTGTGCCACCTTTCTGTTGATACAGCAGAGAAACCATCATTTTCACTCTCCCTGCCACCTCCATCAGCAGTGGAAGACAGACGGGGTCTCTTTCTCTGCTGTAGGCTGTCCTCTGAATCACAGTCCTCCTCTGGGGGGTAAATGTCACACGAAGGCCTATTGCATGATACAAGAAAAAAAGAAAAAGGAATTAGCAATGTACTTCACAACTCTGTTGACTAAAGGCCAGTTCACACCAACACAAATATTTGGTTTGATTTTTGTATTCAATTTGACTTTTCAGACCAATGTGCAAAAACTGGAAGAAAGGATGAATGAACATGCAAATACTCACTTCAGAAATGAAGAGCTTTTTGATGAAATCTGAGTGAGTTCTGTCTCTCCATTGACAGCTACTCAACTACCACTTTGACGCTTTAAAAAGTTCATCAAACAGTCACTTTATATGATGAGCAGATTCAATTTAGGCTTTTATTCACATATAAACTTTAATTAGCAAACAAACAAAAGCTCAACCGAACCTGCTTGATGCGCAAGAACAAACCTTGATTGGTTGGAAAGATTTGTTCTTGCAGAAGCTCAAACGTGCGTAACACGAGAATGAACCAAATCGTGCGTAACACGAGAATGAACCTCATGGTTTACTTTCGAGGGCGGTAACTTCTACATTGAGTCAGCTGACGCTGCGGGATCTCCTCCCTTCTCCACTTTTGTTGAAATCTTACGCCAGCTTGGAGCAGCTGGCCAATTGTCACGAAGTATGCCAATACTGACAGGCCCGCGGGCAGTATAAAATGCATGGGCGCGACAATTGCGTCAGAATCTCTTACTTCATGCTGCCATCGTGGAAGCTGCACCGGAGGACTAGCAACCTTTTTCTCCAAGCATCCGATGGCGTCACTTTGCCAGATTTGTGTGGGCCCCCCTCGACCCGCCCGACAACCATGAGTTCTGCGTTGCCTGCCTGGGCCTCGCCCACGCCGAGGCAGCCTTCAAAATGGACTCCATTTGCGTTCATTGCGCCGACCTGACGGTACGCACTTTGAGAGCCAGAAGGGAACTGGCTCGAGCGACAACGGGGACAAGGCCCACTGCTGCCAGCGAGTCGCTGGTGGGCCCTCCCCCCGCCTGGAAGCAATGATGATGACGACAAGACCTGGGGCTGTCGTCACCACGCTCGCCTGTCCTTTATATGGATGCGAGCTTTCGCCCCTCTTCCTCTTCTTCACTGGGCATGGACCTCAGCCTGCCGTCCACGCCGTGCAGATTCACTGTCCACCTGGCTGACAAGGCCTACGCATCTGCAGGCGAAGCAGCATCTGCTCTTCAATCCATGGCTATACTGCAGGTGTTCCAGGTATGTTGAACATTCGCCAGTTCCTGCTTCCTCCTCCCCTGAACTTTGCTACATTGGTGCCGAAATCAGGGAGGAAGGATCTCCATTGACACATCCCGCCGCCTCCTTACCAGAACTAGGAACTTTGCTACAGGATTATTTATTATGAATATACAATTTTCCATCAAACCCCCACACTTACTACAATTACTGTTATGATAGCAAAGGACATTTTAAATAAGTAAAAAATAAATAATAAAAATAAACCACACACATCATAAGTGCTAAAATATATTAAAAACTATAAAGAAAATGTGTAGAAAAACTCACCGATCTAAAACAGAGTCAAGGCCATCCATAAACATTTCCTCTGCTGTGCTGTCCACACTGCTGGCCACACTGTCCCGGTCACAACTATCTTCATCACTACTTCCTGAACTGTCCTTCACACCCTTCTTAGTACTTTTCTTTGGAGCCAGCGGAGAGTACTGAAGATCAATCCGTGCGGATTTTTGCTGCTGAATATTAGGGGAGTAAACTGATTCAGTGGCTAGCAATAGTATCCAGCTGCAGAGCCAGCAGTTTCAGACCAGCAGCCACACGATGGAAATGAGGGGTGGGGCTTATATAACTAATAGAGTAGCTTTACCCATACGTGTAATTTTCTTTTACAAAATATGAGCTATTTTCACATGGATTTTAACCAGATCGATATCTGCAATATTTAACAACAATACTTTAAAATAGTCACTTTATGTTAATACATGCATAAGATATGAAGAGTTCAGATGCAAAAGCCTCTAAGTGCCATCTAAAAATTTCATTTTTATCAAGCTCGTATATTTAAGTTCAGTAATTTCACTTAAATGACAATTAATTGGTAATTTTCATTGCCATTTAAGTGAAATTACTGAACTTAAATATACAAGCTTGATAAAAATGACCATTCTAGAAGAAATTTTCAGATGGCTCTTCATATGTACAATGAGCTATATTTTTTAAGGTAGTGCAACACTATTAACTGTATAAGCTGCACCCCTCACTTCCGTTCTGGTGTCCCTGGTGAAAAAATAATATGCTAAGTATATTTGCAGTCAGGCCCACGAGCCGGGACTCGAACTTGGGTCTCCCGAAACACAATGACGCTACATTATGGTCAATGACGCACACTTTGTGTTCACTTCAATGTGATTTCATGACATTTAATGAAAATCTGCTTTCAACAGTAGTGACAATTAAAAAAAAAAAAAAAACTTTTTCATTTAGTAAATGTTTTTCATTAAATAAAACGATGTTCTTGGTACAATTTATGGTTGAATTTCAGTTTTCTGTAATGTCTATTCAATGTATACATGAATAAAACTATATATAAAAAAAGAATAATAATAAAAAAAGAAATACATTTATAGTCTGTAAAGACCTTTTTTTATAGTTTTATTGTTACTGGCTAAATATTATGATTTTCAAGTTTTGAATGATTTCATGTTTTATTAATATTAATAAAGGCAGACACATTAAAGGGTCATGAAACCCCCCTATTTCAGCTCAATTCTAGCTCACAATCTTTTGGAAAAATGCAACTTAATTGGGCGGGCGTGGATGGCTGTGAGAAGCTGGCAAAGTTAAAGTTTAATAAAATACACTGACACCTTATTTTTGTCCTTTCAAAAGTAACTGAATGCCCTGCTATTATATATATATATATATATATATATATGAGCCTACAGTAATCGTAACTGCATTTAAAACATATTCATGTACATGTAGAATAATAATAATGTCATTATAAAATATTTATTTGTTTATATACACTCTTTAAATGCATATTTCAAAATAATTAATTTTCCGCTTAAAACAAAACGTTCCATACATAGCCTAGATCTGCGCGCCCCCTGAACCCCCATAATAAAGATGGACAGTCAGTGACAGAAATTTGCACGAATTAAGCGTACGTTCCGTAAAGTTACAATTGAGGTATTATCGAAGTATCTAAATTTTAACAACGAGTGCTTATTTAACAAAAGGCAAGTAATACGGCCAGGGTTACATTTTAGACACACACACACACACACACACACACACACACACACACACACACACACACCTCTGAAGGGATAGAATTTCTAGAAAAGTCCACGGGACTTGGTACCGCATCACTCGCAAGTCGCAACCTGCATTTATGAACAAGGCCGAAGTCCACCATTCTCCAGTTGTCGAAGCTCTCTCGAGAAAAATGGTTGCTACACACACATAGTTTAGATGTGTCCGAGGTTGATGGCCAACCAACCGCCCGCAGCCAGAGTCTAGCCCTGGCAGCATCGCGGGGAAAGATATGCAACGCACTGGACCCTTTGCACCACGAAAACAAACACTTGCGTCCCATTATTGCCTCTCTCATTTACAACGCGATATCACATACAAGTCAGACATTGGAAAGATCCACGTGGTGTCATGAATATTAAGAGACACGCGTCTTCTCATTGGATAAGAAAACAGACACCGATGAGTCATCAAAGTACTCTACTATGGAAAGCGAACGGGGACAATTCTCTTTAAACGAAACGCGTGAAATTTGACAGTGTAGTAAAATACATGAAGACTGTTTTTTTTTTTTTTATAGGCTTTATAGACAGACAGATTGAGAATTGACTCTTGAAGGACCAGCACCACATCCTCTTCTACCACTATTTGAAGAATCCATCTTCCAGAATTTGACAGTAAGTTTTGGAGTTCATTTTTAGTCCATCTCTGCAAAACGGACTTCAGGATAGGAGATGGATTTTACTACACTTCAGCTTTGTGATTCTTATTAACAGGGGGTACATTTTAGGATTCTTTACCTAACCCAAGTCTCTGAGATCCTGACACCTTGCTCTTCTGGAGACTCCAGGTAGACTAAAGGGTTCCTGATGGTTTCACACTTAATTCTTCACCTTAATTCTTCATTCTTTTAAAGTTAACATGTGTCTTTTCTTCTCCACCTGTTTTTGTCTGACCCTGCTGACCTAATGTGTATTTCACTGTCCAATGGTCATGCCTTAACTGCAATTTCTAGTATTGCATTCTTCTCATGGGTATTTCCTAATTTTTGACTTTTCAGTCTGAGTTAAATCTCTTTTTTGGCTTATTTTATCTGTAAAAGAAAAAGTGCCTTAAAAAAAATAAGCCATTTTTCAATCATTTTAGCCTTCATGAACAATTATACAGGACAGGTGCTGGTCATAAAATTAGAATATCATCAAAAAGTTGATTTATTTCAAGAATTCAACTTAACAGGTGAAACTAATATAATATATAGACTCATTACATGCAAAGTGAGATATTTCAAGCCTTTATTTGTTATAATTTTGATGATTATGGCTTACAGCTTATGAAACCCACGAAATCAAAATCCCAGAAAATTTGAATATTACATGAAATCACACAGTAATTACACAGTAATACCATGGTCATTGAACCAGGTTTTGGTTCTTTTGGCAGTGTGGGCAGGTGCAAATCCTGCTGGAAAATGAAGTCAGCATCTCCATAAAGCTTGTCTGCTGAAGGAATCATGAAGTGCTCTGAAAATGTCCTGGTAGACGGCTGCGTTGAGTGGACAGCACAGTGGACCAACACCAGCCGATGACATGGCTCCCCAAACCAACTCAGACTGTGGAAACTTCACACTGGACTTCAAGCATCTTGGATTGTGTGCCTCTCCATTCTTCCTCCAGACTCTGGGACCTTGGTTTCCAAATGAGATGCTAACTTTGCTCTCATCAGAAAAGAGGACTTTGGTCCACTGTGCTTTATTAAATCCAGAGTCAACGCAGCCGTCTACCAGGACATTTTCAGAGCACTTCATGCTTCCTTCATTTTCCAGCAGGATTTGCACCTGCCCACACTGCCAAAAGAACCAAAACCTGGTTCAATGACCATGGTATCACTGTGTAATTACTGTGTGATTTCATGTAATATTCTAATTTTCTGGGATTTTGATTTTGTGGGTTTCATAAGCTGTAAGCCATAATCATCAAAATTATAACAAATAAAGGCTTGAAATATCTCACTTTGCATGTAATGAGTCTATATAATATATTAGTTTCACCTGTTAAGTTGAATTCTTGAAATAAATCAACTTATTGATGATATTCTAATTTTATGACCAGCACCTGTATATCACTTATAAATGATTAAATACAAAATTAATTGTAGTTATTACGATTAATGTGGTTTGGAATTGGTAAAATGTGCCTAAAAAAAAAAAAAAAAAAAGATCAGAAAATCAACGTGCCTAATAATTCTGCACGCACTGTAATGTACTAATTTCACTATAGCACTCATCAGCCTGCAGCATCCAAGACGATGTTTACTGTAAACAACACAGAGACAGAACAGCAAACAAACTATAGGGTCATAGCAGAACTCATGTCTACATTTGTGTTTAAAATAGTTAGTTTTTAGACTTTATCAACAGTTTGTTTTGTTTTTTTAAGTTTTTAAACATTTATCACCACTTGTGATTCACAAAGTGAAAATTAATTTTAAGAAGTTTGTTTCTATCCAGTTGGCTATTGGCTTTTACCGATAAAACAGACACTTTAACTCTTGTTCTGAGGACATAGTTTAACCTGCTAACTTATTTGACTTTTGTTTACACAACAGCTCTGACAAAAACAATATGATAATAAAAGGTTTTGGGTTGAACATCAAATTGCAAAAACATTAGGCTACTATGTGAAAGTGAATAAAGTTATGTGTGTGTGTGCATGTGTGTGTTTTCAGTTATAAATATATGCGGTTTAAGTTATAGCCTATACACTTTTGAAAATAACTTAAAACAAACATTTAATAACCTATATAGATAAACTATATAAAGGTGTACTTGTGGTAAATGTGCAAGGATGCCCACAGAACATGCTGCAATTGACGCGCAAGGTAAACTAGTAAAACTGTAGGGACTGCAGCATCTTTGAGCAGTGGCTTCTTCGAAAAACCAGCATTGAACTGTTCCTGATTGAAGAAGCAGTCACTGTGAACTGTGCAGAGCAGACGGTAAAGGTCGAACTAACTGCTGTGGTATTTCTGAATAAATAAATATTAGCCACTGACTGTTCTCTTATGTTGTCCTGACGGTGGGCAGTGCTCGGGGTGGTGACTGAGAAGTTCTGACATCACAAAATACGGAAGTCACAACGGCTCGTGAAAAGGCACAGCTAGGCTACTTTATGCAGGCTGTGTGCATTTGTCTGTGGATTGACTGTTTTGAAACTTATATGGTAGTTTCATAGCCACTACACCTCTGTTACCATGAAAAAAGCCAGGAAATTTCAGTTTTTGACAATGTGGGACCTTTAAAAGAGCACAGGCTGTAGTACAGAAACGTTAAAACTCAAACATCCTATCTTGTTTCGTAACCATGGCAAATTCACTTAAAACAGAACTTTTTAAAATCTTAAGTCAAATGTTAAGATAGGATGTTTCTGTAATACAGCCCCAACGTAGCATATCATTCAAGTGCCACGAACAAATGAGCACACAAGGTAGTTTACGTTTGAACAGTCAATAGCAAACACTTCAACAAATAATCAAACATACGTACAGGTTTTGATGAAGAGGCGCCAGACTGTCTGACCAAAGTGGGAACCGCTCCATTTTTCAGGAGTAGCCTTTGTGTATAGCCAGCGTTGTATTCTCCCAGGTTTAGGAAGCTGTCCTTTGTAAAATGCGCAGCACACAAGCGAACCTTTGGGCTGCAGCGCTCAGGAACAGTGTTAAAAATAAATTGTAACCATTGATTCCTAATTCCATCCGTCTTCGGAAGGCCAAACAAATGGGTTTTGTTTTCGCATCGGAACTCACAGCGTCCCCACGACATGATGCAAACACTCCAATTCACGAACTGACTGAAGCCTGCCAGTGCCAAGCCTCCTTTCTGCGCATGCATTTGGGTCCTTCCAAGCTGTGACGTATACGTTTGCGGAAGTGATATATTTTTTTATTTAATTCATATAGTTGTTGAACATCAACAGAAAGGCAGTAATAACTAAAAGATATACATGTAAAGAGAGAGAGAGAAATAGGAGGTTGTATATTACAAAACCAAAATCATCCAACAAAATAAAATAAAAATAATAATACTTTGCTTTGGGACTTTTCATCCCTATACTGTATAGTAGTTACCATTCGATCGGATATAGAATGTACACACACACACACACACACATATATATATATATATATATAAAGCAACAAATTATACCATATCTTCTTATCCTTAATTAACAAACCAAACCTAACAGTTTCCCAGAGAATCAGTCTTGCAGGTATTCTTTGTTGCATCCAGCTGAACGCATCATTCCAGAACGCGAAGTGTTCAACCATTTCTCTCTCTAACTTGCATTTTTCACATAAATTTGAATCCCCGACATTAAATCTTATTCGTAAAAATTCTTTCACAGGATGTATTTTAAGTGTTATCATTGAATATTTCAGATGTTCATTATTTAATCATCGGCATTAGAATACTTTAGATAATTTTCTCACACTTCAGAGGAGCAACTTAGATTGTATCTAAGATTGTAATTAGATTGAATTTCAAAGCTAAACAGTTACAAATTCTAATGTTAATATTTTATAGATTATTTATGATTAATATGATTTTGTTCAATGTTGTGACCCTAAACATTCAGTTTTTTTTGTGTGTGTAGAAAAACAGCAACAGTGAATGTGAAATGAGTGAATATACAGCAGCACACACACCTTGCTATTATATGCACAATCGTAGATTTATCAAAACCAGCAAGTACACAAACGCACACTCTATCATCTTTATCTACATTCTGATTGCATTGCTCATTGTTACAATATGTGTTCTTTCAAAATCTTCAACAATAGTTCTCACATGGTGTTAAAACACTAGTTCACAAGTATGGTTAAAATGGTAATTAAACCAAGCCCATTTAATATGCATGTTGATAAAACTCATGAAATGAAGTCGTAAATCCATTTCCAGTATGTTTTATTTGTAATATTTCAGCATCAGCAAGCCATCAATTACTGTGGATGATGATTTGGTCATGTGTGAAAAGTCAAACCTTCCAACTCCTTTACAAATGTAAAAAAAAAAAAAAAAAAAAACCCGACCTTTTAGGCCAATTGAAATATTCTGATAATTGAAATCAAGCAAAACACCACGACCCTTAACATGGTAACATTCACTGAAGCCATAAATCAAAAGCCTTGTTTTTCATGCCAATCATTGAAACAGTCCCTCTCAGGCTGAAAGCACAACAACATATCACAAGTCACACACATGACTGGAGTTGTCTGGTTGCAGAGCCTGCACTTCCTTCCACCAATGTTGTCCGGTGTGATGTGCTTCGGCTTGTGGAAAGCAGGAACCGCTGAGGAAGGGCGAGCTGAGAAAACTGGTGCTGAATCCTGAGGACTGATCTCTGCAAGCTCTAAAACAAGCACCTCCAAGAATGCCTTTCGGGTCATAGGCCTCTTGTTCTTTACCTTGGCCATCAGTTCCTGCATGATGAATGCATTCTCTACAGTGATGTCCAAAAAGTGATTAAAAACACATTGATACCACTTCTTCGGTTTATGTAGAGATCTGTAATGTCCAGTAATGCAATTAGATGGATCCACTGCCTCCATGTTCCTATGTGGAAATATAAAATGCATATTTCAAACTCTATACAGATAGAGTAAATTATGGAAGCTTGTTTCTGCTTGTTTTATCTCACAATTAAGACTCTTTTGCCACACAATTTCTCTCTCGCAATTTCAAGTTACAAACTCGTAAGTGCGAGTTTACATTTCGCAATTCTTTTTTTTGTGTTTGTTTCCACCACAGAATACAAAAAAAGAGGTAATTTCGAGTTCTCACTATACAGACTTTTTTCTCAGAATTGCGGAAAAGGCCAAATTGAGAGAACTTGGAATTGCACAAAAATAAGAATTCATGATTGTGATCTAAGAGTCGCAATTAACTTTTTTCTCTGAGACGAAAAACAAGCTTCCATAGCAAACGCATTGAAGACTGAATGCACAGGCACAATAAAATGGACAAGGAACAACACTGAATACATTTGACTTACTTCTTGAAGTCCAACACCACAGCTGGAATGGGGACCTGCACATGGGTCGGTTGAGCGTCACCCTTCACCTTCCTCTGCACAGTATCACCTTCATAGGCTTTATGGAAGGTGGAGCACATCTGCACTTCCTTTGAGTCTTTCCACTCAACAAACAGCAGCTCGTCATCCCTAATCCAACGCATGGTGCCGCGTGGAGCGTTCCTTGACAGTCTGTTCACAGTTGTTTTTGGGAAACCTGCCCTGTTTGCCCATACAGGGCCACAAGCCCAGACCTTTTTACACAAGAGGTCACTGAAGAGTGTGGGGCTGGTGTAAAATTTGTCTACGAACAGTTTGTACCCAGAGCCCAACATATTTTCATCCACCAATGCCATAACGGACTCATAACTCAAGCCCTCGCTCTGTGAAGAACATGACTTCCCCTCGTAAATAAAGAAGTCCCACGTATAGCCAGAGGTGCAGTCTGTCAGTGCAAAGAGTTTGTACCCCATGTTTGGAGATTCGTTTTTCATGCATCGCTTGAGTCCAGTTCTAGCCTGCGGTGTCACCATTCTTTCAACAATGGTGATGCTCTGAAAAGGATGAAAAAACGTTTTGCAAGCCTCCCTAATTACTTGATACAGGGGTTGAATTTTACCCAGCCGTTCAAAGGCTGCTGTTCCCCTCCTAACGCGGTTCTTCTCGTCCTCCCTGCTGTCGCTTAGATGAAGAGCTTTAGAGATTGACAGAAATTTCTGGTAAGACATGACTTTTGCAGGAAAGGACAGACTGAAGTGCTGGGAAACACTCCAATAGTCAGTCAGCGAAGAGCACTTGAACATACCCATGTAAATGACCAGTGCCATGTATGACTTCAAGTCGTTCAGATAAATATTTTCCCACACCTTGCCCTTTCTCTTTTGGCGCTTGGCTCCATAGTCATTTGTGTGCCCTACAATGGTCTGCAATGTTGTTTTTGGGAACAACAGATGAAAAAACTGCATAGGACTGCTGCACCTATTCTGCAAAATCTGAGGTCCAGGTTCTTGGGCCGGTTTGAAGTCTATATGATGTGGCTTAACATCTGCTTCATCTGAGCTGTGCCACCTTTCTGTTGATACACCAGAGAAATTATTTTCACTCTCCCTGCCACCTCCATCAGCATTGGAAGACAGACGGGGTCTCTTTCTCTGTTGTGGGTTGTCCTCTGAATCACAGTCCTCCTCTGGGGGGTAAAGGTCAGATGAAGGTCTATTGCATGACACAAAAAGAAAACAATAGGATTAGCAATGTACTACTTGGTGAGTAAAATGGTCATTTTGGTCTGTCCCACCTCAAGTCAGGCAAAAAAAAAATAAAAAAAAATCATAATTTTAATAAATAATTTAAAGAAACTATGTACTTTTATGTATTTGTGTGACTTTAGAAGCCCTTCAGCTAAGCGAGTGGAATGCACTGTTGTAGTTACAGTAGATAGCTGCCAAGAAAAAACATGTCGACTGATGAGATGAGCAGTAGTCCAACCATAACAAAATACTAGCAGGAATGACAGAAACATTTTAGTTTTCCTGAAATTATTGTAATGTTTTCACAGACTCTAGGTGCGTCCCAATTTGCGTACTTATGCACCGTTCTATACCATTTTGTCATAAATAGCATGTTCACATTAAAATACAAAAGAAGAAAGTGCACTTTAAATATCCGGATGATGCACTTACCTGAAAAAAGTGAAATATTGGACATAGGGCTGCACGATTTGGGGAAAATGTCAAATTGCGATAATTGAGGTCAATATTGCGATATGCGATATAATAAACAAATAGTTTCATGAGTCAACTTGCTTGGTTCTCAAGGAAAATAAATGCACACACAGATTAGTGATAATCAGCCTAAAGAAAAAAGTTCGTTAGTCAAGAGCAGTGAGTGTTTTTCTCTGTTCCCTTTGTTCTTTGATTAACTTTAGCGACAGATTATTTTTATTATTGTATTTTAACAAGAACAAAACATAATTTACATACAAGAGTACATATTACCATACATGTCAGGGGTAAAGAAAAATTATAATAATAAAAAAAATAATAGAAAAATAAAAAAGAATAACTTTAGCAGTGAGTGTTTTTCTCTGTTCCCTTTGTTCTTTGATTAACTTTAGCGACAGATATAATTAGTGGCTACTGTGTACTGTCCCTTTAAGACCAGCCGCTGTCAGAGACGCGGATCTCACACGCGCCTCATTCTTCCACGAGTCATCACAACTCTTCACGTTCATCATAATACTACTCTTATGTTATGAAGACACTCGACAAAAAGACATTTTGGCATAATTGTGTGTGTTATTGTTCGTTCAAGCTCGAAAGAGAACTGTATTTTGTCATGCTGTTTTGTGCGCACGCACGATATTAGCGCGAGTCTTTCTGTCTGTCACAGTCACAGGCAGCGCGTTCATTTTGGCATAGTGCTACATGTGTGTTGTTCGTTCTACCGCGAAAGAGAACTTGATACTGGCACGCGTCTGTGTGTGTGTGTCAGGAGGACATTCACAGGCAGCTCGTTCTTTTATGTCTTATCGCGCATGAATGGTTTAAAAGCATTTGCATTAATAAGTGTGTTAACAGCGCTAATTTGTTTATTTAATATAAAATCGCAGCATTTTGCGTCATATAATCGCGTAGGCTTGACATCGCGATTGCGATTGCGATACGATTAATCGTGCAGCACTAATTGGACACTTCAAGCACTCAACTTTTGCAGCTGTCAGAGGGGCTAACAGACTAACTGACAAAATAACCTTATAAAATGTATACACTTCACAGCTGAGTACATGGCCCACGATAGTTGTGTCCCAAATGATGCACTACAAACTTTGCACTTATACTAAGTGTTTGAATGTAAGTCACATTGCACACAATATACACTCACCTAAAGGATTATTAGGAACACCATACTAATACTGTGTTTGACCCCCTTTCGCCTTCAGAACTGCCTTAATTCTACGTGGCATTGATTCAACAAGGTGCTGAAAGCATTCTTTAGAAATGTTGGCCCATATTGATAGGATAGCATCTTGCAGTTGATGGAGATTTGTGGGATACACATCCAGGGCACGAAGCTCCCGTTCCACCACATCCCAAAGATGCTCTATTGGGTTGAGATCTGGTGACTGTGGGGGCCATTTTAGTACAGTGAACTCATTGTCATGTTCAAGAAACCAATTTGAAATGATTCGAGCTTTGTGACATGGTGCATTATCCTGCTGGAAGTAGCCATCAGAGGATGGGTACATGGTGGTCATAAAGGGATGGACATGGTCAGAAACAATGCTCAGGTAGGCCGTGGCATTTAAACGATGCCCAATTGGCACTAAGGGGCCTAAAGTGTGCAAAGAAAACATCCCCCACACCATTACACCACCACCAGCCTGCACAGTGGTAACAAGGCATGATGGATCCATGTTCTTATTCTGTTTACGCCAAATTCTGACTCTACCATCTGAATGTCTCAACAGAAATCGAGACTCATCAGACCAGGCAACATTTTTCCAGTCTTCAACTGTCCAATTTTGGTGAGCTTGTGCAAATTGTAGCCTCTTTTTCCTATTTGTAGTGGAGATGAGTGGTACCCGGTGGGGTCTTCTGCTGTTGTAGCCCATCCGCCTCAAGGTTGTGCGTGTTGTGGCTTCACAAATGCTTTGCTGCATACCTCGGTTGTAACGAGTGGTTATTTCAGTCAAAGTTGCTCTTCTATCAGCTTGAATCAGTCGGCCCATTCTCCTCTGACCTCTAGCATCAACAAGGCATTTTCGCCCACAGGACTGCCGCATACTGGATGTTTTTCCCTTTTCACACCATTCTTTGTAAACCCTAGAAATGGTTGTGCGTGAAAATCCCAGTAACTGAGCAGATTGTGAAATACTCAGACCGGCCCGTCTGGCACCAACAACCATGCCACGCTCAAAATTGCTTAAATCACCTTTCTTTCCCATTCTGGCATTCAGTTTGGAGTTCAGGAGATTGTCTTGACCAGGACCACACCCCTAAATACATTGAAGCAACTGCCATGTGATTGGTTGATTAGATAATTGCATTAATGAGAAATTGAACAGGTGTTCCTAATAATCCTTTAGGTGAGTGTACATTTGACAGTCTAGACCGGGGGTACTCAATAGGCGGACCGCGGTCCGGATCCGAACCCAGACGCAATACAATTTGGACCGAAGCCAAAATCAACATTATAATTAAGTCATGATCCAAGCGAGTTTTCATTGCATGATTTCATGCCTATATTGTTTTCCTACTAGATGTGGTTTATCTATCTTCTGTGTCCAATCCAAAGACCCAATCAGGACGAGCTGTAATAACTGAAATCACCATGACAACTCACTGGCCGCAACGTCTGTGGGTCACGCAGGTTGTGTGTGTCATTCACAACAACGCAAGCGCTAATCCATCTGCTAACGGTAGCCTGTTAAACGGTTTCCTTGCTAGTGAAAATCATGGCGTGCTCAAAACCTGACAAGAAGAGAAAAGTCGATTCTGAAAATCGCGAATTTAAGACAGAGTGGACTGACAGTTATGCATTTGTGCTGCCGGTGGGGAGCACAAAACCAATGTGTTTAATTTGCAACGAGACGGTTGCCATTGTCAAGAGTGGTAACGTGAAACGTCATTATGACTCAAAGCATGGACACTTTGACCACAATTACCCCCAGAAATCTGAGGTAAGGGCCAGAAAAATCAAACAACTGCAATCATCATACCAAGCAACATGCAATGTAATAGTTAGATCAGCCACCCAACAAGAGCGTGCAACTGAAGCCTCATTAAGAGTGGCATGGGTCTTAGGAAAGCACAAGAAACCATTCTCTGACTCTGAGATTGTGAAGGAATGCATGAATGAAATAGCAATTGCCCTGTTTGAGGGAACTCAAAAAGATGACATAATACAAAAAATAAACCAAATATCTTTGTCTGACTCCACTGCTGTAAAGCGAACTGAAGTCCTTGCTGATGATTTGCTTGACCAAATGAAGTCTGCAATAAAAAAGGCTAAATGCATTTCAGTGGCTTTGGATGAATCCACAGACAACGCACAACTTCTGGTGTTTGTCAGATTTTTTGATGAAGAGAAGGGAGAATTCTGTGAAGATGTGTTAGGCCTCACAGCCCTCCATGGACACACAAGAGGGGATGATATTTATGAAGCACTGATGCAGATGTTTAGAGACAGAGAGATAGATCTGAAGCATGTTATTTCCATTGCTACTGATGGAGCTCCATGTATGACTGGAAGAGAGAGGGGATTAGTGGCACGCTTGAGAGCTCATCACCCTGACCTCATTGCATATCATTGCATAATCCATCAGATGGTTTTGTGTGCCAGTCTTGGAGAAAAGTATGCAGAGGTCATGACAACAGTAATGAGACTTGTGAACTTTTTGAGGGCATCATCTGCTCTGCAGCATCGCTTGTTGCGCTCATTCCTAACAGAGGTGAATGCAGAATTTGATGATTTGCTACTCCACAACAATGTCCGGTGGCTTAGTAAAGGCAAGGTACTGGAGCGCTTTTGGACATTACGGAAAGATTTGGAAAACTTTCTGTTGGATCAGAAGAGTTCAAAAGCAAAACAATTTGTGGAATTCATGCAGAATGAAGAAAAAATGGAAATTGTTGCATTTCTATCTGACATCACCTCCCATCTCAATAATCTGAACATGAAGCTCCAGGGCAAAAATAACACCGTGTGTAACCTAACATCAGCTGTCTGTGCCTTTCAGAAGAAACTGGAGCTGTTCAAGTGTGACTTACAGCAGGACCTGCTTCACTTCCCAAAGCTTTTGAATCAAACAGCAGGAAAACATCATCATCACAATCATGCTGAATTCCTGGATAAGCTGATTGAAAATTTCCAAACTCGCTTTGGAGATTTCCCTGTGGGAAAACAAGTCTTACTATGCATGGGAAATCCATTCCTTGTCAAAAACATTGCAGAATTTTCAACTGAAGCCCTAAAATCTGCCCATGGGCTAGTGCTGCTTCTCTTCAATCAGAGCTAATTGAGCTTCAGGAAAACCTTGCACTGCAGGAGTCTCTCTGTGACCCTACCACCTTCTGGACTAAGATGGTCCCTGCAGCAGGTGTTCCTTCCTTGCAGAAGATGGCCCTTCAAATTCTCACCATGTTTCCCTCAACATACTGTTGTGAGTCTGCCTTTTTAACCATGAAAATGGTGAAGAACAAATACAGAAGCACCCTCAGTAATGAACACTTACATCAGTGCCTCCGCCTGGCCTTCACACCTTTTATGCCCAAGTTTAAAGAACTGGTGGCACAAAAAAGGTGTCACTTTTCACACTAATAAGGCCAGACCACATCACCTTTTGTACATAGTTTGAAAAATTGACATGCGCCTACTGTCCAAATTAATCAATATTGAAATTACAAGCTTGTGAATAGAAATTGAAACGTGAAATTTGTGTCAATGCCAAGCCCTAGTTCTTAAAGGGATACTTCAGGATTTAGCATTAAGCTTTGTATTAGTAGAAAACCTGTAGTATTTTCGAATTACCTTGCTTTTCACCCTCATATCCCCCTGAGATGAGAGATTTATGTATTTTTTGTCTGGAAAAAATCCTCCGATGATGCAAAAATCTTCATTTTGCATCATCTGAGGATTTTTTGGCCAGAGGCTAAAGACTACAGCCAGTAGGAGGGGCTGTCCCGCATGTTTTCAACCCACCCATAGAGGGTGGGATCTCACTCACAGAATGTACACACAATGTCAGCCATCTTTCTTTGGAAGCTAAGCTAACAGGCTCTTGTTCTGTGGAGAAAGCTGAGTAGTAGGGGTTACCATCCTCTTTTCCCCGGACATGTCCGGCCGTCGAGATCGTCCAAAATGTCCGGGATTCGGCTTTTGCTTTCTGCAGTTGCCATTCATTGTTTACATGCACACCTTTTGTTTAAATCTAACTGAATTCATTCCGATTGGTGAATCTGAATGTAGTGTTTACATGAACGCTAAACAAGTGATCGGTTGATGTGCGTTTTAACATTGCTAAGAAAATTCACGCTCCTCCGTGAGAGATACGAGACCGGTGCGTCTCAGTAATCACGCCACCGGCCTCGCGCCGTTCTCCAGCGGCCCTAGCCTCGTCCTGCTCGCCACAGTAAACACAATGAATGGCGACTGTAGAACGCAAAAGCCGAATCCCGGACATTTTGGGTGATCTCGAAATCCCGGGCAAACTCGTCACGGAGACTCACTAGTAGCCTAGCCTAGTTGTTTAACTGCGCTCTCTTACCGGTAGGCGTGGCTTGGGAGTGGCCTCCTAGGGCAGCGAAGCAAGTGCATTCTGGGAGTTGTTGTCTTTCATCCACATAAGCCAAAAATACATTTTCTGGCTTTTCTCAGTCTAGAAAGCTCCAAATTAAAAAATAATTTCACATTTCTTCTACATAAATTACCTATTCATTCATCTTTCCAGAGGTGAAGTATCCCTTTAAGTACCAAATACAAATATGTAAAAAAAAAACTCACCGATCTAGAACAGGGTCAAGACCATCAATAAACATTTCCTCTGCTATGCTGTCCACACTGCTGGCCACACTGTCCTGGTCAAAAATATCAAGATCTTCATCACTACTGGCTGTAATGTCCACCACATCATTCGTAGTGATTTTCTTGGGATCCACAGCAGAAGTGAGGATCGAAAGAGAAGGCGCTGCAGATGGTTGCTGTTGGATTTTAACAGGGAAAACAAAGAGTTAGTGGAATGTCTGTTGCAAGTTTATCACATGCATCTATAACCAATTATAAAATAAACAACAAACCAAAATACATAAAATGATTGGTTGAAAATGGCATTTTTGGTTTTTGGCCGAAAGACAAAAACGGACTGAAAATATATTCCACCCAGCCCCGCACCTCAGTGTTCAGCGCTCAGGTTTCACTCTTGCTCTAGGGTTATCATCAATGCGCAGTGTGACGCTGCGCTCAATATTCCGCTCTATACACATGCGCTCAGTTGCTCACAGCCCATGTAAATGCTCCACTGATGTACCGCTCATGCTCATCGAAAAAGTCAGCTAAAATGATGCACTGACATTAAATTTCTATGTAGTAGTATAATTGTTTCCAATAGCTCTACTCTTCTGTGACATGGTGTGGGATAGCTGTGTTGGACAATGCTGGTAAAATAACACTACCCTCTCGTTCACTGATCCGCTCCCTGCTATCAGCTCACATCAGGGATGGAAATTAGCACCCGCCACCAGCCAAATGAGGGTGATTTTGTGTTGTGGCGGGTAAACTCGCTTCACCTACCAGCCACCGTGGCGGGTAAATAAAAATATACTGTTTCACACAGACGGCGGACACTTTTAGAGGACATAAGTGTACGCTGAAATAAAGTCTTTCACCTCAGAAAAACGGACTTTCTTGTCCTGTCACGTCAGCCGTTATCCTGTTCTCGTAGCGAACACTCTTCAATTGCACGCGCAAATGTGGCGGCGCGCGCTGTGTTTCGCCTCACTGTATATAAAGTGCAAAATAAACTACGAGCATGCAACGCCGTTACGTTGTAAATTACACAAAATAAAAGTAATGCAGGGATGATTTTCATACTATTCACCAGGAGCAGTTTCCATGGTTCATTAACAGTTATTGTTAATATTGTGTATTCACCATGGTAACTGTCGTTTCCATATTAACCCCAAAATGCCACTTTATTTTTCTTTGTGTTATTTTTTATATTTTTAAATGACTCTAGTGGCTCATACCAACATTGTATTAACAAAAACTAGTTTGGGACTGCTATTTAATAGCTTTAGCATAGGCCTAATGTTTATTTATTAGTACTAGTCTTTACTATTAGTCATATTCTTACAATTTATGTTAAGTAAAGGGGGACAGTACTTGTGTGTGTGGAAATAGCCGGTTTCAATAAAACTACTTGTGACGTCATATTTGGCTTTGACTTTGACTGAACATTTGCTTTCACTTTGCGGAAAAAATATTGGGATATATATCGTATATCGATATTCAGCCTAAATAATCGGGATATGACTTTTGGTCCATATCGCCCAGCCCTAGTTTCATTGTTGGGACTAAAAACCTAAAACTGGAAGCCATAAAAGACCACGAATCATTCAAATGCCACATCCAGGTAAAAAAGAGAAATATATATAAGAGAGAAAGAGAAAATGTCAGTATTTCATTGAGACTTGAGATTAAATAAACTGCTTAAGTATTGTAGATCTTGTAGTATTAATTTTCACATGCAGTTACACATTGTCGGTTAAAAACAAGAAAGTGGCTGGTAAAAACATTGAGTGGCTGGTAGATTTTGAAATCCACCAGCCACAGTGGCCGGTGGACAAAAAAGTTCATTTCCATCCCTGGCTCACATGCTCTGATATTAACAGCTTTGTAGGACTATACATTATATTGATAATTGGTCATTAGATGTTATATCTGATTCTGTTGCATAGAACCGAAAAAAGAACAATATATTTATATTTAATAGTAATATATTTTCTGTAAAATTTTAGTGTTACTTTCAAATCTTTCTACTTTTGAATCTGTGCACGTCTTTCTCATTTTATTTGTTATCATACTTAGTATGGAATATTTTCATGTGGTCTGATCGATTACTATTCGGATGGGTTTTGTAAATGGGCTTTTTACGATGAAGTTACTGTGTGCTTTGTATTTGGTGTTTATAAACAAATGAGCGCTCAGTTTTTTTTTTAGACATTTTTAACATATTTTAAGATATGTTGGTGCAAGTTGCGTTCATTTAAAACAGCTCAAACATGCATTTTAGTCTGAGACTATACTTTGAGCCTTGTTTGTGAAACTGGCTATTTGCATTTAAGTTTATTTGTATATAACTGTTTTATGAGCCGTTCATATGTTTTTATTTATTTATTATTATTCAGGCTATATTTAAAATATAGTATTGGTTTTCATATACAAATTTGCCAGTTTCACTTGTTCAAGGAGCTTTACAATAAATGTTTATTTTAAATTTAAATACAGTATATTTGACACAAAATTCGTCACACTCTGTGTCTAGGTATCATTTGTAATGACATGAACATAAATATCACAAAATAGTCAAATGAAAAACTTTACAACATGGTTACACATTTATTGATATATATTTTCCAAGAGGACCTATTATGCAAAATTCACTTTTAAAAGGTGTTTGAACACCGATGTGTGTCCATAATGTGGGACCTATTATGCCTCTTTTTACAAGATGTAAAATGGGTCTCGAATAACCCAAGAGTGTTTATGTAAAGTTTTAGCTCAAAATGGGGGGGAACGTATTCAAAAACATCCCTTTAAATGCAAGTGAGCTGGTGCTCCCTGCCCCCTTTCAAGAAGAGAAGAGCTCAAGCTCCGACATACCAGCAACAGGCACCGCACCATCAATGAAAACAAGCAGAGACAATGGTAGATTTAGCAAAGTTAGCCGTACAGAGTGCCAACAAGCTCTTTCGGAAAGGCAATTTGGAAGGACTCACAACATATGACTTGCGATACTTACTTTGTCTGGATCTGAAGTTTGCGCACGAAGCGTTGGTATTGACCCATCTTTCAGAATCAACCTTTTTGAAAATCCAGCGTTGACAATACCCTTGTTTGTGAAGCAGTCGGGTGCAAAATGATTGGCGCAAACGTATAAGATTTTAGCAATGTTCTTCGGGATATTTCCTTTGAAAATGAAATTTAACCACGATAGCCTCAGTGACTCAGATTGCGGTAGTCTATGGAGACTCTTATGTTCACTGGTACATCCCAAAACACAACACTTGTAATGCCTCTTTGGCGCAGACATTGTACAAATCCAGTTGCCTCTGTGCTTCTCACTCAGCGCTGTGTCTATGCTAATAGGGCAGATCGTCACCGGCTGTGGGTAGGTCTTCTCTCTACGATGACGTCACTGTAGGGGGGAATCTGAATCAGCTCATTTGAAGAGACTGCTTTAGATTCATGGGAAAAAATGAGTGAGTGGATTTTTACCATTATAGGCTGGTTGTTCTAACACACTGAACACACATTTGGTGTGCAAACACCTTATAAAAGTGAATTTTGCATAATAGGTCCCCTTTAAGTATTATTTGTAATGACATGAACATTTCACCACAAAATACAGTCAAATGGAAAACACTTTCAAAATATGGTTGTTACACATTTATTACTATATATTTTTTTTTATTAAAATAGTTATATATTGTTAACCTAACAATTAACTATGTTTGTATCCATTAACTTTAAACATGATTTAAAATATTACTCATTGTATAGTGACTATTTAAAATGAATGCTAAATATCAAAATCCATGTGAATATAGCTTATATCTAAAGAAAATTATGTGTAACCTCCATCCCTCACTTCCGTTCTGTCATGGCTCTGCTCTGAAAAAGGTCTATTGGAGCAAATAAAGTTGAAGTAGTTCTATAGTTGTGTTTCAAATGACACTATACACACATTTATGAAGGTAATATGATGCCATAAAGAAATCGGATGCGTAGAGTAAGATTTGAGAAAGTGTAAATAAGTTTGCAATTTGCATGTATGCACAAGAGAAGATTTGTAAAGGTGTAAATCGCCTTTCAAGTGTAAGAAAAAATACTGTAAAAAAAAAAAAAAAAAAAAAAAGCAATCATGATTTATTTTTTTATTTAACATGTTTGTGTGCATTAAAAGTACCATTTCGGCAACGAAAACATTTCTGGGCCAAATGAAGATAAAGATGTGTTCTGGCGACCGGCGTGCTTATTGAACCAATCAGATAAGAGTAAATCGAGAATCAGCTAGAAGCTCATTTGATTGGCTACATGAAGGTGGACCCGCCTTCCTCTTCGCACTTGCAAAACTCAATGAGTGAGAGAATCGTGCCAAAACAGTAAGCGCTAGGGATGTCCCGATACCACTTTTTGCAGAACGAGTCCGATACTGTAATTTTTGGTACTCGCCGATACCGATACCGTAACCGATACCTGAATTTTCACTACATTTGTAATTTTTAAATGTATTAGTAGATAAACCAAAAGATTATAAATCATATTAGTTGGCTTAATTTGTTCATCAAATATATATATTTCTTTCAGTTATTTTCATGCTTAATTAAGCCTGCTAAAATGCATATGAGCTTCTGTAAGCCTACTGTCACTGTTCATTCTATTGCTCTATCATATTTTATCTTTCATTTAATAGCACAGCACATATTTAGAGCTGCTTCAGCAGGGCTCAGTGCTGAGGATCGGGTCAGCGGTTCAAATGTTTGTCAAAACCAGTGAAATATCAATTATTTAATCCAATTTTGATACTACAACAAAAACTAGCAGCCTAATTAATGTGAATTTAAAACAAGTAAGCAGTCAGTAACAAAATAAAAACAAACAATTGAATTACAAATAGGACAAATATATACAATAGAACAAAGAAAGGCTACAAATGAAATAAACAGTGTTTTTAGAGTTTTTCGGGTAGATCTAACAGGTACAGAAATTTGAATAAAGTAATCAAATGTGAAAAAAAGCATATTCATTACTGTATGAATTATATATAGATGGATATTTTCTAAAGTTGAAAAGGGTAGCCTATTTAGTCAAGAGCAGTGAGTAATTTCTTTGTCCTTTGTTTGATTAACATTAAAACACAGAAGCAGGTTTATCAAACTGCTGCCCCTTTAAGACCGAGCGCACGGACCGCATTTGAACATGCTACGTTCATTTGAGATATAACCGACTTTGTTTACTATAGGATACTCACCAAGACGGGCGTTATTACATAGTTGTGTGTGAATTCGTCCGTTCATGCGCAAGACGTGAAAGACAATTTAATTCAGTATTCGCGCGCTGAGACGCTGGTTTGAGGGGCGCGCGCTTCGGATGTTTGCATTCATGAAACTTCTTGACCTCTGCACACGTCCTGTAATAATGTAGGGAACCACTCGTTATACTTCAGTCAGGTAACAGTTCATGTTTTACTTTACTTACATATACGATTTAGTTTTCATCCAAATAACATGTGCTGAGTGAACGATCAGCAATCAAGAGCATTCAACAGAAGTGCGCTTCTCGCTCTCTGTCTCTCTCTCTGCCTCTCTCTCTCTCGTCAGTTAACGTTAATATAATAAGCTAAAGCTACATGCCTCGTTTAATTTCGTTGCCATTGACATCGGACTGAACAAACTTTCCACTGTTGTCTGTTTAAAGGGATGTGCTCGACCAGCTCGTGCGTCTATGACTCAGTTCACCTCGACAAACCACTCGCGGCGGGCAGTTTCGTTTCGCAAAATGTACGTGGTATCGGTGCGTGGTATCGGCGAATTTTTATGAGTACGAGTACGAGTATATGAGGACAGTATCGGCCCGATCCCCGATGCCAGTATCGGTATCGGGCCATCCCTAGTAAGCGCAGCTAAAAGAAAGACGCAACTGTATAAATCGGTTTATTTCGGGAACTTTTTTGCCCCATGCACACAAGTCATTTAGACATTTGCAACAGTTTATTTTTTTACACAATGGTTGGTTTTTACGGGATCAATCTGTTTTGCAGTTCCTGACTCTGTTGTTTTCACTTGCAAATTGCTGTTCAGAGGCCGACAATGCTTTTGGCCGTATTTGTGCGCAAAGAAACGAGCCAAAAGTGTAAGCGCAGAAAAATGGAAGTCAGAGGAATACAGATCCTATTTCTTTTGCGTTAGCATGAAGCTGCAGATTCACACAATACATGAATTACACTTACGAATAACAGTAAACTGCTGCAAATATTTTTTTCTTACACTTGAAAGGCGATTTACACCTTTACAAATCTTCTCTTGCGCATACATGCAAATTTAATTTACACTTGCAAACTTGCGTACACTTTCACAAATCTTACCCTGCGTATGCTATTCTTTATGGCATCATATTACCTTCATACACATTATGCAATCAACCGTGTCATGGATGAATTTTAAAGGGGTCATGAACTGGACTTTTAAAAATGTTTATACCGTTGTCTGAGGTCAACCTATGACGTTCACATGGTTTTTACATTCAAAAACATAATTATGAATAAGTAATAGACCATTTTCTACCCTGGTTTTGCGCCTAGCTGCTGAAATGCTTGGTTTTATGGGCGTACCGCATTTAAGACTTGGAAGTAAACACCCACTGCTATGATTGGATAACAGTTTTGCATATTATAATGAGTTTTGACTCTCCTGTCAGTTCACGTGGGAATTGTTTTGAAAACTTCCAATGTGGAAAAATGGCAACCGGAATGATTCGACACGTACACATAATCAGTAGATATCAAACGATCTGTAACAATGCAATACTAGCACATATAAAAAACATTTTTACTCACATAAGTTTGTAGCGCCATTCTTGTCGGATCCAATATAGAAGGCACAGCATCGTTTTTTAATCTCATTCTGTCTGCAAATCCAGCCTCAACCTGTGTCTTGTTTACAAAAGAATCCGCTGTGAAATGACGCGAACAAATGCGCAATGTCTTGCCCACGTGAGCTGGAACTTCTTTAAAAATAAAGTTCAACCATGCATTCCTAAAATTGGAATCCGAAGGAAGCTTATGCAGCGACTGTGTTCTTCCACAACCAGGCACTGCACAATATTTCGTAATCTTCAGCGGCATTTTTATTGATTGGTAGTTCGATCTGGTTTAGCTCCACATAGGCCTACCTTATTTACCTATTACATGTCACGAGCGAATCGCTGGGCGGGGTTAAAGAATTAGGTGTTGGTCTTCTGTTGAGGCGGTGTTTCGCTGCTCTCTGACGTTAAGCCAATTCGCAGATCCCTCGTTTGATGAGCAGCTGTAAAAGCTTTTATTTGACTAACAAGGAAGTTTTCAGCTCTGAAATATTAACTAGCAGCTTCTTATATTACGATGACCTTTTATATATCAAAAGCTCTAGGAAAAGTTGATTTCTCAATTCATGACCCCTTTAAAGTTTTGACATTCTGCATTGAGTCTGATACTAGCTCCTCCCCCTCTTATACGTAATTAAAGCTGCGACAGATGAATGCATTCCAAACATTCCACATTTATTAGTTTTTTTCCCAGCTAATTAAATGCATAATCCAGGTATTTAAAGTGTACTTTTTCTGTTTGGAGTTATCAGTGTGAACACTATTCCCTATATACTATAACACATAGACTAATGCATAAGAACGCTAATTGAGAACCACGTTTTGAGTTACCACAGTTCACAAAGCGATTTCGTGTTTACGAATTATGAATGAATGTAACATCGTTTGTCGCGCTGTTGCTCTTATATTTATCGCTCATCGTTTTTAGTAAAGTGAAAAACGTATATCATTACGCATTTACGTAACCTTGTCTATTACGCATTTAAATATGATGAAAGACTAATTTCTATCAATATGTGCATCTATGGAAACTGCTAGGCCATTGGTGAAAAACGTATAACTACTTATATCAAACGATCTGTGACAGAACGCAATAGTGACGCTTGGTAAAAAACGAAACAAAAAAACATTGTTACTCACACGTGTGTGTTGCGAGATTACGGTCGGCTTCAGTATAGTCGGCACTGCATCATCTTTTATTTTCAGTCTCTCGGAAAAGCCTGCGTCGAACTGCGTCTTGTTTGTAAACGAATCCGCAGTAAAATGAAGCGAACAGACAAACAGTGTCTTATTGACGCGATCTGGAACCTCGTTAAAAATAAAGTTCATCCACGCTTTACTAACGTTAGGATCACGCGGAAGGCCATGCAAAGATTGCGCTTTTCCACAACTCAGCACTGCACAACGTCTTGTAATCCTCAGAGGCATCTCGATCGTTTTGTTGCTGTGTTTGCATTTGCATTCTCCTCCTCCTACTACATGCGTGAATCGGTGGGCGGGGCTAAAGGGATGTAGATTATTTGATCTTCTGCCGAGGAGGTCTTTCTTTTAGCAACTTGGTTTCAATAATATAATAATGTTTTCAGATTATAAAGTTTAAGTTCTGCAACTTACAGGATGTTAGTGCAATGTCCTCTTATATGTCAAACGATCGAAAGGAAAACAAATGGCATCACATTCATACAGTGTTTTTGAGTAGGGTTTTGAATAGCAAATGGGCTAGTTTTTGCGAACCTGGCAACCATGCACCCCTACACGGTCTTCCCCTCCTTTTCTGCTCGGGTTGGTCAGATAGCCATAATCTTTTGAATTTTAGTTCCGGAGGCGTCCCCATCGTTACTGTTCGAATCACTGATTTAGAAGAACTATTTCATGACAATAACGTGAGATAGCAGGTTAGCAGAGGCCTACAACTGTGCACTGGGTGTATAAAACGCAAAACCTCACATCCTAAAGCACTCCGTAATATATAGGCTGTAGAATCATACTTACAGGTTGTGATCCTTTACATGTTGAGGCGCAAGAAGGCCCAAATAATGTGGGTACTGTCCCATCTTTAATGAATAAACGTTTTGCAAATCCCGCATTGACCTCGGCAAGATTTGAAAAGCAGTCGTCAGTAAAATGACGGGAACACAACAAAAGGTTGGAGTTAAACTGCTGTGGTATCATTGTAAAAATGAATTTCAACCACTGACTCTTCACATCCTCATCCTTTGGAAGTCCATGCAACGTGGATTTGCTTTCGCAGCGCAGAAAACAGCGTCTTCTCGACATGTCGACAACACGAACCAACAACTCTTCCAGCTACAACTACAAGCAGTTTCACAATAGCTTCCTTCTTCTGGGAGACATTCGCCGTGCACTTTTAAACATTGCAGACCTTAGAGAGGCACGTCAAATGCAAATGAGCTGCTGCTCCCCACCCCCTTTCACTCACTGCTACTGTGAATGCTGGAGTTCAGCAGCTCTATGAACAAGAGTCGGACATTGAAGAAGGAAAACTCCGGCAGAAGTAACGCTACACAAAGACGTTTCTGCATGCTTAGTTTGACGAATTTATGTAGTTATTGTACAGTTTTTCCCACAGCCGTTGCGCAACACACACTAAAAACTGCAATCCCAGCTGACACATGACATGGACATGAGCTATAACGAGACATGATCATGTAGTATTACTTTTGGGGAGGTTATATTGCGTCATGCTCATTTATTAATTATTGCAATCAGAAAGACGACGTGGACAGGTAAACAAAATCTCGATACTTACGTATTCTGGACGTGCAGTTGGATTACGGACAGTTGGTATTGATCCATCCTTAATTAATAACTTTAAAGCAAATCCTGCCTTGTACTGACCCTCGTTTACAAAGCAATCTGATGTAAAGTGGTTAGCACAAACATACACGTATTTACCTACTTTTTCGGGCGCATTCCCTTTAAAAATAAAACTAACCCACCGCATCTTCAGTGGCACAGATGCCGGAAGTAAATGAACACTCTTGTGCTCATTCCTACAGTCAACTACAGAACATCTACCACGTTGCTGGGACATTTTTGTGTTAGCTCTATAGCGAGGAGATAAACATTGGGTATGGGGTATATGTATAGGGGCAAAAACTTTAGATATAACAAGAAGTGCGCTTTTTCTTCTTGATTTGTGGCGGTTCGCAACAACACCAAGTACATTGCCGCCACCTATCGCTCGACTGGACCATTACACTCAAGTCCTTATGTGCATACATCACGGCTTATTCAGCCCCCATGCATGTTTTAATATCTAATTTCGCAAAGATTCTCAAATTATTCGTTCGAAGCAGTTATAAGATCCATTCTGAAATATAAAACACAAAACTATATGTATTTTGAACACTTATTAATCATACTTACAGGTTGTGATTCAGAGAAGCAAGTTGGTCCAAATAAACTAGGTACTGCCCCATCTTTAATGGACAAGCGTTTCATAAATCCTGCGTTAAACTTGCCGAGATTTAGGAAGCAGTCGTCAGTAAAATGACGGGAACACAACACATGGTTGGGACTATACTGTTGTGGTATAGTTTTAAAAATGAATTCTAACCACTGATTCTTCACACCCTCATCCTTTGAAAGTCCATGCAAAGTGGATTTGCTTTCGCAGCGCAGAAAACAGCGTCTTCTCGACATGTCGAAAACACGAACCAACAACTCTTCCAGACCTCAGCTACAACTACAAGCAGTTCGCAATAGCTTCCTTCTTTTGGGAGACATTTGCCGTGCACTTTTACAAAACACTTTTTCACACAACACAGCGTCTTCTTGATATTATGTAAATCACACAGGCAGCTACAGTGTTTGAGGGCCAGTCAAAAATGTGCGTTGTTTCCGAGCAGCCAATAAAGATCATAGGCGCGGGCATTATGCAAATGTGTTACCGAGTTACTCGTGCAGGTCACGGAAGTGAGACTGTCTGGAATTAATAATTTATTAACCCCTAGTCACTAGGGGTTAATAAATTATTAATTCCAGACTAGTCATATTTCTTTATCTATTATTTTGATTTAATGTATTTTGATTTTATTTTAGTATTTATTTCTTATATTTTATTTATTTATTCTCCTTTATCTTATGTTATGATTGTCTGTTGTCTGATTAAATAGGACATTTCACATTTTGTACCAGGCCATTTATGGTTGTTGTTAACAAGTTTATAGTGTTCAATAAAGTTCTTTAAAAAAAAAAACATTTATATTTCATAGTAAAGTCATGGCTTATTTGATGTTAAGCTTCAGAGAAAATACTATAATAAAATTTTAAAAGCCAAAAAAAAAAAAAAAACCATTTCCAGGTTTCTCAGAAGCAGAAGTCGTCATAGTTGGGTAAACTTACATAACGGTGAATGAGAGATTACATTAAATATATTTTTGTAAATATACTCCACAATAGTGTTTTCACAACTTTCAAAAAGAGTAAAAAAAAATAGAAAGATTAATAACAGCAGTCAGAAAAGAGAAATGTCAATTTGACCGTCACTCCCAGTCCCACAACAGCGTTTGCTTTTTGTGTCATTTGCAACCACAAACTGTACCTTTATATTATAGTGCTGTAATGAATTTAAGCCCTGAAGAATCTCTATTATCATGTCCTGTCTTGTGTCTGACTTCTGATCTTTAAAGGAGAACTCCGGTCAATTTTAACATTGAGCTCATTTTTTTGTAGTGCATTTGGAGTGCTGTCAGTACAGAGAACAATGACAAAAATCGGTGTTGCCTACACCGTTGACTTAAATGGGGCAAGTTTTAAACCTGCTTTTAGCCTCTTAACATCCTTGATGTGTCATTACAAGTGCCCAGCCATGTGAGTGATTCCTTCAGAGTGAACACGGTGAATCTGACTGCAGTAGATGTGAAAGATATGAATAAAAGTGATGTTAAAGGGTCATGAAACCCTAAACCAAATTTTCTGAGATTTTAACAGAGGTATGTGTGTTGAACACCATTGAAGACAATGTTAGCATCTGTTAGATTTAATAATAGGGTGAAAATGGTTACATTTTAGTTTTTTCCCGCTATTTTCATCTTCCGGTTTTAAAATCTTCATCGTGTAAGTCCCTCCCATCCGTAAAACCCCAAGTGGACCTCTAGGTTGAAAAATCGTCAATGCAAGTGAATGTGAGAAAATAATTATTTTCTGGTCCCGTTTGAATTGTGCCATGAATGTGAACATGTGTTGTCTGTGAATTTTTCATGTTACGAGTTTGACAGTATATTGTATAATTCTTTGGCTAGCAGTTGTGGAAAAGACATAACGAGAAAGACTACATGTCGCCTTATGTGATGTCACCCCATAACACATTTTCCCTCCACTTGTCAAATCACGGTGCTAATGCTGCGATAATCTATGGAGACAGATCGAGATGCCTGTGTGTTTTGTACCCAAATGTCACCATTCAAACCAAATGGTTTGTTAATTATTAAAATTTAGATACTACCACAATTTTATGGAGCGTATGCTTAATTTGTGAAAATTTCTATGTCACTGTCCATCTTTATTATGTGGGTTTAGGGGCCGCGTAGATCTAGGCTATGTACAGAACTTTTTTTTTTAAGTGGAAAATTTATTATTTTCAAATATATGCATTTATAGTGTGTATAGAAACAATTTATATGTTTTAAATACAATTATGATTACTGTAGGCTATTATATGTAGCAGGGCATTCAGTTACTTTTGAAAGGACAAAAATAAGGTGTCCGATTTCATTAGACTAACTTTGCCAGCTATAAAAAATAAAAATAATCTAGCATTTCCTCACGTTTCACCACTGATTTTTAGTGATAGTAGACATGCATGGGCCACTGGCGATGACAGCCCCCCCCCCCACCCCCCACCTCCCACCTTTGTTTAAATTCACATAAAATAGTGTTTTAGACGGCTAGCTGTAGTCTCGCGCTGAAGTCCTGTGGGAACTCAGTTGTAGCCGGAAAAAGGTAAACCACAGTGTGAAAGTGGGAGGAGCGTCGTGTGTGTGAAGAGTGATGATCGGAGTTGCTCACAAGTGTATTACTGCACATCTGTCCTCAAGCCGTGTGTGCACAAATGGAAGGCTAAATAAAGTTTACATTACCTCCACAGTGGTTGCACGCGTCTTCGTCCACGGAATGGCATTTTTCTTCAACAGGCCCCGCTGTGTTGTGTCTGTGTGGTGATCTTTTTCAAAGTGTTCGCTGCAAATGCGGTAATCTTTAGCGCGCAGTACTCTAATGGGAGTTTGCACATCAAGTTGAAGTACAACTAGCCACAACTGCAGAATCTCGAGGTCATGGAAAGGAAGACGATGAAAATGTAAATTCTTGTATTTTCGCATTCTGTTGCCACAATTCGGAACGGCACAAACGCGAACCATTTCTTCTTCACTTGTGAGCAACTCCGATCATCACTCTTCACACACACGACGCTCCTCCCACTTGCACACTGTTGTTTACCTTTTTCCGGCTACAACTGAGTTCCCACGGGACTTCAGCGCGAGACTACAGCTAGCCGTCTAAAACACTATTTTACGTGAATTTAAACAATGGCTAAGTTGCTAAACGCATCTTGTTGTCATGTAAGGGTCCTGTTCATGTTGGACAGACATTTTAATTGCATTTTGTGTCTGTTAACAGGCACAAAGACACCCTTTATGTATATGCCCCCATAACTGCCGTTATAGCTGAGTGGGAGCTCTGGACATTAGCTGTAGCTGTTAGTAGCTCTGTGTTGCAACCATAGACAGTAAAAGAAATGGACACAGCGACCCCATTGGAACTCAATTGAGACAAGTGAAGCCCATTTTTAGCGATTTCTTAGCACTTCCTTTCCTGACGAGCAGACTCAAACCGAGCAAAGCGTTACACGGACCACGTGAGCAACCCGTCTGTCTTCTAGTAGCTGTGCCAAGAGAAATCTGAATCATTCCCTTCCGAATCTTGCAGAGACGGAGAGAGTGAGTAGGAGCTGTCCATGAGCTGGAGCAGGAGCAACTTTTGCTAGGTATTCTGATTAATTATATTGCTATTTTGCTTCCACGTCCCCCCGATTGCCCGCGAGCTTCTCCTCCCGTCCATACGGTAATCTCTCTACTGTGCGACAGAGAGTCGCGTGGTTATGACGCAATCGTTAGCCTACTTTTACAAAAACTGCATCTACGGGGCCATAACATAAGCTACAAGGTAATGGAGCATTTTATACATTGTCGTGTTTCTTTAGAAATAAATAATGGACAAATGGAGTCTTTAAACGCCTCAGATGTAAAGTTATTCGCTGTCAAAGTGACGCCAAAATGAATGGGAGTCAATGGGATGCTAACTGCAGGTGAAGTTCTGCTACAAGATGGCGGCACGCGGCCGACTTCAACTTCCGGTCGACTTCCTTCCCCCCTGGTTGCAACTTGCAAGCACCGATCCGGTTCGTTTTTTTTTTTTTTTTATAGGCAGTACTCACAAAGGTCTAACGATCAAGATTAACTTAAAAATTGCCCGGAGTTCTCCTTTAATGGGTTTATGTTGTGCCAAAAAAGTACCGTGTTTATCTTGTAGGGTAAATAAAAAGGCTCTAGTACAGTGTCATGCAAGTGCCTTTTTTTTATGTATTTCTTTTGCTGTTTCTGTCTTAGATTTATACCTTACTATAAACTCTTGTGAAAACAAACACCTTTTACTACACTAACCATAGTTTAACCACACTGACTTATTTGTAGTAATACTGTGGCTGTACAAATGTTAACTTTATCAGTCCAACCAAAGAAACATGGTTACTACACTTTTACTATAGTAAAAGCATGGTTCATTTTCATCGGGGTATTTTTGAGTATTATACATAAGTATAAAATTAAGTATAAAATACGTTAAACAATAGTTATACTATAAACTTTAAATATTTTAACTCAGAAAATAAGTAGCTTTCGTTACACACATTCACATTGCACATGAACGTCAGAACCAGCCGCCTCACAAACGACCTGCGTTTGGTTGATCTAAGACGACGCCCTGCTTCACTCCTCAGTTTGGTAGAACACATTGCACATGTATTGTGGAAAAAAAGAGGGGAATAGTACATAAAATTATATTGGACATATAAGAATGAATGAAATGTAAAATGTTTTGTTAACAGTCGCGGTGTGCGTAACTAGGCAACCACGTTCTCGTTCACGTTGCATGACGTCATCGAAGTATGTCCCAGAACGTGCATACTCTTTTGCTACACACTCAAAAGTATGTACTTTTTCCTCACAAAAAAAGTACATACTTTTAGGTCGTAGTATAAGTAGGCGAATTGGGATTCAGCTATCCAGTTTATTAGCAACACTGTGCACGAGCGTGAATCCCGCGATATCCATCTTTGATCTCACAGGTGTCTGATCCACTGCGAGAAGAGAGAACTGTCCGGCTTGCCTGCGCTTTTTTCACTCCTCCCCTCACTGCAGCCGCCTACTCTCGACTACATTTTCAGGCGAGGCAAGGCGCATCTCAAACAAGCCTATTGTGAGCTAGACTTGAGCTGAAAGAGGAGGGTTTCATGCCCCTTTAATTCAGCCAGCGCACATACCTATATTTACTTCCTGTTTTCGGTCGAAGTCCACAGTAGTCGATTGTCGAGTTCAAAACAAAAACATTGAGGATGCATTTGTCTATCATAGAGTTACAACATTTAGAGGTGTTTTGTTTTTCACCAACACCGCGAAACATTTCTTCACAGGAAATGAAAAAAAGCTGAGAGTAATGTTTCAGCCGTATAAAGTAAAAATCATAAAGCCTTTACCTCCAATTTGTCTGCCGCTGGTTTTTTAGCTTTTGGAAAAGCATTTGCCTTCAGATACCGGGACTTGACGCTCTTTTCGGTGAAGTCGTCCTCATCAAAATGTTCGCTGCAAACACGGTAATCTCTTTCACGTATTGTTTTCAAGGGAGTTTGCACATCAAGCTGAAGTGCAACCAACCACAACTTTAGAATCTCCCGGTTGCGGAGGGGTAGACGGTGAAAGCTCAAGCACAAATATCTCTTCATTCGATTACTGCAATTTGGAAAGGCACAAACTCGAACCATTTTCTAATTTTCCTCCTAATCTAACTACAAAATCCATCCATCAGATCTGATATTCTCAGAACACCACACAGCACCGTCATCCAGTCTCCAGTTATGATCACGCGCGTGAAGTCGACAATCGATTACTGTGGACTTCGACCGAAAACAGGAAGTAAATACAGGTATGTGCGCTGGCTGAATAAACATCACTTTTATTAATATCGTTCACATCTACTGCAGTTAGATGCACTGTGTTCACTCTGAAGGAATCACTCACATGGCTGGGCACTTGTAATGACACATCAAGGATGTTAAGAGGCTAAAAGCAGGTTTAAAACTTGCCCCATTTAAGTCAACAGGGTGCAAATTTTAAAAAGAGGATAACACGGTGTAGGCAACACCTATTTCTGTCGTTGTTCTCTGTACTGACAGCACTCCAAATTTACAAAAAAATGAGCTCAATGTTAAAATTGACCGGAGTTCTCCTTTAAGACTGATCTTTCGACTAAACTAGAATATTAATCTGCCCTGTCAATCATCTTTGACAGTTAACATTTACCACATTTCCTTTAATTTCCTATTGGAAAGAAATGAAGTAGCACTTTAATCCATTATTGTTTACATATTCATCACACTGTGATGAACAATGCATATTCCTTTACAATGAGTTGTGAACTTGTGATTCCATCAAAACAAATTCTACAAACATTTCCTTTGCTTACATATAATAGGCGTCATTACTTTGGTGAAATTGTAATATTTACAACATGTAACAGACAAAGTACATTTGACATGGTAAATCACGGTTGTGTGTTGCGATAATATTGTCGGGTCCAATATAGTTGGCACGGCATCCTGTTTTATTAAAAGTCTCTTTGCAAAGCCTGTGTCAAACTGTGCCTTGTTTATAAAAGACTCCACCGTAAAATGTACAGAACAAATAAAAAGTGTCTTACTGACATGATCCAGCACTTCATTGAAAATAAATGTCAGCCACTCTTCCTTAGGTTGGGATTATTAGGAAGGCAATGCAAAGACCCTGTTCTTTGACAAACTGGAACTGCACAATAACGTCTCCACCTAACAGGCATCTCAATCTTTACTCCAATGACCCTGTGTTTGTCGTTTCTACTCTTCAGCAAGAACCTGCGGCTCATGGGTGTTGAAAAAAAAAAAAAAAAAAAAAAAAGATGAATTTAACCCTCATGTGGTGTTCATGTCATTTTTGACTGGAGAAGATTTTCTTTTTCCTGAAAATACTAGTTAATGTTATCGCATTGAACTGAAACTTAGTGACTTTGTTCACAGAGACTATAACAACTTGTCCAAATTTTTATTTTTATTTTTTACTTTTTTTGTGTTGTTTTTTTCACCTTGTTACACTTATGGTGTTCCCGGTCAAAAATGACAGGCCTACACAAAATAGCTTATAAATCCCTCGTTATGCTATATTATCCCCAAAAATTGGATTCAATCTTTTTATCAACTTGTTTTCTTTCAATTAGGACTGGTTTTGTATTCAATTTTCAAACAGTTTAATTGTAGGAGTCATTTATCCGAGCTTATGCACCTCAGTTTTTGAGTGAAAAAAGCATTATTTGTTAATAATTTTGGCAATATTGAGAAAAATGCCTACTATCAAATAAATGAGGCCTATGAATAATCAGATGCAAATATAAATATAAAACCAGTCCTAATTGAAAGAGAACAAGTGGACAAAAAGATTGAATCCAAGATTGGGTGAAAATATGGTATAATGCGTGATTTATAAGCTATTTTTTATAGGCCGGTCATTTTTGACCGGGAACACCACAAGTGTGACTATGTGCCATATTTTTTACAAAACAAAAGTTTCAAAACAAAATTCCTGGTGAAATATTAGAGTAGACTAGTGTGATCAACAGTAGCCATTTTTTTCCAAATTTCCAAATTTACTCAAATTATTTGTTTTTTACTCAAAAAATGAGATGCCTACTCTCAGATAAATGAGGCCCATGATTAATCAGATGCAAACAGAAATATAAAACCAGTCCTAATTGAAAGAGAACAAGTTGACAAAAAGATTGAATCCAAGATTGGGTGAAAATATGGTATAATGAGTGATTTATAAGCTATTTTTTATGGGCCTGTCATTTTTGACCGGGAACACCACAGGTGTTATAGGGTTTTGAACACCACATGAGGGTTAAACATATTGTTTAACAAAAAGCTATTTTTAGGCAAGGAAGTGAGTTCTTTAAGGCTGTGTACACTGTATTTAAATGCATGTGCACAAAATGTCAAAAGACCTATAGAAAAACTTTATGTAATTTACTCTTAACTCCATTACTCGGATCCTCGTTTTCACTCAAACCGTCGACTCTCAAATGCTGGGAGAGAGCTGTGACTCGAGAACCGCTCGGCCCGATTCGTGAATCAGATGCAGACTGGTTTTGTGAAGGTCCGACTCAAAAGACCGATTTGTTCCCAAACCGAACATAACCATTTCGTATCATATAGATAGGCCTACACTGTAAAAAAAAATTACATCCCCAAGTCAAAAATTTCAAGTGACCGATAACATCAAAATTTTTCAATTAGTCTGACGTATTATTTCTCATTGAGCCAATGTTAACACACTATTGCAACAAGAATTTCACTTGGGCCAATTGAAAAATGTAGATGTTATCGGTCACTTGAAATTTTTGATTTGGGAGGGTTAGAATTTTTTTACAGTGTACATACCATAAATTAGTGCTAAGCGGTTTAGAAACACTGAATTATTCATTTCAAACAAGTGATTCGGAGCCTGTATCAAACTGCCAAAGTCACGTGATTTCAGAAAACGTGGGTGGCTTTGTTACATCATAACTGTTTTGAAATTTCCTAGGTTCGATCTCTGACTGTAAAAGTCCTTAACCCATGAGCCAGTGTCAGCAATAAGACAACAGTGTTTTGGGGGCCTGAAAATGCAAACTTTTAAAAACGGGGTTCAAAGTGAAAGTTTCTGATACCGGTACTGCTATTGTCTCAGTGTAAACTACAAAAACACGAATACTGCGTATTGCGTGTTCAGTCTATAGATTTTCTTTACAAAGTCACCTCGCCAACAGTAGGCCTATGGCCTGGCATGCATACAGCGTTTTTGATCGTTTTTGTGGATCCGTGTGAACGGGGATTGTTTTGACAACTTGTCTTCTGTCTGTGACATCAACATCACAGCAGAAGACTAAATGGCAGAGAAGAACAGATACATTCTCATCTCTTTCCACCGATCTGCTCTGCTCTGCTCCAAAACTGGTTTCATGAGCATCCACAATTTTCACTCCAATACCTCCTACCATACTCTCCCTTACTTAAACTCCTGAGGAATTTTTTTTTTTTTTTTTTTTGACAAGCCATGGAGGAGGCCTGTGACCTAATTGATGCAGGGTCTGTGCAAGGATGGACCTGCCATTCAAAAAAAGATTCTTCCCTCCCTGTCTTTTTTTCCAATTCATGCTCCACAAATGTTTTTATTTATTCTATTTAGATTGTGACAAACGAAGAGTTCAGATGCAAAAACCTCTAAATGCCATCTGAAATTTCCTCCTAGAATGATCATTTTTATGAAGCTCGTATATTTAAGTTCAGTAATTTCACTTAAATGGCAATGAAAATTACCTATTAATTGCCATTTAAGTGAAATTATTGAAATTAAATATACGAGCGTGATAAAAATGATCATTCTAGGAGGACATTTCAGATGGCATTTAGAGGTTTTTGCATCTGAACTCTTCAAACATTTGTTGTGATTTTCAGTGCAAAATGCAGCCTTTGGAAATGCACAGATGTATTGACTGATTTCACAAAGTGGAGAGAAAAAAATATTTGCATCACTGTTCAATACTGTTCTTGTGTGTTGTGTTTGGTCAATATATTCATATATTTTACTCTATGTCTTATAATAAAACTTAAAAACCATAATATTTTGGCAATTGGTTCAACTGATTCAAAGTTCTGAAAAGCTTCGTTTCTCAAATTCTCCCATCACTGCCATTAATTACAAATAAATATTGCAAATGCATATATGGCCAAGGGACTTTGATATGGCATATCAGAATTACATTTGTTACAGGTTGCCGGATTGAAATCGAAAGTCTTGCAGCAAGTCAGTTTTTCGACAGCAACAGCATGTTTGTAAACCTCATGGACATTTATTCTTCAAATACTTGTATGTATCGTTCACATTAAGGATTCGGACGCAGTAGAGCAATTTTGAGTTGTGTTTACAAATTGCCTGTAGAGTTTAGCACCAACCCCTAATTAAACACACCTGAATCAGCTAATAAAGAGGTTTGTTCGACTTGAAACAGCGCTGCGCACATGCGGGTGACCCCTGCTGGTCAGAACTTACCCCAACAAACAAGACAAAAACAACAAGAACAACAAAAAACATTGCAAATGTTTTATTGAAAGTAAAATCCAACCAATGCAATTAACTAATCATCTAATAAGATTTAATGGGTCTCAATCATGAAACATTCGTAAATATACGAGTAAATATGTGAGTGATTTGCGCGTAAAGAGACCTTCCCGAAAACTCTTCTCCTGGGGTCCGTTCTTCGTACGTTGCTTATTACATCCGAGATCAAATGACACATCCAAGATGATATCATCGTGCGAATCATGATCTGGCTAACTCGGTTCTTCGAACACACTTGCCGGATATGCCTTTTTTTTTTATTTGATATAATATTACTAATCTGGAATATTAAGAATCACAATAGTATCTGATTCTGCGCTGCACATTTACATTGTGAAGCCCCTTTCTGTTCACATTATCCCCTTCATTGAGGCCTTGATGGCAGATCTATGGTCTAGCTAGCCTATGGTACCAATCACGTTAGTGAAGCCTGAGTGGCATATACTATTACAGTATATGGCATGGTCATGATTGAATGATCTTCATAAAAAATTATGATAGCCTAAAAAAAACTGCCTTAAAAAAAACTGCTTTACAACATTGGGTCTTAAGTGGCTTGGAAATGCCAAAAAAAACAACAACCTAAAACTGTTTTTTAAACCTAAAAGCGCCAGGTAAATTCCGAATGACACGACAGACAGCACTTTCCATCAAGTTCTCCGCATCTCCAATAGTGTAAAGGAAAGAGCCACTCGCAAATATTCTTAGGGCAATGCAAACAGTTTGTGCTGTAGCCTAGTTAAAGCCCGACTCCGACAAGTCGAAAATAAATGTGCGTTTCCAACAAATTAATAATGTAAAGGACAATCTCACGAGTCACGAGAAAAAATATATATCTCTGGACTTCCCGTATCAGCTCCGCTTATGAAGCCGCAGTCTAATCCTGTTAACATGAAATAAGCCTGCTCCCGAGCAGGTTTAAGATTGCGCACCTGTTGCTATGACAGCAAGTCCAGGATGAGCGTCGAAGAACCAAACAATCCAAGATCATGCCAAATCGCCAACAGTCAAATCCAGCTAACTGAGTTAACGACGTACGAAGAACGGGCCCCTGATTCACAAATACTTTGTAAATGTCAGGGGCCCGTTCTTCGTACGTCGCTAACTCACTTAGCTGGATTTGATTGTTGGCGATTTGGCATGATCTTGGATTGTTTGGTTCTTTGACACTCATCCTGAGGGTTGTTCCATAAAACAAGATTAGAATACAAGCCAGGCTTATTTTGGTTAGTCAGACTTATTGTCGGTGGATTGTTTCATAAAGCAAACTTAAAATAGTTCAAACTCAGTTACCCTGGCAACTTATGCTGGGAAACTAGCCTGGTCCAGGGCAGGCTAACTGTCAGGCTAAGCCTCAGCTGTTACACAGATCCTCTAACACTGACCGACAAGAACACAATGATATTACCACTGACACTCTCATACCATTATTGGACTTTATTAACCACTATTAGTCCAAAAATAAATTCACAGTATACAGAAAATCAACTTAAATAAGGCTACAATGATAAATTAGACAATATAGACATATATATATATATATATATATGTACTGTATTTATAGATATAGATATATAGATATAAATACAATATTTATACTACATGTTTTCTTTTTTACTGGCTGAATGTTTTGTGCCCAAGATTTAATTAGATTGTTTTAAAGATTTATGAATACATTTCTCTCTGGTTTTGTTTGGCAGCTGTAGTACATGTTTATGATTATTAGAAGAACATTAGAACACAATCTAATAAAAAGCTTTTTAAAGCAGAAGTTAAAATCACAAAATTAAAAATAAATAATTACAAATGCACAGTATAAATTTTAACTGGTAAGATGAATCTGAGCTTAGTTATTGACAGTATATTATTTGATTTACCCCATTACAATAGTCAATTTACAGTTATTGCTATCATAAAAATACACTTGTAGGTTTAAAATTCTAAATAAGGGACATCTAATGTCCAAATAACAAATATTTTAGCATATATATGTATATATATATATATATGAAAATATATATATATATATTATTTTATGTACTTTATTATGTCTTTCAATTCAAACACATTTAACACAATTATACAAATGGACAGTTCCTTTAAAGACATCATATTTTCCCCCAATAAATATTCCTTATTTTTCCTTCTACTTATTTTCTTTTGTGATAATACCCACCAATACACATACATATGATTTAAGGGGAAAAAGACAAAAAACAATAAATAGATATTAATAAAAATGTAACATTCACATATTTATGTCAGACTCTTATAATGACACATAATTCCTAATAGTTATTCTAGTAATATTATTTAAATATCAAATATTCAATATTAAATAAGTAAATTAAATAAAATAACAAATAACTAGAAATAAAAGGGAGGGTTATATAAAAATTTAGTTAATGTAGGCTAATATATATTCCTTTATTTTATGGAATATTCTTTGATTTTAGAGTTGCACATATCTTTTCAAAATGTATACATTTGCTCTTAATTTCATAATATCCTCTCCATAGTGTATTTTAGAAACTAAATCTAACCACTCATTTAAAACTGGGGATTCTTGCTTTCTCCAAAAAAATATTGCATTAAAACCTGTAATTCTCAGCATTCTAAATAAATATACATCATATTTATTAAGTAGCATAGGCTAGGTCCTATACCCAAAACTATATTTTGTATCTTTATATATTTAGTTTCTTAAAAAAAAAAATCTTCCCTGAATTAGGCTACTTCTGTTCATTTTTTTTTATTAGAAGTATAAAATATATGAGTGTAATGAGCAAGAAGTTCACTGCAACTTATCCAACATCCCAAAGATAAATTATTATAATTAGAAGATATTTCTGGTGTTATAAAATATGGCATATTAATTTTCCAAGCAAAATGTATATTTTAGTCAGAATTATTGCGCTCCTATTTGGCGCGCATGCGTCATAAAAGCGTCTTTTATGGAACAACCCTCTGGACTTGCTGTCATAGCAACAGGGGCCGGTTGCACCAGCAACATTAAGTTATAACTTAGCCTAGTTTTGACGTAAATGGACACTAATTTACGACTTACGCACTTCTAAATATTTTTGCGTTGCACCATTAGACTTAGTTGAAGCGTAACTCTACGTATAAACTAAATATTTACGGCAGCCTCTGATCAGGAGTAGCGGATGAAATAAAATATCAGACAGACTGACCTGCATCAATATAAGCTCTTCTTTTACCTGACAGACTTCAATTCTTTAGACATATTATGCTGACATTTACACTCGCTTACATTTTAAGAGAGAACATTATGTGAAAAGATTACTTTGTTAGTGTGGCTATCTTTAACACGAACCCGTCCTAAACAGCACGCCGCTGTGTGCATCGGTCTATGTTGTGCATGTCAAATATCAGTCATAAATCAATAAACATAATTTCTTATGTTTTTTTTTGTATCAATGTTTATTTATTGATCCTTCTTCATTTCATTTCAAATACAGTTTCTGAATGTTATTTACATATAAAAACACTTAAGCTATTCATGATCAAGTATCGTATTTAATGGAAACCGTTAGTAACGTGAAGCAAAAGAATGAAGGATAAACTGAAATTCACAGCATTTCAACACAACATCTGCTCATGTATTTGAAGGCTGCTATTGGATCATCGAGGCTAAACGTCATATTATGCGACTACGCATTACTTTACGGAGAGCTTACGACCTACGTTCTGCCTTACGAACAAATGGTGCAACGGAATAAAGTTCAGAGTTAGTTACAAACTAGCTAGTAATTACTAGTGTGGACTTTACGTTCCAATTTAAGAAAGAACGTACGAACGAACGGCTGGTGCAACCCTACCCAGGACTCTACAACAAAACTACTAACGTTATATAGGCCTACTGTACAAGACGAATGATCGAGAAAACCTAGCACTCACTGATTGCATTTCACATGAAGATAACAACGGCAGTGCTTTTACAAAAAGTAAAATTGTTATACTTACAGCCATGGGTGGTGATGATGATGATACACTTGGACCTGTCTGTACATTGAAGATTGTTGGGATGGCTTTATCCTTTAGACGCTGTACCGTACTGTCCGCGTTTTCTTTATAGTCATCTGGTCCAAAATGCTTTGAGCAAACACGCCATTTTTTGATCGATTCTATCGGTGTTTTGAGATCAATGTTCAGAGTAGTCAACCATTGATTTTTTAGTTTCTTTTTGTTCGTTGGTATTCGGTGTAACATTACGGTAGAATATACCCTCGACTTACTATCACAGCCCTTTACTACGCACAGAACCATGGCTAATCGCACAGGAAACCTAACCAGCCGTTCGTAAATTCTTTCTTAAATTGGGAACGTAAAGTCCACACTAGAGGCTTAGTAACTACTAGCTAGTTTGTAACTAACTCTGAACTTTATTCCGTTGCACCATTTGTTCGTAAGGCAGAACGTAGCTAGTAGGTCGTAAGCTCTCCGTAAAGTAATGCGTAGTCGCATAATATGACGTTTAGCCTCGATGATCCAATAGCAGCCTTCAAATGCGTGAGCAGATGTTGTGTTGAAATGCTGTGAATTTCAGTTTATCCTTCATTCTTTTGCCTCACGTTACTAAAGGTAAAAATAAGTTTCCATTAAATACGATACTTGATCATGAATAGCATAAGTGTTTTTATATGTAAATAACATTCAGAAACTGTATTTGAAATGAAATGAAGAAGGATCAATAAATAAATATATTGATACAAAAAACATAAGAAATTACGTTTATTGATTATGACTGATAATTGACATGCACAACATGGGCAGATGCACACAGCGGCGTGCTGTTTAGGATGGGTTTGTGTTAAAGAACCGCTAACAAAGTAATCTTTTCACATAATGTTCTCTCTCTTAAAATGTAAGCGAGTGTAGATGTCAGCATAATCATATAGCCTATGTCTAAAGAATTGAAGTCTGTCAGGTAAAAGAAGCGCTTATATTGATGCAGTTCAGTCTGTCTGATATTTTATTCCATCCGTTACTCCTGGGGCTCGTTCTTCGTACGTTGCTTATTACATCCGAGATCAAATGACACATCCAAGATGATATCATCGTGCTAATCATGATCCGGCTAATTGGGTTCTTCGAACACACTTGTCGGATATGATTAGTATCGCTGGATTGAGTTATCTGAGATAACTGCGCGTTCATGCGCTGGTTAAAAGGGGATATGTATCGATAGTAGAAACATTGATTAGCAACGCTGCTATTGGCTGCTTAGCGTGGCCAAAGAGCGCGCTCAGTTTTTCTCCTCAGCAGAGCAAGAACTAATAGTCGAAGTTTATTCGAAATTTTAATGTTTAATCAAAACGCCAGGGAACACCTCCAAGTCTGCAAAAGCCAGGAGAGAGGGCTGGCAAAAAGTAGCAGACAATTTAAATCCGTTAGAAGTGGCCATGTTAGATGTTTTTATCACTTATTAGCCTATATTTTTGTATTTTAATAATTGCATAATTACTTTGTGCATTGTAATGTCAGAGTCACCACACTAGAACATGGGAACAAATAAAAGTGAAGTACAAAAATATTCTACATAATGGTCAAGTCAAGTCAAGTCAAGTATATTTGTATAGCGCTTTTCACAATACAGATTGTATCAAAGCAGCTTCACAGTATTAAATTAAAATAATACAACAAGGTTTGTTTCTAGTGGAATTTATTGATAAAATCAAATTAGATATCCCCAGAATATCCCCAACTGAGCAAGCCAAAAGCAACAGTGGCAAGGAACCGAAAAACTCCATCAAGTGACCTAATAGTGTCCTAAAACTCCATCAGGTGACCCAATGGAGAAAAAAAAAACCTTGGGAGAACCCAGGCAAAAAATAATGGTAATTTTTTTGTTATATTATAGTCTATTTTATAAAAGGCACTGTTAAATAAATGGTTGTCTGATTATAAAAGCAACCAAGAAAAAAGCTGAGAAAAAAAAGAAGAAGAAAAGATCTTACTCTCCTACACTGTAAAATAATTTTTGCTGCATTAAATTAAGGCTGTATAGTCATTTCAACTGTTAAATCTTGAGTAATGATGAATTGCTTTGACTTGTGAAAGTGAAAACTGATAAACTTATGTTAATGTAAAAATATTTTGCCATGAGTTATTGATCACATTTTTCCCGAGTTTAGGTCATTGTAATGACATTGTGTTTTCCTCTTTTGTGCACTTTTACATAATACACCAACACTTGTATCTGTTCCCAAGAAAGTGGTGGCTGAAATATGTGCAGTAAGTGGACATTTTCTATATAACTTTCCAAAGGAAAGAAAGTATAAGACTTTGTAATGTCCATTTGTTTCCATTGCACTGGACAGTGAATAAACCCTCTCAGATAACCATCATATGGAGGAACTAGCCTACCTGCAAGTGCACAAATAACTTTACTTAATTTATACTTGTATGCTTTATGGCTGCAATATAAGTCGCATGATTCCACATCTACAGAAAGGCCTACAGAAGAGTCTGCACACACAGAGGAGACATAGGACTACAGGTGGGCAGTGTATAGTCAACTTTTCCTTTTTATTTGTTGCATGAGGCATGTGTCTAATATCACTTGACCACTGGCTTTTCTTTACAAAGAACAATTGAAATAAAACTCAAGGAACTAAGCATATTTGTCATTTATTAAACATTTAATGAAAAGTTTTTTTTTTTTTGGCAGTGTTGTGTAATATGGCACATGCAACAATGTCACAGGCCCTGTCAGGTGTGCAACCCCTCAGACACTGACATCTTCCCCTTAGTTAGCCAAAGTTCATTTCATTGTGTGCCCTTGTCCTGGCTAGAGCTGCATTGTAACTGGTTTGGGTCAGGGAATGGGGTCATAAAACACCTGTCTGCAGGCAGGAACATGTCATAATCACCTATGAAAAAATGCAGTTCTGTTAGGATCAGCATAAGTGTATGTAATACAGTGAGCTTGATATTTAATTGTGGAACTTTCCTTACCACTTTCAAATAATGTGCATAAATGTGAATCTCTGAAAATTCTTAAGCCATGCATGCACAGATCCTGGCCATTTTGCTTTCACATTTGTGATATGGAAGATTTTAGTCAACTGCCTTTTTTTATTTATTTGATATAATATTATTAATCTGGAATATTAAGAATCACAATAGTATCTGCGCTGCACATTTACATTGTGAACCCCCTTTCTGTTCACATTATCCCCTTCATTGAGGCCTTGATGGCAGTCTATGGTGTAGTCTATGGTACCAATCACGTTCGTGAAGCCTGAGTGACATCGGCATGGTCATGATTGCATGATCTTCATAAATTATGATAGTCAAAAAAAAAGGCTATGCATGTGATGTGATAATGAGAACATATTTGCCTCTGCCCTTTTCTCTTCAGAGAACCTGTTGCTATCCACCGAACCAATGTTGTGGTTCTAACGGCACTGAACTTGAATGTCACGGCCGAACACCACTAGGCTATTTTAGTAATCACACAATAACTTGACAAATTAATTACAGTTTTATATCAATATAGGCCTACATATTCTTTTTACTTTTTTTTTTATGGGAATTTCCTGGTAAAATGAAGGTAAAAAATATATTATTTTATATTTTATTTTGCCTTTCCACGGACCACCTGCAGTACCCTCACGGACCACAGTTTGGGAATGGCTGGTCTATGGTACCAATCACGTTAGTGAAGCCTGAGTGACATCGGCATGGTCATGATTGCATGATCTTCATAAATTATGATAGTCAAAAAAAAAAAAAAAACACCTGCTTATGGTGCGTTCACACCGGACGAAATTTCGCTTCGTTTTTACGAATTTCGCTCTTGACGCGCGAATTGATACAAAGTGGTCAAGCGTATCACTAGACGCGGCAGGCGCGAATTTGACGCGCTATTCGCGTCCGGTGTGAACGCACAGTTAGGCATAGGCAGTTTATATGAAAGGAAATGTTTATAAATGGAATGAATAAGGCCTGTTATTATTTTAATTTCCAGTTAGTTTCTTGATCTCGCGTTTCTGAAATGTTTTGCGGATGTGCTGTTAAGTGGACAGACTCAAGCCTAGGTACTTTTTGAGGACTTGTAAAACTCTGAAGATTAATAATCGCCAAAGGTTTTGAAATGTTGACTATATTCCAGTGTTCTTATTACTGTATAGATTTCATACTCCATTGCTATGGAAATAAGCCTGTTGTTCAAATGAACCTGATTATGCCCTCGGACGCTTGAGTAAATAAATAAATTAAATATGTGGCAGCCGTTGTGTGCAGTAAACTTTCTTTTAACAAGCCTGTTGTACTGATGTGATGACCAATGATAGTTTTAGAGCTAGTAAGCCTATTTAGAGGTGCAGATTAATTTTATTATGTGTATTATGAGGTGGTCCGCTAAAATTCTTGATTTCAAATAGTGGTCCACACACACAAAAACTTTGAAAACCCTGCCATAGACTACACCATAGACTGCCATCAAGGCCTCAATGAAGGGGATAATGTGAACAGAAAGGGGGTTCACAATGTAAATGTGCAGCGCAGATACTATTGTGATTCTTAATATTCCAGATTAGTAATATTATATCAAATAAAAAAAAGGCAGTTGACTAAAATCTTCCATATCACAAATGTGAAAGCAAAATGGCCAGGATCTGTGCATGACTTAAGAATTTTCAGAGATTCACATTTATGCACATTATTTCAAAGTGGTAAGGAAAGTTCCACAATTAAATATCAAGCTCACTGAATTACATACACTTATGCTGATCCTAATAGAACTGCATTTTTTTCATATGACCCCATTCCCTGACCCAAACCAGTTACAGTGCCCAGCAGTCTAGCCAGGACAAGGGCACACAATGAAATGAACTTTGGCTAACTAAAGGGAAGATTTCAGTGTCTGAAAAGTCTGAGGGTTGCACACCTGACAGGGCCTGTGACATTGTTGCATGTGCCATATTACACAACATTGCCAAAAAAAAGGTGTGTGGTTTTGAGCCAGCTTCTTCTTCAGCGCCGACTTCGCGTGCAGCCGTGCACAGCACAAAACCTCACAACACCCTCCCCCTGTCGGTGATTGGTTGGAACACTATTTGTTTTTGTTTTGAGTGGTTGGTGAAACCAATTGTTTTTGTGTGCAGATCTCAGAGCCTAGGCTGCCTACAGAGACGCGTTTTTTTGATGGCATGCTTATGGGGCGGGCAGCTAGCAGATCGTTAGAAAAAAATATATATATATTTTTGGGCCTGAAATCACTGATACCACCTTTAATGAATTCCAATCAGTCGTAAATGGGACGCGCGTGCACGCTCATTCTCAATTACCATAAATCCCGCCCATTAAATCCGACTGACAACTATATATGGGCATCATATTATGACACCAAACGAAGGATTTCAACATGTCTTCATAGCGAAAGAAAAAGAGAAATTTCTCAGATGCAGAAATTGAAGTTTTATTATCAGAAGTTCATTCAAAACGCCACATTTTATTTTCAAGTGTACATAGTGGCGTATCAGGTCCTAAAAAAAGGAAGCTTGGCAGCATATTACAGATCCAGGAAATGGAGTTCATATGCTGCTTTTGGATGCTTTTATATATTTGGTCCCCTATACTGTATCTTAAGTCTCTTTCCCGAAATTCAGCCTTGGTGCAGAATTACAGCCACTATGAGCTAGTCCCACAATGAGCTTTCCTTAGGACGTGCCATTTCTGTGTCCGTACTTTAAATGCTAATGAGGAGGAGAGAGGCAGGGCAAGGTGGAGGGTGGGGGTGTGGCCTTGACCAGCTTGCAGCCACGGTACCATGCGCTAATGTTTACATTGGATGTATTGCAAAGGCTCATAGACACGCAGTCGTTCAAGCTTTCCAGTTTGACCCAGAATCTGATCTGGAATGGATACAGAAGCACCTGAAGAAGTTTCAACTCAGCGGCTACAGCAGGGCGTCTCCGAATGGTTAGTTTAAAATAGTGTGTCTGGAAATGTACTTTAGTTGGTTTGTTTATGTATGATGTCATGTTACAGTTATTATCATGTAGCTAATGCTAGCCTACATTGTTGGCTTTTTACGTTGCTCTGATTTTCTATCGTTCTAAAGCTGTATTAGCATCTATATCTAAATCTATACCCTGGTTTGCAGAGGCACACTTCATAGTCATTTCATTTCATCGCGCGCGCCATAACACCACCAACAGAACGGTTATCCAAATAACAAAGACGTGTACAACACTCGCATTACAGTGTGTGTATTCACACACATACTTGATGCTATCTACCTTTACATTAGCAACAGCAACTGGGCTGTTAGCTGCAGAGCTAATGTTACAGCCACATTCTAAGGCTAACAAGCTAGGTAACCATATACAGTAAATCAACAAAATTATATTGTGTTAGTTGACTTACTTGTCCGAGGTTTGTAGATGAGCCAAGGAGAGTTGGTACTGATCCAGACTTTATTTTCAGACGTTCAGCAAAGCCAGCTTTGTATTGGCCCAAGTTGAGGAAACAGTCATTGGTGAAATGTTTGGCGCAGACATACAAAACTTTGGGAAGTTGTGTCGGTGCATTTCCAGAGAAAATAAAATGTACCCACTGGTTCTTCAGAGGCTCAGATGAAGGAGCTAAAAAAATACTTTTGTGTTCATTTGTAGGCCTACATCCAAACACTGAGCAACTGCCATGCTTCGCTCGTTTGCAAGCCATGATGCCTCTCGAGGAAAAAACTATATTTTCTCATGGGCAAATTCTCTATGCGGGCAAAGCAGAGAAAGGGGAGGTAACCTTTCCCCGCATGACGACATATAGGGAAGATTCCAGATTGGCCCACCTGAGCTTTCATTTTCTCAAAGGCGGAGCAGGATACCCAGGGCTTGATTTACACCTATCGCCATTTCTAGCCACTGGGGGACCATAGGCAGGCTAGGGGAACTCATATTAATGTTAAAAAATCTCACAAAGTGACATTTTCATGCCATGGGACCTTTCATTATATACTACTGCCTAATTAAAACAATTACAAAATACAAATGTATAAAACTGATCAGAGATCTATGGAGGCAGATTAGTCTAAATTATAATTCACGCAAAAAACACGATATACACATGCGTAGACAATTTTACATGCATGAAACCTAATTCACGTACACAAAAAAAGAAAAAAAATCACGTGCGTGAAAACATATATTCACAAAAAGCAATTCACATGCGCAAAATACAATTATATATTCATAAAATACATTTCACAAATGCAAAACACAATTCGTAGATATACAACTGAAGACAAAAACCTTTGAATGTTTAAAATGTACGAGTTTATCCTTAAATGTGAATGTCATTCACGTGTGAATCGCCTTGTGTGTGTGTGTGTGTGTGTGTGTGTGTGTGTGTTTGAGACTTTCCTGGCAGAGCCGCTGAACATAAACATTTATTTTTAGTATTGATGGATTTTCATGTCCTGTCCACCACACATTCAACTGATGATAATGTATGTAATGACGTGCATATATAGGAGACATCTGTTTTTTTTTAAGCTGCATATATTATGTAGTTTTATTGTTTCAGATTTTCGAGACAGATGATATGAAGTTGCAGACAACCAGTACTGTGATCTTACCATTCCCACTGTAATTCTTTCAAAACAGTCATGTTGCAAGCCATCCATTTTGACAGTTGTTTCAACAAGAGGTTGAAAGTGATGCATTGTTACTGTATTAATTTGTCTACTGCAGACTATATGTACACGCTCTAGGAATAAAGCCCTGCTATGCATCCATTATTAAATTCAAAGACATAGTTACATTTGATGTACACGTTTTATTCATTTGAATGTGTCCGAATCCTTTGGGAATAAATATAGCCTATATAAAATTACTTGATGATTAATGTTCCTGTTATATATGAAGATCATGAACTGACAATCTTAAGTATAAAGCACAACATTCAGTACAGATAAATATACGTCTCTTCCAGAGTTGTGAGATCCAGTCAGAGTCTTCTTTGCTTTTAAAGTATATAAATATAATTGCAATACATCAAGTGAAAAGTTAACAAATGAATTGTGTTCAATCCAATCATCACTAGACCTCTCTGTTAGGACATATCAGATTTTGGTCTGATATTTAAAACAGTAAAAACCTTTAGTACAAGAGGTGCAGACAGAGGACGTGGGAGATAAAGTGATGGTATTTGTATAGAGTTTACTGAGTAATCTTAGTTGCATAATATTAATTGCCTCTAAGTATACCTTTGTCTGAGCAGCATAAAATCAGATTTGCCTATTTTACTAGGAAAAGTAAAATTAATGCTTCACAACATTGTCCTGTGACACTAAAAACCTTGAGATGACAATACAGCACAAAACATAAGGAAATGAATGTTGAATATATTGGTAACACTTTACAAAAAGGTTCATTATTTAACATTAATTAATGTATTAACTAACCATGACCAATACATTTGCTGCTGTGTTTGTTAATCTTTAGTTAAAAATACAGCTGTTCATTGTTAGTTCACAGTGCATTAACGTATGTTAACAAGATTTTAATGAAGTATTAGTAAATGTTGATGTTGTATGTAATATGTTAGTAAATTAGTAAATGTTGATGTTGTAGTAATGTTGTAACATTAACAAAAATGTATAAAGGCTGTGTACGTGCAGTTCATTATTAGTTCATGTTAACTAATGAAACGTTATTGTAAAGTGTTACCAATTAAAACATTAATACAAAAAAAGAAAGAAACAACATGAATTAAGATGTCTGTGACTGCTATCCAGATGTCATGCCAAAGGTGAGTAATCCTGAAAAATGCAGGGAAACAACAAGTGTTTAATAATTTGACAACATACACAAATTGCACAAATGGCAAATAAACAATGGGTGCTCATTAAAATAGGTCTATTCTCTATTTAAAGAACCATCTCGATCTCGAAATCTTTTATTTGTGAACTGATTTCCAGCTGCTCTTTTTAATAGTCAACATATTTTTGGATGATATCTGTCATGCTCTGTAAAAACTGGTCACAGACACGAAGATGTAGGCTACTTTTCATTTCACCAAGCTGATTGCCGACTAAAAGCCTCCCACAGCCGTCATGTTTTCAGGCCGTTTCAAGTTTGATTTTGACGTGACAAAAATGAAATAAAGCAGTGATATCTAAGTGGCTGAGCTGTTTACTTAGTTTTAAATTAGTCTTCTGTTAATTCAGGCTGATTTGTGAACGTAGAACGTGCATGAAAACAAGAGGCGGGATTTATCACGTGAAACAATCATAGGCAATCATAACCAATCACATTGCCTCCCCTCAAGTGACTGTCTCCCCCACCGCAGGTTTTAGGGGGTCTGTTAAAAGTCAATGGGCTCAGGGGAGGCACGAGACACGGCGGTAATTTTACCTGCTGGTGTCATTGTTGGACAGTGTTACTTTGGGAAAAAAAAAAGTGATTTATATAGGTTTTAATGTCACATTTTGTAATATTTGTGTTGTTTTATTTTTGTAATATGGATTATTTTCTCATCATATTTTTTGAGGAGGCACTGCCTTCCTTGCTTACTTGGAGGAAAAGCCCCTGATATATAGCCTATACACATTCTATGAACCAGGAATGCAAACTTGTCATCTTTCTGTGAAATTCCCCGTTTTGAATCCAAAAGAGGTCATTTGTGTGATTCGTGTAGGGGGAGGATTCTGTGTGTGCGACTGCTTTCAAACTCTTCGCATTTGTGTGTGTGGCACAAAGGCAAGGGCTTCTATTTCCAATTTGTTTTTGCAGCATTGAGGATTGCCAATCACAGGCATCTCTGTTGAAAGCAATGGCCAATTAGAGGTGTTTACTGTAGGTAAGTCAGAATCCACTCTGAACAAGTTTTTGTTTAACCCAAGTTCATTGACTGTGTTCTACATGCTTGCAAATCCTCTCATTATAACACCAAAGCATATACACAATGTTAATAAGAGATTCGTTGTGCAGTCTGTAGTTAGATGCATTGATTATAACAGGAGTTTGAGCGTTCTTTGCTCGCTTTCTGTATACAAGCCATACACAATTTGAAGAAAAATGTTGTTTGTCATTCTTTCAAGAGGACCAACGTTCACATATAGTGCAAACACATTTAATTATGCGAGTGAAGCCGCTAAATTGTTCCGCGAGTCACTCCTGAATTTGCTATGATTGACAGTGATAACTGATGTCAAATTAAGCACTGATGTGCATAAAGGCCCAGTTTCAGGATTAGGCCTTAGTTCAATTAGGGCATTTAAGTGGCTTTTATAAATGTGCATTAGAAAACATTACTGGTGTGCATCTTGAGACAATACAACAATGGCACTGGCATATTTTAAGATATGTTAGTGCAAATTGCTTTCAGTTAAAACAGCTCAAACATGCATTTCAGTCTGGGACTAGCTTATTTGTAGTGTAAATGCAGACTAACAGACCTGCAACTGCAACAAAGATGTGAAGGAATAAAAAAAATAAGTCTGTGTTGGCTGAATACATTAGTAGCTTCTTCAGTTTAAGATAAAAACTTAAAGGAATATTTCCCTCAAGCCATCCAAGGTATATGACTATCTTCTTTCAGACTAACACTATCTGAGAGTTATAAAGCTTCCAAGCAAAAAAATGCATCCATGCATAATAAAAAATAATCCATATGGCTCTAGTGGGTTAATTAAGGCTTTCTGAAGCCATTCAGATTATCATGGGTTTTTGTAAGAAAAATATCCATATTTGAATTTTTTATAAGCTATAATAACTAGCTTCCGGCAGACGGCCGTACGCAACGATTTACGGCGAAAGAGTAACCACTGACCAGATGCATGACATATTGACCAACACGAAAGCGCAGAGGATAGAGCAAAACAAAACACCAGTCACGAATTAGAAGTCTAAAATGAGAAATTTTAAAGAGAAATATCAGAGGATTTCGATATAAGAGAAGAGGAGCTTGAGTTTGTTGGACAGCCCTATTTGTTTAAACCGCAAGAGGCGTCTACGTTTACGATACTCCTACATCCTGTGTCATACATCACGTCTGGGGTTACTCTGGCACAAGTCGCTTTGCGCACTATGTGTACGGTCATCTGCTGGAAGCTAGTTATTATAGCTAATAACATTTTAAATATGGATTTTTTTTCTTACACAAACGCACCACTTCGCTTCAGAAGGCCCTTATTAACCCCCGGAGCCGTGTGGGTTACTTTTATAATGGATGGATGCACTTTAATGGGGTTCAAATTTTGGGCTCCCATTCATTGCCGCTTGGATTAGCCAGGAATTTTTTTTTTTAAATAACTCCAATTGTATTAGTCTGAAAGAAAAATGTTATATACACCTAGAGTGGCTTGAGGGTGAGTAAATCATGGGGTAATTTTCTATCCCTTTAAAGCACTCTTTTTCATGTGTCCCTTTTAAAGCAGTGTTTAAAAATATGTATTTTTTATTAAATCTGAAACTATATAAAGGTATTTAATGCAATATTTACTCATAATAATAATAATAATAATTAGCATTAGTTATTAGCTTATTTAATTTCTTTTGAATTTTCAAGTAGTTAACTAATAAGTTAAAGTTAAGGTAAACTTTGTTAACTTTTATTACCCCTGATGAGTTTGTATCTCTGTTAGAACATACTTTTTTTAACAGTCGCAAAGTAATTACTTATTCAAATTCAAAAAGTGTACCTGCTCAAGAGAGTATGTGATTTTGGGTGCAGCCCTTCTCATCATCTTCTTCTAAGGAGTACTGGTGACTTGAGCATAAATAGGCACATAATGCCATCTTCTGTGCTGTAGGTCTAACGTGTAGAATACGGATGATTTCCTATGTCCAGACTGAAACATCGACTCCTGTTCTGAGAATGAGTTTAAGCCAATTCACCACATCCAGAATCAGCCTATTCTCTCTGTAGTTGAATCCACCCGTGGTCAAATAGATATTGCACATAGATGCACAGTGATCATAAGAACTATTATTGCGCATCTATTAAAATGAAACATTTGTGGAAACCAAAGCCAGTTGAAGTTACACAATCTTCACTATGCATTCACAGCTAAGAACATGTGTGGATTGGGGTTTTTGAAAAGACCCACCACCAGAGTCGGACAGTAACGGAGTAGCTACATTTACTTGAGTACAGTACTTAAGTACAATTTTGAGGGATCTGTACTTTACTCGAGTATCATTTTTGGGGAGTACTCATGACTTTACTCAAGTACATTTGAGAGGCAAATATTGTACTCTTTACTCCACTACATTTCTATCCATAACCGTGAGTACCCGTTACTACTTCAAAAAAAAAAAAACCCTCAATTTGTTGTTTCCCTCTCAAACGTGATTGGATTGTGCAGGCGCCACTGATTGGGACAGCCTATCAGCAATCATCTTCAGCTTTCCGCCAAAGTCAACTCCATGGTCAGATTTAGATAAGAGACGAAACCATGGACGAAGTACTTCAGTACTTTTACTTATTAGTAGACATCTGACTGAAGTACTTTTACTTGTACTTGAGTAAAATTTAGCAAGGGGTATCTGTACTTTTACTCAAGTAATGAAGCTGTGTACTCTGTCCGCCTCTGCCCACCACTAATGCACAGGCTGAAGTCTGGAACGCGCAAAGACAAGCAGAGTGACGAAAACAGTGAAGTCCCGTTTGGACTTGATAATAGTCTTGAACTGTGCTCGTGCCAATCAAATTCGAGGAATAAATACTGTATAATAACTGACATTAATTATTTATTTTTTAGCAGAGAATGCATTTTTATAGCAATGAAAACTATATAAAAACTGTTTTACGACACTAGAGCATAAACTGCAAGCTACACAAAACCACATAGGCCTGCAATGGAAACATTTATGCTTGGTTAGAGATGAACTAGAAGATAATGAACTGTTTATCTCAGATAATGCATTCATGTGCATGCAGAGTGGTCGTTCTGAACAAAAAGGTTGTGTGTTTCCTGTTTTGTTACGTTTTTCATTATTTTCTTTATTAGACACACAACTATTAATCAAAGAACCTCTGGCCCAGTGATTTTCAGTCTGTTCACAATCTCTCTGTGTCCTATACCTTATTCAACAACTGGAACTACATGGCCTGAATTGTGTATGACAATTTTGATTCGCAAGGTCAGTTTACATTTTCACAACAAATGCTCTTCTGGAATAAATGTATGAAAAGTATTGCTTGATTCAGCCAAATTAGGAAACTGGTGACTGTTCTAATTTCAATCCAAACCTCTTCGTCTCAAGGTATTAAAACTTTCCATTGACGTGAATAAATCAGATAAGAGCTGATGTCTGTAAGACCCTCGCAGTGTCAGTTATTCGCAATCTCTCTCTGAGATGGAGAGGTCAAGAAATGCTTTCATCGTGCTTTTAAGTAAGAAAGATTATACTATTTTTGTATATTTTATTTAGATTGCTTTTTTCCCCAAAGCAAGTCAATGTCAGTACTTATGTTTGGAAGCACATAATGCAATTTTAAATGCTTTAAAGAGTTATTTTGCTGTTTTACAGGTGTTGTTCTGTTCAGTCAGAACAGAATCTATGGAGCAGAAGAGGAGATGAAAGTCACACCAGGAGACAACATCACTCTCTACTGTGATCGCTCTGTAACTATTGGTTTCATCATTATATGGAAAAGAAACTGCTCTCATGAAAATCAACCCTCTCTCGTAATAGATTTTACGAAATGGGGCCTGGAGATATTTCAGCATTTCAGCTTTATCTACAACCGCTCCAGTAATTCTCATGATCTACATATTACTAACATCAGTGTCTCTGATCTGGGACTGTATTACTGTGCAGAAGTAGAGAATAAGGTAAATTATGAAAAAGGCATCATCTCTTCATCTAAAATGTACTATTATGGAAACCGAACAACTCGTCTCTCTCTTGCAGGTAACAAAAAACCAATATCTGTTAACTGTTAATTTATTATTATTATTATTATTATCTAAGTCTGTAGAACTTTCACTTTACTTTTCTCTTGAAAAGAAACTAAAAGAGTATATGAGTATGAGTTTAGAGTTTCCTGTAAAAATGACATGCTTATGTTTCTTTAAGAGTCAGTGTCTCCTCATGCTGAGCAGTTCAACATCACCTCCACACTTCCTCTATCAGACTGTGTTCTCTGCTGGACGCTGCTGTTCAGTGTGTGTCCGGTGTGTGTTCTCCTCTCCTCACTCCTGTCCTCCATCTGTGTGTACTGCCTCTGTCGGGCTCAAACTGCAGGTATCTTTTAACACTTTATTTTATTTTATGATTTTCCCAATATAAAACCTAATTTCTTTGGTCAGAATTCAAAGCTGAAAACAAAATTTAAAGGAAGTCATTTAAAAAAAAAGGCTGTGACTCTTGTGTGATATACAACAGTAAATACTCTATAAAAGTATTTTGATTTTGCATATGTTCTATCAGAAAATAATGTATGTTCCCAGTTATCAAAGTTCTAAAGTTTTTAATTTTTAATTTTTTTTTACTTTATGTTGTTGATCTTCTTCAATTTTAAGATTTTAAGTTTGTTATTGGCTTAATGTGAGCTTTTTTTGGAAGGAACATGAAGCTGATTCTGATATGAAAGTTCTGTGTCACATATTTAATGATAATATAGGTTAAAATAATATTTATATAATCAGAAATGATTAATTATAAAGAAAGCTGCATACAGCAGGAGCATTTATGTGTTTACACGATACTGACATTTTTATGTATAGCACGTTTTTTATTTGTTTATGTTTATAATATTTTCTCACTAGTGGCATATTTTCACACAATCTTTAGGTTCTGAGCAGAGTGCAGAGATACTCACAGCAAATTTTATTAAGGTATCTATATTGTTTCAGTAATTAGTGTTAAGCTTTGCCTTGACAAAGACAATAGTTTATATTGTTTCATGTGCATCTCCAATTCATTTCAGGGGGATCTAGAGAAACATCAGTGTGAGACGAGTAAAACTGGAAAGATCTGCCTCCACACTGAAGTCTCTTATAGACTGCTGACATCTTCATATCCCTATGCCAAGATGTGATTCTATTTGCTCAGTTTAAACAACTTGCTGAAATCTTGCTGCTTTCTATTGCTCACTCTTTTTGTACTCCACAACGTCATGCTATGATTTCTGAACTTGCTTTTTCTCAAGCATGCTTAATTAAAGCATAATTGTGTTTGTATATAAAAATGTGCTGCAAGTTTGTTGCGTGTGTGTGCATGTAAATGTGGTGAACATTTACATGCACACACACGCAACAAACTTGCAGCACATTTTTATATACAAACACAATTATGCATGATATGCAACACATTCACAATAATAATAAAAAATACTTATTTGCCATTAAAAAACATCATTAATTTGATTTATTATATTGGAATGAACAAAATAATAATAATAATAAAACAGGCTTCAATGTAAAAAAAAAAAAAAAAATGTTTTATGTCCTTCTGTGCCATTAAAAAAATGCAAACTTTTAAAGTTTTTAAAGCAGATCTCAATTTGCCTTGAGATCAGAATCATAATTAGCCTACTTTGTTTGTCATAGAAGGGACCACAAAAGTAGGACTTCCACATCCATTGTCCTCACACCTATGAAAAAATATATAGGATATATTAACTTGGGTAAAATGGGCATCTTTTGTGCAACAAAATGTAGATCAACAGGATGCTCAGATAGGTTTCCTGTGTGCATTTGTTTCCTGTGTGCATCTCACTCTTTCTCTCTTATTGTAGTACCAACCACAAATGTTTCCACTTGACCCTTTAAACAGCCATGCCTTAGTGTTGTTGTCTGTCAGTTACAGTGCAATGCATAAGTGAATACACCCATGCTAAAGTTGACTAAAAAGAGGAATAAAAAATCATATTTTGGAAATTGAACTTAATGCCTTAATTTAAAAAATTAGGAAAAATCCAACCTTTAAGGACACCAATTTTCTTTGTGAATGAATAATGTATCGTAAATAAATAAATGTTCTTCCTTAAAATACAGGGTGCATAAGTGAGTACACCCCTATGTTAAATTCCCATAGAGGCAGGCAGATTTTTATTTTTAAGTATTTAAAAAAAAAAAAAATTAGGATACTATGCATCCTGATAAAGTTCCCTTGGCCTTTGGAATTAAAATAGCCCCACATCATCACATAGCATTCACCATACCTAGAGATTGGCATGGGGTACTTTCCATAAGATCATCTCTCAATGCAAATCAAACTAGCTTTTAGGCTAACTGAAATAAAACCATGCCAATCTCTAGGTATGGTGAATGCTATGTGATGATGTGGGGCTATTTTAATTCCAAAGGCCGAGGGAACTTTATCAGGATGCATAGTATCCTAAAAAAAAATAAAAAAAAATACTTAAAAATAAAAATCTGCCTGCCTCTATGGGAATTTAACATAGGGGTGTACTCACTTATGCACCATGTATTTTAAGGAAGAACATTTATTTATTTACGATACATTATTCATTCACAAAGGAAATTGGTGTCCTTAAAGGTTGGATTTTTCCAAATTTTTTAAATTAAGGCATTAAGTTCAATTTCCAAAATATGATTTTTTATTCCTCTTTTTAGTCAACTTTAGCATGGGTGTATTCACTTATGCATTGCACTGTATATGTTTCTGTTCAGTGCATAATAACCACAAATATTTTTCTGTAAGCTGAAAATGTGTAAATATATTATTATTTGAACTAAATCATTTTAGTGAACTGCAACAATAATAATAATTTTTAAAAAGTAAGCGAAGAGATGGTCGATATTGTTGTGACTGATTATTTTGTAATTTATTCCTTCATATTTTCATTTATATTTTTATAGTTTCTATATTAATTATTTCATGTTGTATACACAATAAACAATAAATGCACCGTTTTTCAGTAGATAAAAATAAGTCAATAGAACAAGAGGAAATAATTATAAAAGGATATACCAAAACTCACAGGCTCCATCTAGTGTCTCCATCTAACTTAATCTGGTCTTTCAGGTGCACCCAATTATTTCTCCTCATTAAAATGTTTTAATAAACAAAGAATCCACAAAGAAATAATGATGAAAAAATTTAAAATGCTTTCAAAATGACAAAATATGCTTAAACACTCTAAATGACTTCAGTCATGTCAATAGCCTAATAAAAGCAGTTTTAAGTTGCAGGTCATATATGGAGAGTGGGTTTGCCAGATGTTCATTAAATATAATGAATAGTTTTTGTGTCTAATTGGTCACAGTAAGGTTTGTGTTAGACTTTTTTTAAAGTTATATATTAAACTGTCTGAAAACAAAACAGGGTTAAAAAAAACTTTCTAAATATGTTCACCATGGTCCATTTCTGTATATAATAAAGAGTATAAACTACATATCACATCTTAGTAAGAAATGAGTCAACATTTGAACCACTTTAAAGGTTTTATTATTATTTATTTTTTACATTTGTATCATTACATATTTGAGTAAGCTGAAACCCAAAACTTACGTTTAAAGGGTTAATTCAGCAATTTCTCTTCCAAACAAATCCTGTCGTCACTGGCGAGCAATGAATTCTGGGGTAGGCAAGGCTGCGAAGGATCCATCTGTTGCATCCTTCATTTCATGGGAAACGAAGGACACATTTGGAGGCCAAATTTGAAGGAACCGTTGAATTGGGACAGCCTTCATTGTGCCTTTGAATGCGCCCTTGGAAGGATTCAGCCTCTGAATTGAGACGCAGCAGCACACTTCAGAATCTCACCTGAAAAAGCAGGTCATCTCTTTTATGAGTACTATGAATTGGGACATACTACTTTTGTCACACACTGTTTTTTTCGTGCCTATTATATAGGGAAGTATGTGATTTTTGATGCAGCCATAGTCTTTGTCACGTCTTGTGTGTTGCTAGTTGTTCGAGACTCAGTTCACATTTATTTCAGTTTTAGCTTGTTATAAGCTGCACTTTAATCCTCAACCCCTTGTTGTAATGTTAGAATGCAAAAAATATATAAAAAATTATTGTAAAATTGTACTTTTAAGCTAGTCAGTGACTGTTACAGATTGTTTCAAATTCTTGTTCTTTTTTTCAATAAAACATTATTTATTTATTTTTTATCACAGAGATCTAACTATGAATTTCTCATGTATTAAATTAAAACATTTGTGGTTACCAAAGCCAGGTAATATGAAATTACACAATCTTCACAGTATCACAACTATGACAAAAAAAGGGTTAGAAAAAACCCACCACTAATAATGCACAGTTGAAGTGATAGATCAGTGAAAGTCCCAGTGCTCTTGGACTGTATATGAGAGCTGTATATGTTTGAATGTATATTCCTTGTTCCAATCAATTTTGAGGGATTAACAATTTGAACAATGTATATTAACTGATGTTATAGCGGAGGTTAAAATAACAAAATAACAATAAAAAATACAAAATAGTTTGATCACAATAGAGCATGTTCTGCTCTTAGCAAGCTACCTTTCTTGAAAAATACACAAAACCATATAGGCCTATATGCTATGGAAACATTTGTTCTTGGTGAGTGATAAACAGAACATACATTCATGCACTCATGTGCATTCAGAGTGGTCTGAATGAAAAGGTTGTGGGTTTCCTGTTTTGTCATGCTCAGATTCTCTTTAGAAGACTAATCAAAGAACTAATCAAAGAAACTCATGAATTTGACTCTGGCCCAGCACTTTGATTTGCAAGGTCAGTTAAAGTCCCTGTAAAGGCAATTCTACAAAAAAATTCTAAACACATTATAAGTGCTAGAAATGTATTGCTAAAACATGTTACAAAGACTGAGAACTGTGAAGTACTAAATTGTGGAGTTAGACCGTTTAACAGTTTTTCACCCTTGCTGTGAGCCGGATTTTTTGGGCGGGGCTAAAACGGGGGCTCGATGACGCACTGCGACCCCCTGAGCTTGATTGGGCCCCTACTTGATGACGCACGGAGTCACTAAGCCTATCGCTCAATCGCGAGTTACTATCAGACAGCCTACAGTTTGCTAGCTACTATGCCCATGGCTCTGGCTATGCCTTCGTCATGTAAATGCGTATTCCCTGGATGCAATCACTTAGAAAACAGATCGGTGTCCTTATTTAAATTTCCGAAAAATGATCATATCAAGAAGAGGTGGATTAATCTTGTGAAGAGCTAACGTTACCTTGATGGAGAGCTGATGATCACCACCACACCCGCCTCTGTAGAGATCAGGATAGTTTACTTTCGTTGGAGACAACTGGAATTCACTGATAATCCGCTGTTACTGGTGAATGGGGGCGAACCGACTATCTCCCGCTGTCCGCTTCGGCCTTCATCCTCCCGTCGCGCCGACATGCACGAGCTGTGCGCGAGTCATATTTCCCGCGAGTGGGCGTGGTTTCATCGCAGCCAGCGGACACGCCCCCAGCGTTTGAGAGCTGAGACTACTGCTCATTTTTTCGAGATTTTGATAGCTTATTTTATTTACTTGGCGGCTTTTTTAATCATTGAAATTGGGCTGGGTGGCTAATAACACATTTTTCGGTGGTATGACAAACTCAGAACACATACTTAATTTTGACTTTACAGGGACTTTAACGTTTTCCTCAATAAATTATCTTTTGGAATAGCAGTTGCTTAATAAACTCAAATTAAAGGAAACTGACACAACTCTTTAAAAAAAAAAAAAAAAAAAATCGAATTCCAAACCCCTTCATCTCAAGGCATTAAAACTTTCCATTGAAGTTAACCAATCAGATAAGAGCTGATGTCTGTATAACCTCACCGATGGAAAGGTCAAAACTTGGTTTCATCGTGCTTATATGTAAGAAATATTATACTATTTAAATATTTTATTTAGACTGCTATTTTTTAGATTTCCTTTTTCAAAGCCAATGTCAGTACTTTTTGTATGGAAGTACATAATGTAATTGTAAATGTTTTATAAAGTTATTTTGCACTTGTACAGGTGTTTTATCATTGTATGGATAAGAAACAGCTCTCATGAAAATCAACCCTCTTTCGTAATAGATTTACAGAAATGGTATCTGGAGATATTTCAGCATTTCAGCTTTGTCCACAACCGCTCCAGTAATTCTCATGATCTACATTACTAACATCAGTGTCTCTGATCTGGGACTGTATTACTGTGCAGAAATAGATAAAAAAAAGGCACCCTCTTCTCATCTGAAGTGTACTATTTTGGAAACCGAACAACTCGTCTCCCCTTTGCAGGTAAGACACATTTCTGCTAGTTCTTATAATGTCATTGCTTGATTAATTCTGGAAAACTTTTCTTTCTCTGTGAAGAAGCAAGATGATTAGAACAGAAATATTTGTATCAGCATTATTACTATGTTTATTGTATATAGAGCAAGTGACTTCCTGTTCTGGACCCTCGGACATCACCTCCACTCTTCCTCTATCAGACTGTGTTCTCTGCTGGACGCTGCTGTTCAGTGTGTGTCCAGTGTGTGTTCTCTCCTCACTACTGTCCTCCATCTGTGTGTACTGCCTCTGTCGGGCTCAAACTGCAGGAATCTCGTTCACTGTTCATTTCCTTGACACATTTATTATGATTTTTCCAATATGAAACCTAATGTCTGTAAGGGAACTAGGATCAATATAACTCAAAGGGTGATTGAATTACAGTGAATAAGAACCTAATTAATATGCAAATAATTCAGAATTAATATTTAACACTATCAACTATTCGTCCACTGGTAAATTGAGATTAGGGTATTTTATCATTTCTGGACAGAATATTATCCCGTGGCCTATGGTAAAAATATCATACAATTATTATCACTGATAATGAGCAAGGTAAGATCTACAGTTTAAGGCAGTAGCCTAACTTGTAAGCACACAGCACAAGACACTTGTATGTAAAATCAACCAATACTTTATTGAACTACTCTAATACACACAAACTAATCTAACAAAAACACACAAACATTCAATCATTCAAACAGTGACAGAGAAAAGTGATGTTAATAACGAAGTGTGAATGGAGTCCCAAATGTCTATCTAGCGTTAGACACTATTTCTTGACCGCAACCTGAGAGAATCAATCTACTAGCACTTTAATCTTAGTTCGTTTGCTTAATAAAATTTGCACCAGTTCAGCAAGAATTAGGAGATTGTGTACTTGTGTGTTCACTTCCATGACAAAGTTGCTGGAGGGAATCTCTGGCAGTCGCAGTTGGTTTGAAGAGTATGTAAGCGTACACGCTGGACGATGGAAAGGTCCGCACAATTCAAAGCAAGAGCAAAAGTCACTGCAAGAGCAAGGCAAAAAGCAACGCCGAGCTGCTTGTCATTGGGTTATAACATAGTCATAGACTGTAAAAAAATATAGAATTTACAGCTACAGAAAAGAGGTGCCCCTGGTTTAAGTTCTGTGGTGATTCTGGGCCATGGGAACGCCTTAGCACTCTTCATTTCCTGATAAGGCTGAGGATTTATGCATTGGGGTCACCACAGGGTTTCTTGGTTATTTGGTCTTAAAGAGTTAGTTCACCCAAAAATGAAAATTCTGTCAGTAATTACTCACCCTCATGTTGTTCCAACCCCGTAAGACTTTTGTTCATCTTTGAACACAAATTAAGATATTTTTGATGAAAGCTGAGAGCTGTCTCACTCCTCCATAGGCTTCTATGGGATCAAAACTTGCCGGCCCATAAACGTTAGTAAAGACATAATTAAAATAGTTCAAGTGACTACAGTGGCTCAACCATAAGTTTATCAAGCGACGAGAATACTTTTTGTGCGCAAAAAAACAAAAATAAAGAGTTTATTCAACTATTCATTTTCTTCTGTGTGGGCCTGAGTGAATTCACGTAGTGTAACAGCGCAGCGCTTCTGGGTTGTACGTCACCACGTAGGCTCACTATTGGCCGACGCTGGTCATGTGCGTGATTCATGAGCCTTCGTGGTTCATTCCTACTGACCGCCAGAGGCAGTGCAAAGCACTAGTGTATCCTGGTGTTGTGTAACGCATGTTGTCTTGTTGGGGCACAAAGCAGCAAATCATCTAAGTAGTGCAGAATCCTCATGCCCTTGGACCAAAGAGGAGACAGGGCCGCACTCATGCATCTTGTAAAAACAAGAGGAGCCAGAGATGAGACTCTGAACTGATAGGCTGCTTGATTCTGAAACCTGAATCTTAAGAACTTCTTGTGGTCGGGAGCAATGGGAACATGGAAGTAAGCGTCCTTCAAGTCCACACTCACGAACCAGTCTCCTTTCATCACAGATCGAAGAACGTCGACTGTGCGTAACATTCGGAAAGGTAGAGACTTTAAGAACACGTTTAGGTGTCTCAGGTCCAGAACTGGACGAAAACTGCCATCTTTCTTTGGAACAAGGAAGTACGTGGAGTAAAACCCGTCCCTCTGACTGAGGGGAAGAACTTTTTCTATGGCTCCTTTCAGTAACAGTGAATGAATTTCTAAGGAAAGGGCCTGAAAACTTGGGAGGCCGGCGTCGGAATTGCAGAGTGTATCCCCTGCTCAAAGTTGCCAGAACCCAGGGGTCGGACACTGAATTTCTCCAGTAATGTATGCTGCACATGACCAACCGCTGGCATGGTCTCCCCTGCTGGTGACGGTGAACAGGGCAGCATCCATGGGCCTCCTCAGCCCCTCTATGTCGCTGTGGGGCCTGAAGCTGAGAAGCATTCTGCAGTCGCTCTTGATGCTCTGCGCCCGGATAGCGTGGGTGAGCCGGAGCCAGTGGCATTCTAAAAGGTGGTGCTCGTGGAACCTGAGTCAGTTGTCTTGTGGCTTCTGACAACTTCATTCTCTTCTGATGAATGTTGATGAAATGAAATGAAAGATGTCCTGGTACAATTGGCAGTTCTCTCAGTGTCTTCTTACAATCTTCAAGTAACCTTGCCTAAGCAAGCCATACCTGGCGCCGGGCTGTTAGAAGGGTCGCTGAAAGAGTCCCAAGTTCCCGAGTAACATGACCCATAGTCAACAGAGCCGTCTGAGATGTAGAAGCGTCAACACTCGCTGACTCTAATGTGTTATTGCAGGCAAGAAGCAGCTGGCAGATCGTATTCTCTGCTTGAGTTATATAGGCTACCGACTCGTATGCCTTCTTCAAGAAAGTGTCAGTATGTCCACATTGTGCACTCGGGCAGCGTACATTGCCTCTTAGAGCCTCATCTGGTGATACCACCAAAGCTCCACAATGGAGTCAGCCTCAGCCATCTCGGCAAGAGTGCGGGCTGTCTTTTACCTCCTTCTAGGCACATTGGGACTGGTAAGTGCACTGGAGAATTCTGTCACTGTGGCATTGTGAACACATTACTATCAGCAGCTTGTCTGAAGAACACATTGGTTTGAATGGGCTGGACAGGTGATTTGTCAAGACCCAAATGAGCCACCGCCATCTGCAGAACAGATAACACATCATCTGGAGAAGATGGGCCTGTGCCCGATGAATGTACAGACCCACCGCTTGAACCACCTGTAGTAGATAGGTTAGAAAAAACATTGTTTGGGAGGGTGGGTTGTATGGCATGTTCCACCAATTCTTCATCAAGAAAATGAGAATTAGATGCGCTCATGGAGAGAGTGTCAAAATCAGTGTTGGAAATCACTTTCATCCACTGGTGTGTTCTCAGTATGTGGGGCCAACACTGGGGGTTAGAGACTGAACGCGGCGCTTTTGAGCGCGTCACGGCTGTTGTGCGAGGCTAACAGGCGAGTTAATGCCTAACTCAGCAAGGCGAAGCTGTCTCTCTGACATCGGTAGCATACTACAATGCAAGCACGGATCAGTCAGGGCCTCCTTCAGATGTTGAGTGCCTAAACATGTTGAGCATCAATCGACTTGAAACAGAGATGAGAGAGCTATGATCCATGACTCCATGACAATAACACGTCCTCGGTTAGCACCGTAGGCACTTACTGTAATAACACCCACTCAGCAGTTCGAAAAAATCTTCGATAGAACCGAAAATTCTGTAGCGTCTGGACCAATCAGACACACACAAATTATTCATTTTTTAAATTGAATAATCCAGCAAACTCACTCTCCCAACAAAGGCCTGTGAAACTTCCCCCAAAAACTAACATCCCAAATTGAAGCTAACACATACTGAGACTGATAAAAGTTTTACGACCCAAAGGAATTTCCAGAGAGCTGCGACTCTCACTTAAATTCTTGCAGAGGAAGAGAAATAAACCCTGTTAATCCTATATATTCTATATATAACCACTTGAGAAATGTGTAAACATGTATCTAACTTTCCCATCTCATGATTTTCCTTTTATGTGGTTTGGCTTTTGTATTCTTGTAAACTCAGTTAATGTTTCAGACTTTGGATACTATGGTTAACCAAAATCATATGTGTGGCATGTTTGGTCTCTATAAACTCCAATCTTCGTCCCCGTTTTGTTAATTTACATTACATTCTGCTAACTCTGTGATGCATTAGTATTATAAGCATCTTAAAGATTCTTGTGTTAAACTTCCAATCAAATTACATGTTCAAATAACTCAACTTGAACAATAGGTCGTAAAAATTTCCCTCCAAAGGGAAATCTTCTCATTGGCTGACACACCTCCAGAGTGTGTGACATCGTCACGCTTTAAAAACACAAGATCAGCTCTCTTAGCTCTCTGAGCTCTCTCTTACTCTTTTCTGGAATCCTGACGTGAAGACGATGCTGAACTAGAAGGTTCTAAGGACCCCTAAGCTTGTGCCAGGCTGCGGCCTTGTCTTTCCATTCACCAAAGATACCCTGACTCCCACTGGTTCTCTCTCATCAAGACCACATCAGCAAAGATCAACTGGAGCCTCAAAAAATTGCATCAGGACAGTTTAATTCAAATGGGCGAGACATGCAAGTATCAAACTTAGTCTCATTATTTGATACATTAAGTATCCTTACCCCTTTTAAGGAAGGTCCGTGTTAGAACTAAACTGATGGTTTGCTCAAGGCTGTTGATCTGCTGAATTTCAAACAATGCTATAACTTCTTGCTTTCCTGTATTCTGCTTCAGCTCTCTTTCCCTTGGCAAACTGTATGCATGTTTGTGTGTTAGAGTAGTATAAGTGTTTAGACTAGTTAATAAAGTCTTGTTCATGTCACACGTAAAGTTGTCCGTGTCTCAAGCTCATAACTGGAGTCACTAATCATAGATTTTTGCTACTGCTCTTAGTAGTACTGTAAATTAAGAAAGACATTTCCCATGCCCCGGAAATGTACATTTCTTAGAGTTAATAAACAATTAATCCTGAGTGTTCACGGGACAAACAGGTTAATTGATTGTAATATTAATTTACGACATTAAGTTAATTATATTAACTGATCCAAATATTCATAATCAATTATAACCAGTTATTATTGATTATTAATATTTCATAGAGCTAATTTGCTACAATTCCATTACATGAAACGCTCTCACAAGTAAAGTCAAGTCTGCTATCGGATAGAACTGCGTGGCATTCAATAACTAGCACAACAACAAGTATGCAATGAATCTAAGATAATATAAATATATTTATTTAAAACAGATATAACATTAAGTGGCCAGGAAAGCTCTGGTTGCTGGAGAGGACAGGAACTAGAGACACAGGGAAAGATAAGACAGACATGCACAGCAAACTAAGTAACTGGTACAAATAGCACTAAAGACTATAGCAAAAAGAAAAGTACTAGGTAGTACAGAAGTACACAGAAGCACAATGCTACTTGCAAACTAAATGCGAACTGGCAAAACATGAGGGAAAGAGCACACATTATAAATGGTGCAGAAAACACGAGGAAAAGGTGACAATACTCAGAAAAAGAACACACTCACACAAACGAGGAACAGGTGAGCACACTCAGACAACCGAAGACTAATCAATGACTAAACAAGAGGGCGTGGTAATTTAAAACAAGGAGGCAGGAACAGAGGAGCACATGGCCAACAGAAAGAAAGACAGTGCCATGTGTTCAAGCACGACACAAACAAAGACACATTAAACAAAGACAAGACTGACAGAACTGTCAGAGAACCCTGACAGTATTTGGACCAAATAAAAATAACCAAATAAATAAATAAGTGAAGAGATGGTTGCTGTTGTTGTGACTGTGTTTACATTACAATTTATCATTTCCTTATTTTATTTATAATGTAATGTTTCGTCATAATTCCATATTTTGAACAGATTTCATAGCCTTAATCCAGTTTAGATTTCTGTGCAGCTTTAAACACATACAATGTATTAAACATACATTGTTTCGTAGTGATTAATTTAAAAACAGTCATTTGAATAAGAAATATAAAAGGAAAGCAAAACTCATTCAGTGGCTAATATTCTGGGCTGGGTTTCCCGAAATCTCCTTAACGCTACGTCGTTCTTAAGTTACATCTTAAGCTGTACCTTATCGTTAATAAGTGTTTCCCGAAACGTTCTTAGTTAAGTATATCTTCTGTAAGTCACACTTTCGTAAGGTTGGTCTGGACCACTCTTAGCTTTACCTTATCACTGTTGCAGGTCTATACGAATATAATTCTGAAGTTCTAATACACCCAGACAGTATTCAATTAGGCTAATTCAAGTGTTTTCATGCAAAGAATAAAATTGTCATTACACTGATTGTTGTTAGATTTTTAATTAGGCCTATATTATTATACAATATTATTAATTTAATTAAAGAGCGCTTTTAAAGGCCAGTGAAAGCATAGGCTACTGTCAGAAGTCCTATTCGGACGTTAATATTGTTTCTCATGGGTTCGTACGGTATTTTAAACATTTACAGGGGCAAGTCGGTGATTTTAGTGCAGTCCGAATCCATATCAGTGTTTTTTCTCACCCAACCCGCGTAAAAATCCCTGGCCAAATTAGTACCTAGCCTAGGCTACTGTTTTTTTGACAAACAGGTCGTGTGGTAATTTAACTGCCATCTGAATCCACATCTCTGAGTTTACAAGAAGAGATTCAAAATCCACTGTTTAAATCCTTTTTGATCACTGCTGAGCACCGTACGTTAGATGTACACTTTTATTACTGAAATGCTGTAAAGTATTTACAAGAACAATATTTCATCGCAGCTCTACCTCAGCGAACAAAAATGGGAAAGAGAAGAAAAGCACGTAAAAATTTGAAATGGTTATTATGGCAGCAATATATTAGCAATATATGATACAATTTAAAAATATGTAGGCTAGGCTATTATAGGCTATTATAATTTGGATCATTTTTATAATAATATCCCATGAGTCCTAATAAATGCGATTTCAACTATTTCTGAAGTGCTTCTTTTATAAAGAACACCGCTTTCTCACATAAACAGCCCCTGCAAGAGAGAATAATTGATTCTCGAGCCATCGATATCAACCAATTCAGCACCATCGCCACGGACAGCACCGGGTAACATCGCACGTAGGAAGGTAGGCCTATATCTTAAGCAGCTTCCTAAGTTCGGGGGAACACGCCTAGAAATGGTATACCTTCAGTTAAGTTATACCTTAAGAGTCTTCGTATCGCGCTAAGAGACAACGTTATCGGGAAACCCAGCCCTGGGCCCGGTTCCCCAAAACGTTCTTATCGCTAAGTAGCCTAGTTTTTAACCTATTCCTTAACCTCTCTCTTAACGTTATGGCACGATTCCCGACACGTTCGTACGCTAAGTATATCTTCTGTAAGTCACACTTTCGTAAGGTTGGTCTGGACCACTCTTAGCTTTACCTTATCACTGTTGCAGGTCTATACGAATATAATTCTGAAGTTTTGATATACCCAGACAGTATTCAATTAGGCTAATTCAAGTGTTTTCATGCAAAGAATACAATTGTCATTACACTGATTGTTGTTAGATTTTTAATTATATTATTATACAATATTATTAATTTAATTAAAAAGCGCTTTTAAAGGCCAGTGAAAGCATAGGCTACTGTCAGTTAAGTCCTATTCGGACGCTAATATTGTTTCTCATGGGCTCGTACGGTATTTTAAACATTTATAGGGGTGAGTCGGTGATTTTAGTGCCGTCCTATCCATAATAGCAGTGTTTTTTCTCACCCAACCCTGTAAAAATCCCTGGCCAAATTAGTAGGCCTACCTACTGTTTTTTGACAAACAGGTCGTGTGGTAATTTAATTGCCGTCTGAATCCACATTACAAGAAGAGATTCAAAATCCACTGTTTAAACCCTTTTTGATCCCTGCCGAGCACTGAGATGTAGGCCTACACTTTTATTACTGAAATGCTGGAAAGTATTTCCAAGAACAATATTTCATCGCAGCAATATATGATACAATATATGTAGGCTAGGCTATTATAGGCTATTATAGTTTGGATTATTTTTTTATAATATCCCATGAGTCCTAATAAATGCAATTTCAACTATTTCTGAAGTGCTTCTTTTATAAAGAACACCGTTTCTCACATAAACAGCCCCTGCACGAGAGAATAATTGATTCTCGAGCCATCGATATCAGCAGATTCAGCACCATCGCCACGGACAGCACCGGGTAACGTCGCACGTAAGAATCTTAAGCAGCTTCCTAAGGTATGGTTCGGGGAACACACTTAGGAACATAAACAACTTTGGTATGATATATCTTTCGAGTCTTCGTAGCGCGCTAAGAGTGAGCGTTATCGGGAACCGGGCCCTGAACATTTGAGGTGCAGTCAATATTTTCTCCTCATGAAGTTTAAGAAATAAAGGAACCCATAAAATGAATAGAACTTTCAGAAGTACAAAATATGCTTAAACATGAGATGCCATTGCCAGTCATATCAATAGCCTAATAAACATTATAGCCGTTTTTTTTTTTTTTACATGTAGCGGGTCACCGCATGGGGGCAGAAAAGTTTTGGTGAGTTGGTGTCTTTCATGTTGCTACAGTCTTTGTCAGGTTCTGTTTGTTGATGTCAGTGAGACTTTAGGTGCCACAGGATGTAAGTGGTTTGCTGTTTATGTGTGAATTCAGTGCTATTTACAGGTTTCTTTTCTGGTAAAGAGAGTCTCGCCTGCTCATGTTACAAAAAAAAAAAAAAAAACTTGTAATAATTTTTTTTGGTCTTATTGTAAGTAGTCAACTCAGTAATTTTCATGGTGATATCTAAAGGTTAATTTTTTTTTGCCTATTCACATGAGGAAAAAAAAATAATAAATAGGCATGCATAGGCTATTTAGGTCTTTTTCGAAACTTTCCCCTAATGGGATTCTTTGGGGCTTTTTTTTCCCTTACTCAAGACATATTGAGGATACAAAATCATTTCAGTTTGCTTCTGTTGCAATTTTTCCTAGGTTGACCCCCATTTTGGCTTAACTGGACTGGGTGAATAGGGAAAGGACGAAGTGGAAGGGGAAAAGGGATGGTTGTCAGGTTGATCTGGGCATCTGTTGTTGGCGGCCAGGAGACTCAGAGTGGGGGCATCATCTCGGTTAAATGTAGGCCGAGTGATTAGGACCCCCCGATACGACCTGAAAGGGAAGAGAAGCGAGGATGATATGGATGGTTAAATGTATGAGAGAGGGATGGGAAGGGAGGGTTTGAGAGAATGAGACAAACAGTACTGTTAGGGGCGGCCCGATATAAGAAGGTTTTGAGAAGTCAGGTGACTGGTTGAGGCGTGGACCCGCTCCAGAACCTCAGTTAACTAGTCAACTCAATTAAAATGCAGCTCATAGCCTATTTGTTGCTTTCGTTGACATGAACTCTATTAAATCTGCATATAGCATGGGAATTGAGGATCGGATTTATATCCGGTTTGCGGAAGACACATTTTTGTGACCAAACGCTTTGATAAATCAGATAAATCAGCTATCTGATCAGTAAAAACGCATTAAGTGACCAGGTGTAAACAGGCCCTCATTGCTACAATAAGCATAATCAAATTTCCCTGAAACACACTCTGAAAAACACCTGAAACGCCTGCTGAGCTAGTTTGTTTGGAAAACAGCTGGTGAAAAGCAAACAGGCAACATGTGAAGTGGGTTGTAAAACATAATCCAAGTGTTAATCTAAAACTTTTAGTGTGTCTTACAATTGCAACGTAAAATAGAATCCCTACATCCATGCCCACTTTAGTTGCTCCTCTGTAGAATTTTTGTTTATCTTTTTTTGGTTTCCTTCAGACTGGTGCTTGTTAATCAGCCTTTTACTATTTGTGCATTTAATTATTTTATTACATTTAAAATTAAATTGTAAGAAGTTATTTGAAGTTTATCTTTTGAACCATCAGAGTTGTTCTTCAAAGGAGCTATAATGCCCTGTTCTTTTTTTTTCAAGGAAGGTCTTGCCTTACTCTCAGTTAAAAAGATAGCCATCTTAACCACAAATGTTTCCATTTAGTTTAGTGCTTGTGTGCATATGAGACAGAAGTATGCACAGAGGTTGGTTTGTGAGTGTAAATGTTCATGTGGTGAGTTTGTGGTGAAATTACTTTGTTTGCATGCAATGTCTGCAAAAGCTTGATTGACAGCGGCAGTCTTTATTTAGACTCTCTGATGGATGAGGAAGTTTCACATTTACTGCATCTCTCAGAATGAAGCACAGACTGCAGGTTTTAGCCTATGAGGTTAAGGAGATGGACTTCACACATTTCAATCATAATTTGAGAGAACAATTTTGACACTTTAATTGGGGGGGGGGGGGGGGGTATTAATATTACTCAATTAATGGATTAAATGCACTTTAATGTACTAAAAAAGGAACAACTTTGACGTTGGGTAGATAATCTGTTGTTGAACCAAAAGGACAGCTCTTCATACATTTACATTTGAAGGGGTCACTTTTTCAACTTTAGTTAGTGTGTAATGTTGCTGTTTGAACATAAAAAAAGATCTGCAAGGTTACAAAGCTCAAAGTCCACACCAAAGGGATATATTTATTTAAATTTCCAAGAACTACAAGGAACGACTTGTTTGGACTACAACAAGTTTTTTCCAGGCTTTATGAAGTCATAATGTTCCTCATTTAAATAATCTCCGCCCATGGAATACGCAAAAATGGGACGAGGACTGGTCCCATCATTAGAGAAGACAGTGTTGTCGCTATGTTGAAGAGATGCTGTTTTTTCCTAGCCTAGAAATCTAGACGCACCCTAGCGGCAGCAAAATGTATTTCGCAGCCAGGTGGGTCTAGCCATAGATATCATATAAAGGCTAGATGTCTCGTCCGCGCTGCTGGCCAATGGAGCTCGACATCCGCACACGGCGGCCATCTTAAGACAGGGTGCTCGCTCACTCATAACATGGTGCATGTACTTTTAAATAACCATAACTTGCTCAATTTTCTACCGATTTTCAAACGGTTTGGTTTGTTATAAACGTCAGAGATGTAGCTATTATACTGCATACATATGAATAATTATGTTCAAAATGTTTAAGCATTCAGAATTATAGCCACGTTAATAACGTTTGTAAGAAACCAAACCGTTTGTAAATCCGTCCAGATTTCAGCGAGATAAGAGGATTTGTGTGCGTGCTGCTCACTCACCTTAATTCACAGAGCCCTGTCCTAAGATGGCCGCCGGTGATGCCGGAAGTGACTCCGCCTTAAGACATCTAGCCTTTATATGATATCTATGGGTCTAGCAACTCTCAATAGACCTTCTAGCTGCAAAAACCTAAATTGGGTCAGGCCAATCACGTCGTGTATAGAGTAGGCGGGGGCGGGCTTAACATATGACGACAGAGTTGCGACGGCTGCCACTTGAAAACAAAGAATGACGGCTGCTGGAGAACAACGGTCTTTCGAATCGGCTTTGGCCGCGACTCTGGAGGACTTGGAGTTAAGTTTTTCTTTGAGAAAAGAGCAAAGAACGGCACTTAAGTCATTCTTAAAAAAAGGAAGATGTGTTCGTCGTTTTGCCGGCCATATATGGCAAAAGTTGAATCTATCAACTAGCTCCGCTGTTGTGAAAACGCTCTGGTTGGTTGAAGCGCTGTCCTATTGCGTACAGAGGGAATTTGAAAGACAGCCGTTTATCCCGCCCCTCGGATTAAACCGCGTCTATGGTGAGTTTCCAGACCTAACATCTTGATGTAGGTCTGGCTTGCCAGGCTAGTTTTTTCCACCACGTTTCCAAAACTAATTTGTTTGACCTTCCTAAGGCTGACAAACTTAGTTTTTATTTTAAAAACTATTCCTGAACATTATAACCCCAATTTTACAGAGGGCAAATCCATGTCTTATTATTTGTAGTTGCGTTTTCCATTAACAGTTCCAATTATGAGTATTATGTTGTTGGTATGATATAAACAAAGGGCAAAGCTGTTTGCCTCCACTCTCTACTAGCCAATATTAGTGTTGATAAAGTGTTTACTGTAGCTTTTGTAAGGCTGTTCACCGGCATTAACCATGGTTTTGTGATTGATTACTGTTTGTATTACCATAGTTTTCCGACAAGGATCATGATTAAATGGTGTACAACATCGTGCCTAAAAAAAACACATACCACTCTGAAATTACTGTGAAATCTGTGCTTGCAAAGTCTGTGCATGAAATCCATTCTGGACGATCCTCTTGTTTATTAACATTCTTAATCAGGCTTGAATTGCTTTGAAGTGGACGCCAGCCTTAATATTTACACCTGAGCAGATGAAACTCGTGCTTATGGTAAGGGGCGGGACATTTGCCAAACAAATGCTAAGTGGTGCCAATCAATCACAACACACTGGGCCAGCTAACCAATCACAGCACATTTCATATTTCGGAAGAAGGGGCTTAATCGAAACTGGAACTAACGACTAACTAACGTTCGGGCCAGACTGAGGAGAGAGGTGCTGTAATAATGTAAAATTTTGGGGGCGGGGCTAAGTTCGGCTGGGATCCAGGCTACCTCGGCACGGCACAGCATGATGAATCCAATGTTTTGAGGAGAGTGCGGCTGTCAGTCACCGCGCGGCGTGGATACTGTCAGAGCCCGTCTACTTTGCAAGTTCAACATGGGTTATAGGTCGAAAGTTGAATGAACGAGTATTTATGTCCTTTCGATTTCTTACAGGTTGAGTTGTTGTTGCCCATAACACGCTAGCTAATGAACGCTGATTGGTCAGTGACGGACTGATTACGACCAGAGATACCGCTTGATGGCATCGTGGCATCCGAAGCAGGACCAGAAACAAACAAAACAAAAACTCGTCAAGCACGTGTATTTACCTGTGTCAGCTGTGTTGTCGATGCCTCGAGAGAAAAGAAAGTGCAGAGCACGAAAGCACCAAAGTGACTGAAGGATTGCCGAAAAACAGTATCGCTGGTCCTACGATGTGTATGACATCATTGGCATTTTAAAAGACTTTTTAAAGCAAATAAGTGACTAAAAAATCTAACACCCAGCAATGTGTAATTTCTTTGCATCTCCTTTCGAATACAACATTCAAATTACTAGACAAAAAATGATATCCTGAGAAAAGTGGATTTTGATGGGTATAGCGCTATAGACCTCCATTCATTCTGCACTCGTCCTGTGAGCGCCCTCATATGGAACCAGAGTGGAACTGCAACCAGTTCAGAAGCTGGAAGTTTACTGAGAGTGAAACTTCTCCCCTTATTAGACATTCTTTGATACTGTCATTCAGAATCACAGATTCTACTTTTTGGAAGTATGACGAACATAAGAATTTTCACCGGAAAATGTCATCTGAAAAAGTAAGTAAGATTTGTCATTGTTGTGACACTTTTGTTCTGACCAACTAAGGGACACATTCTCTACATTGCAGTAAAGGAGCTGTATGTAAGAAATATATTTCAATTAATCATAAAATGGCCCTGATATGTCACTAGACATTAAGAAATCATGTTCATTTCAAATACTTATATCACTGACAACAGTAGTACGGCCAGGATATTGTCATTTAAAAAGTGAAGTTGCAGCCCTCAACTGATGTTGATGTTGTCATGTTGTGTTTTGGCCTGAAGCGCCACCCTCCACCTATCTACCAACCACGAAGTCAGTAGTGTTTCGGCATCCGGGTTGCCAGCTCAACTCTAGTTACCACAGCTACGTAGCAGCCTACGTTCCTGCTGGATCCTGCAGCCTATCTGGCAACCTCGAGTCAGGGGGGAGGGGGAGGGGATACACCGCTCTACAGTAATTTAAAAGTGATTGCAGTACCAGTTTTAGCCACAATCTTACATACGGCTCCTTTAAATCTAACGATTGCTTATCATATCACGTCAAACCATGCAAATTATACTTTGTTCAAAAAATGTTAATGTTAACAACATAAGAATTGCGTGACTAGATTTAGGCTAATGTGTATTAGGGCTATAGTTCAGTTTCCATTTCTGTGCAGTTTAATTTCTAATTGTCATAGCCTACCACAAATGAATGTTCCTTAGAACTGGTTCTTACCTGTCCAGCAGGAAAAAAGCCGTCTCTGCGTCCATTTTGAACCCCTTCAAAACACAGAGTTCACGCCACCTTTCAAAAGCCCTTCCGATATTTATTCTTGTTTTTGCATGGGCCCGGTTGCAATCTCTTTTTTTCTGTAGTCACTCCAAAGTCTTTTGCATTTTACAACGGGTGAATCTCCAGTAGTGATTGTCGTTTGAACCTTACTGGATCCGCCATCAAATTGATAAGTTTAATTATTTCAAGTGCTGTGAGAAAAGGCTATAAATTGCCACTTCCTCCAACATACATGGCCTCTCGGCCCATAGTTCCACAGAGTCACAATAGCATGACAGATGTTATTTATTTTATTATTATTATTATTATTATTATTATGTTTTTTTATTTTATTTTTTATTCATGTGCCCCTTTAATCTTGAATCAAAATAACTTCCAGTACTTGCAGTAACATCTCTTGTCTTCTCTGATAAAGTGTTTACTAGGTGAGGGTGGCCCATGTCAGGTGAACCTGTCAGTCACATGATATCACAACAATAGCAAACCACAACCATCCATTCAATTCCTGATGGACAAAACCAAGTCCTGCCTTACATTTCCTACATTTTTCTTGTTCGAGAAGATATTTCACTTGGAAATTCGTCACAATAGGGAAAAAGATCACAACTTCCATTTTAACTTTTCATTTTATGCCAATTTTAATGCTTGTTATAAAAAACATCACTCACTTTTGTGTATTGTGTAGTTGATTTATCATATGATGCATTGACCTTCACATGTGTTACTGTCTCTGTTTTAGAATATAATGCAGCTGATTTCAGATCAATGGACAGCTGTTATTGTCAGTATAACCACAGTCAGAGCCGCCTTAACCTAATGTTAGGCCCCGGGGCTGAGAGGTTTTGTAGGCCCCCCATCCCATCGATTTATAGAGTCTCAATTTAAAAAAGTGTAATATCTAGGTAATCTACATCACAGTTGAGAAATGTCAACTTTATGTAAAAGAGAAGCAATTTTCGAGAGCGACAACCAATAGGAAAGAAGCCTTTCAGTGGAGCTCAGCTCCCGTCACCGTCTCGAGTGCAGTGCAGGCAAGAAGTGTTCGAGGGCGATTTCACTGTTTTATATGATTTGACTGTAACTAACCACAGACATGGAGCATAATGGATGCATGGAAAAGAAACTGTCGACAGTCTCAGTGAGTTTAATTCATACATTTATAGTTCGAGTGTTGTAGTTTTATAAGTTTAGCACTGCTGCAGTTCATTTTACAGTTTCCCCTGCATTATGTTGACTATTAGAGACAAGAAAATGTATTATTTGTCAAATTCGGATGACGTTTTAGTAATTTATGACAGTATGAGTGAGTTTAATTTGCAGATTGATCGATCGTTAATCTAGTAAATTATTTAATCCACTGAACACTGCTGTGTGGTAATATAAAAACACTCTCCCAACAGCATACTGTTTCTTTTGACCCTAATTCCTAGTCAAATTAAAATAATATAGTTGTATCACTTGTGATGGTGTTTTGTATAGGCTAGATGTGGCCAGACGAGCAGTCTACCAATAACATTAGAGCGACAGCACTACCAACGCCCACAAGCGACTTCACAGTATAGAGACTAGCGACATACAGCGACGAAATCGCTGGATGTGTGAACAGGGTTTAGGGGCCACGTGGGTCACTCAATCAGCAGACATGTAACGTGCGATTAGAGTGATTGACAGAAAACCTGACAAGTTACAAAACAATATGACCTTTTCAGCTCATCATGAACCTGAACTTGGGAGGCCCCTGGGCTTCAGCCCAGGTAAGCCTGTGCATTAATGCGGCCTTGACCACAGTATAGACAAGCTGAGCAAACTTCCTTACAAATGTGTGCACTCTAACAAACACACAAAACCACAGAAAGGCTAATGGAAACATGTGTGCATGCACTGTAAAAACTCATTTTCTTGATTTGTTATCACAACTTTTTATTTTCTGTCAAATCAACTTAGTTAATGAATGTGATTCAGATAGCATAATATAAGTTTCTATTTATTAAATCAATCTCCTTTGGTGGATTAACTCACCTCACTTAATTAACTCAATGTTAAGGCAACCAGGTAACTTATTTGTTTAAAGCAGCACTCAGTAGCTTCGGGATTTCTTTTCTGTATTCTCGCTTTTTGCTCGCAGGTTTCTCTCTAGAGCTCCCCCCGCAGCTTCGGAATAGATATTTGATAACACTGTTGTAAAAACTCTTTGGTGATTCTCAGACACCAGAGGCTAGTAGATCAACGACATCAAAGCAGATGGGACATTCTTTAAAACGTCTTCTTCATTCGGGTTCGAACAGCGTGAGGGAGCGCAATAATGACAGCATTTTAGCAGATTTCTTTTGGCCGTAAAGCAATTGTTTACATCGCGAGACCTGATATCACGCGATACTTCCTGACGCAGCGGCCGGCGGCCCGCCGTCTCAAAGTTGCAAGTGCGTATTTTCCGCTCACGGGCACCAGGGGGGTGCGAAACGACCACCATTCAACCCGAAATAAGTAATATAACCATTCCAATGACTCCGAAGCTGTTCAGTTAAGGTAAAAAAGTTACTTAGTTCACCTTTAAGTTAAACCAACAATATATATATTTTTTTTCAGTGTGGTGACCAGTGATCAAGTAAGAGGTGTGAAGTTTGAGTTTGATGACATGTCACAGCAGCAAATGTGAGGTGTATGCTGTAAGTGTTATGAATATAAAAGTTGTGGTTTCCTGTTTTGACATTTTTACGTTGCTGGCTTGAACCCACTACAATACGACAGAGAACATCAAATTTTACATCTGAACTTTAATTTAAAAAAAAAACTTGACCAATTGAAATGTAAAGTACAAAATTTCTCAAGTGAAGATGATTATCTGCATGTCTGAATCAAAATTATTTAATGCTAAACATTTCTATCTCAGACAAACAAAAGTTTTACCCTCTCTTCATATCTGTTTGATGATTATTTCTATTTTTGTGAACCAATCAGAGCAAAAAAACTCTCTATAGGGTAACTAATGTTTGGTTGATGTTTGGTTAATATCGCTCTTACTCTTTGTACATACACATGATAACCTAATTTAATGACAACCCCCTGTGACGTGAGACATTTTAGAAAAGATTTTCCATTTGACGTGAACCAATCAGATGAGAGCTGCCGTCTGTAAGACCCTCATAGTGTCAGTTATTCACAGTCACTCACAGAGATGGAGAGGCCAAGAAATGCTTTCATCGTGCTTATGTGTAAGAAAAGAAAAAAAAGAAAAAAAAAGTTTTCAGATGTTTTAGTTTAGAGTTTTTTTAAAAGTAAATGTCAATATTACTATAAATATTTTTTTATATGGTAATTTAAGTGCTTTAAGAGTTATTTTGCACTTTTACAGGTGTTTTGTTGTTCAGTCAGAACAGAATCTATGGAGCAGAAGTGGAGATGAAAGTCAGACCAGGAGACAACATCACTCTCTACTGTGATCGCTCTGTAACTATTGGTTTCCGCTTTGTATGGATAAGAAACTGCTCTAATGAAAATCAACCCTCTCTCGTAATAGATTTTAGGGAGAAATGGGATCTAGAGACATTTCAGCATTTCAACTTTATCTACAACCACTCCAGTAATTCTCATGATCTACATATTACTAACATCAGTGTCTCTGATCTGGGACTGTATTACTGTGCAGAAGTAGAGATTAAGGTAAATAAAGATGAAAAAGGCATCATCTCCTCATCTGAAGTGTACCATTATGGAAACCGAACAACTCATCTTTCTTTTGCTGGTAAGAAAACATTTCTGCTATTCTTGTAATATGCTTGATTAATTCTGGAGAACTTTACTCTGTGAAGAAGCAAGATGAACAGATAAGAAATATTTTTATCAGCATTATTAATATGTTTATGTTTATTTTATATAGAGAAAATAACTTTGTGTTCTGGACCCTCAGACATCACCTCCACTCTTCCTCTATCAGACTGTGTTCTCTGCTGGACGCTGCTGTTCAGTGTGTGTCCGGTGTGTGTTCTCCTCTCCTCACTCCTGTCCTCCATCTGTGTGTACTGCCTCTGTCGGGCTCAAACTGCAGGTATCTCGATCACTGTTCATTTCCTTGACACATTTATTTTGATTTTTCCAATATAAAACCTAATGTCTTTGATCAGTGATAAAAGCTGTAAACAAATTATAAATGTGTAAAAATGTAGTTATTATTATTTTTGTAGTAGCCATAATGTGATTTTTTGACAAAGCATATGAAGCTGATTCTGATATGAAAGAAGAGTTTCACATATTTAATGTTGTTTATAATTAGAAAGAAAACGGTTACAATTATACAGTAGCATTTATGTGTTTACATGCGACTGACATTTTTATGTATTTAAGAACACATATGTGCTTAAAGTTACTATGACTTCATACTATGGTTACAGACTTGCATTATTTTCTCACTACTGGCATATTTTCACACGATCTTTAGGTTCTGAGCAGAGTGCAGAGATTCTCACAGAGAATTTGATTAAGGTATCTATATTGTTTCAGTAATTAGTTTTAAGCTTTAAGACAATATTTTATATTGTTTCATGTGCATCTCCAATTCATTTCAGGGGGATCCAGAGAAACATCAGTGTGAGACGAGTAAAGCTGGAAAGATCTGCCTCCACACTGAAGTCTCTTATAGACTGCTGACATCTTCATATCCCTATGCTAAGATGTGATTCTATTGGCTCAGTTTAAACAACTTACTGAAAACTTTTTGTACTCCGCAACGTCTGTTATGATTTCTCAAGCATGCTTTTACCACATTTAGTACACATGCACAAACATGCAACAGACTTGTAGTCATTTTTTTTTTTTTATATAAAATTCTTCTCATTCAAACACTCTCAGCTGTTGCTATAGGGCCTGTAGCTGCTTATGGCATTCTTTTTATGTACATTCTTTTTGTAATGACATATTTTTTTGCATTAATCACAATAAAGTTGCCACAATATCACCCTGTTTGGACTCAGTTGCACCTTTTCCCGCCACTAGTTTGTCATGATAGTTTCTAATGTGATTTGTCATCACTGTCAGCTGTGTCATTGTTAATCATCTCATTTGTCTGTGCGTTTAGTCCTGTGTTTTCAGTTTACCCTTGTCTAGTCTCGTTTACGTATGGTTGTTGTTCTTCGAGTGGAAATTACCCTGTGGATATTATTAAATTCAGTTTGAACCTTTATCTTCATGCCTTTATATGCAGCATAACTGTTACACAAGTATAGTTCAAGCATACCTTCAATAAGCACATGGCACATTTTTTTGCAACCTGTGTTATGACGTCAGCAACCTAAGGCACGCGAGCCAACACTGGCACGCGGAGGGTTAATCGCTGACACGCAAGCAAATGCGAGAGAAGTGTATGTATTTCATTCAGATAAAGTAGTCTACCTGCACACAGATCTACATTTTGATGTAATAATTCCTCATAGTAAAAAAAAAGCTTATTTTATTAAGTTAGAGATGCACCGATTGATCCGCTGGTGGCCGAAATCAGCCGATTTTCACGTGATCGGCCATAACCGGCGACCGGCCGGTCAGTCTGACATATGCCGATTTTATGCCGGTCAAATGCACTTGGTCTCGGGCTCCCCATGATTAACATCGCGCAACACCAGCATCACATGTGCACACGGAACGCACATGTAGGAAACCTCGTGAATTACGGCCGTTTCACACATATTTTTTTCGGCGTGCATGTTAATCAATGAGTGCATTCAGGAGCAGCGCGTGAGCGCCCAACATGAGCGTCGCGTGAGCAGCAGTGAAGCGAGGAATTCGCCGCCTAGTCTATTTTGTCTGCGCTGCTCACGCTCAATTAAAGTGAAAGCACACATTTGATTGACAAAATAAATATGATTTCAAACAAAAGTGCCTAAAATGCACAGAATGTGCAAGTCTAGTGTGTTTAACAAGACCTGGATTAGATTAGCCTATGTCAGAAAAGAAAATGAAGACTCAAAAATATTTATATAAAATCTACCCATTTAAACTTGTTTTTATTATTCAGTTTGGGTAAAAGGATATGATATTTTATATAATATATATATATATATATATATATATATATATATATATCTAAATCTAAAACAAATTTCAAGAGAAATATTTACATTTCTGTCCTACTATTTCTGTGTAAGCCATTATGAAAATGTAAAATGTTTGTGTAGCCTATTTATATGAGTGTGTGTGTGTATATGTATATGTATATATCTATGTATATATATATATATATATATATATAGATAGATAGATAGATAGATAGATAGATAGATAGATAGATAGATATAGACTATGTGTGTGTTGTGGCACAGTGATGAACTCGGAAACTTAAAAATGGCACTTTATGACAAAAAGGTTGCCGACCCCTATGAAAGTTTTTTTAAAAAAGAAAATGCTTCTAAACCCCTATTTAATCCAATGCTACTTTAACGGGTTAAAATTTTATTTTCTTGATAATATTAACATTAATTATTTTCGATCTGTGTTAAGATTATACAGAACATGTAACAAAAAAATAAAAAAGAAAGAAAAGAAAAGCTGTATTATTTAGATGTTCCAAGCAGTTAGTCTAAAAGTAAACGCATACAGTTTTGTGTCTCCATTTTTATCAGTAGATCATATGTATATCATATAAAATTTATCTCAAAATACATTTCAGGGGTAAATTGTAAAATAAAGTTCAGCCAGTATAAAAAGCACAAGTTTGTCAAATGTTTAGACAGAATTGTCTAATACGCTTATGTTATGAGAGTGTCTGTGAATATGAATAAACCTTTAAAAAAAAGATAGGAAATGATGAACACTCAATGGCTCCATCTAGTGGCTAATAGCTCAAACTGGTCTTGTCCTCCTTATAATAGCAGAGAATGATGTCAAAAGCACTTACCCACAAACCATTTGATCAGGACCAAATCTTGATAAGGGCACATAAGTCAGGAAATGCTTTTATGAAAGATAGACTGTAATAAAATGAAACATGTGCTCAAATTAGTTTTTCACCTCATAATTGAATGTAACTGTTCATGTTACGCAATGCTCAAGATAAAAACAATGTTGAATTAAGCCATTTATACTTATTTGAATAGTGTTGAATAGTCATTGGTCTTCAGTGGCAGGGTAGAGACATATTTGCTTGAGCAGATTGATACAGTAATATACTTGTTGCATGCAAGTCTTGTAGGCCTATTACAAAATGCAACAGTGGCGTTTTGATGACACAGGATGTAAGAAGTGGTTTTCGTGTGTGAATTCAGTGCTATTTAAGTTGTCGTGGTAATAAAGAGAGTACGGCCTTCTGTTTGTTTTTCTGAGGTATGTGTTAAAACCACAAATGTTTCCAGTGGTCTTTGTGACGGTTTTCTCTTTTAGTGAATGCTTACTTCCTTTTTAACCTGTTAATTTTGCAGTCTTTTTAAGTTAAAGTTGATATTTTTTATCAAGTTAAAAATATTTGTTTTCAATTTAATTCATTTTCAAATGATCTATTTCCAATGTGTGTCCAGTCCACCTAAAGTCCTTGTATCACCATGTAATTATTCTTAAATATGGTAAACAAAGTATTAGTAGCATGTTTAGATGTGGTTATTACTGAGCTGTTCACTGTATGTGGTGCTGAAACTCTTTTGCACTGTTTTAATATTCACGTCAATTCACGGGTTTTCAAAGAAGTAAAGTAAGTTCTCCTCCCATTCTGAAACCCAATTTAGACATCCTAGAACAGGAACCACAAGCTTGTAAGTGCACTAGTAAGTGTTGGAGCTACAGTAGTGCTTGCATATAGACCTGTGGGTGGTGTGGCGCAATGGATAAGACACATGCCTTTGGTGTGAGAGACCCGGGTTCGAATCCACTGTGAGACACCAATGTGTCCCTGAGCAAGACACTTAACCCCTAGTTGCTCCAGAGGCGTGCGACCTCTGACATATATAGCAATTGTAAGTCGCTTTGGATAAAAGCGTCAGCTAAATGAATAAATGTAAAATGTAAATATAGTGCACAAATGTAATGGAACGATTTGTGGTTACAGCCAGAAACAAAACAAAAATTAGGTTTCTAACATCATTTTAGGACCAAGGCCAGTAAACACCTCAAGAAAATGCATTCTTACAAAAATATAAAAGCAGAGCTGTTCTGGTGTGTCTGGTGGCCAATAAAAACAATAGCCATGTAGTTGAAAGATGCAAAACAGGAAACTCATAATGATGCTCAGCACTTTTGGTCATCTCTATTGTCATGTTAAACATCACTACATTGTATATAATAATAATAATACCAATATTATTGTGATAACATATTTCAATTTATAGCCTCTGAGCCTCTTTTAGGGTCTTACATATTTACATTTTTTTTTTTTTTTTTTTTAACCTTCATTTATATAGGGCTTTTAACAATATAGATTGTTCCAAAGCAGCTTTACAGTGATAATAGGAAATTAAAGTAACAGAGATTGTTTTGGCTTTACAGCAGCTCTACAATAAAGTTATTGTCCAGCTAAAGTTAGTTTTGATTGATTCACTTCCATCGCAACGATTAGTTATTAACTTAGGGATCGCTAACACAACACCGTTCTAACAGAAGACCCTTAAGTTCTCTCTGCGCAAACTTTAAAAACGTGAACCTGTGAGAACGCTGATGGCGTGCACATGCGTATTACGTGTTTAATCTATAGGTATGCGTGTTTGAATATATATGTGTGCAGGCATGTAGTCCTTCTTTACAAACCAACCCTCAACAAACTACTTGTCTGGCCTTAAAATGTATAATACAGAATTTGTATCGCTTCCACGTAGCCACGTGAACCGGAATGTACAGAGGTAAAGGGAAGGGAAGGAGGCCTTCACAGGGGAGAGACTAGTTGACACTTCAGGACTGCGTTGTCGTCGTGTCCAGGCGCAGGTCCTTCATCAGATCTGGATACGGCCTGGATCTGGCGGACTGCGGTAAACCTCGGGATAAACAGAGAGACTAATATTAGCGTACACGCCATTCTTCTTATGATGTAACAAGTACATCAGGATTTATGGGAGTGTTCCCGGTTCCTGCTGACCTAATATATACAGCCTAACATTGAATTATAGAAGTTTATTATGCGAACTATAGAATTATAAGAGAATTGAAGAACTATAATGCGTTAAGAGCTCGCTCAAGTACTGGGGAGCTAAACCATTTAGTGCTTTGTAAATAATCAGCAATATTTAAAAATGTATACAATGTTTAATAGTGAGCCAATGCAGTTGACAGAATGGGGCTAATATGGTCATACTTCCTGGTTCTAGTAAGAACTCGAGCTGCTGCGTTTTGGACCAGCTGTAGTTTGTTTATTAAGCGTGCAGGGCAACCACCCATAAGAGCATTACAATAATCTAGCCTTGAGGTCATGAACGCATGTTGTAAAGAGGATCACTTTACCATATTGAAAAGTTTACACACTGTTAATGATTCAGACAAAATTGTGTAGTAATTCAAGAAATGAGTGGAGCAGGAATAATATAACCCTCACTTAAAAAAAAAAAAAGCAGAAATACCGCCCCCCACAATGAACCAGGCATTCTCACTGAATACCCTCAAACCTATCAGTCACTGAGCAAGAGTTACAGTCGTCATATTTGTGTGTAAGTCCATTTGTTTGTTTTTGAAATGTTATGTTGCATTCTTTACAACATAATAATGATTTGATTGATAGTCTTTTATTCGTATATGTGCTTTTGCAGGTGTTTTGTTGTGTGAACACCAGAGAGTGTTTGGGACAGAAGTGGACATGAGAGTTAAAGCAGGAGACAGCATCACTCTCTACTGTGACTGTGTCTCTTGGATCACACAATGTTTGGTTGAGAAACTGCTCACATGAGCATCAACCATCTCTGATAATAGACTCTTCAAATTTGTTCCAGTGGACGTTTCCACGTTTCAGTTTTGTGCAAAACAGCTCCAGTAACTCCTATGATCTACATATAGAGAATTTCAGTGTCTCTGATGAGGGAATATATTACTGTGTGAAAAGAAAAACAGAAATAAGTCAAAATGTACATGGAATCGCAGCAAAATTCGAGTTTGAGTATGGAAACAAGACAACACTTTTATCTGTCTTTGGTAAGAAAACATTTCTACTATTGTACATGTTGCTTTTGTTTTGTGTTGAAAAATTCCTTTAATTAATTTTTAATTTTACAGTACTTTTAATATAGTTAATGTCAAACTTACAGTACAAGTAAAAATCTATATTTTTATAATCTTATATTGAATGTGAGCATAAATGGTTTAATTAATATTAAACAAACAAATTACAGTATATAATGCAAACCAAGTCATTAGTTAATGTACATTAAATGTTTATTTTTAAATAAAACGTCAATTTACAATATACTTTCATTTATATTTTTATGTGAACTACTAATTTGCTAAGTCCTATGCTTAGTAAAACACATGCAATATTAAACTTATTTTAAATTGTGTAATTATTATGTTAAAACAAAATATATATATTAATTGAATATTAACCACAAAGTGTGAGGCTGATTAAAAATGGCTTATGTTTCATTTAGAGTCAGTGTCTCCTCATGCTGAGCAGTTCAACATCACCTCCACACCTCCTGTGTTAGACTATATGCTCTGCTTCAAGCTGCTGTTCAGTGTGTGTCCTGCATGTGTTCTCCTCTTCTCTCTCCTCTCTTCCGTCAGTGTGTACTGCCTCTGTCGGAGGAAAACTACAGGTAATCATTCACTCCTGAACTCAGTTATTTCATCTGCCACAGTTATGAGGTGCTTTGGATAGTCTGATGTAATTATCGTTCCAGATTTGCTTTCAGATTATTGTCAGTCACCATATCACATAATAAAACATAATTTAAAATGTCACAATCTCACTTCATTTGTTGTAGTACGGAGCTCCTAAAGCGACATGGTGATGGAAAAATGTGAGATAGGAGAAAAAATTGTTTAAACCAAGTTTAAAGGAGAACTTGGTAACTTTTTTAACTTAATAAAACTGTCTAGAAATCATTTGGATGGTTAAACAACCTGTTCTGGTGATATTGGTGACTTTCCCCGCTCCCCCCAGCGTTCCCAGGCGGAAAACCAACCTTGCAACTTGGGGACTACCTTCCCGGCAAGATAGAAATTGGAAGTCTCGTGAGAAGCGAGAACTAGAACGAGAACGAGCGCGAAACACAAATTGCTTTACGGCAATTCGACATAAACACCCAAGCATTTATGATGTATTACCAGATTACCCACCTCGGTAGACATAGCTCCACACGATACAGTTGGCTTGCTCCGATCAAAACAAACGCACATGAGCAGCGGTAGAGAGGGGGAGGAGGCCGCCGCAAGTGAGTTTTATTACGACCGTGTTGTGAAATATACTCCCCTCCACAGCTGTAGGGGGAGCTCGTGGGGAAAACATGTGACAACAAAAGAGAAAATCAGCGAAGAAGTGACTAGAGTTCGCTAGAGTTGCAGAGTTCTCCTTTAAATGATTCTTATATATCCTGTAGGTTCTAGTGCTGAATCACAGACTGAGCACATACATGATGAGGTATTGTATTAAATGTGCACATCACTATACAATATTTACATTTGTTTAACAGTAAGCTACATAAATTACATCAGTATCACATATTTTTACATATGATGTAATATAAGAGTTTTTTCATATGCAATTAAGTAAATTTATATAAAAAATATGAATGTAATAAAATATATATTTTTCCAGGGTGGTGATGAAGTGTGTTATGCTTCATTGGACATGCCTTCCATATATATATAGCCTATATATAAATTCAGAAGAAAAAAGGAGTTCAGACTTCAGAGCTTATTCTGAGGTCAGACCCAAAAAACAAAGTACAGTTTAAAAAAAAAAATGTTCTTCAGTAGTAATTACAACAGGTGGTTTTCAAAAGAATTAGAAAATAAAATATTGGCAACACTTTACACTAAGGTCTCATTTGTTAACATTAGTTAATGCATTAACAAACATTAATAACAAGCAATATATTTTTACAGAATTTACCTTTAATATCAGTAAAAACATTTTTTTTTTTACATTCATGTTAGTTCACAGTTCATTAACACATAATGTTAACAGATTTAACTTTTGACCATGAAAATGTTTAAGTAAATGTTGAAATTAACATTAAAGATTTGTAAATGCTGTAGAAGTATTGTTCATTGTTAGTTCATGTTAATTAATGTAATTAACTACTGTTAACAAATGAAACCTTATTGTAAAGTGTTCCCAACCTATTCTTAGTAGAACTTTCTCCTATGTCATTTTTTTTTTCCTTTCCAAAATCTGAAACCTTGACTTTTATATTAATATTAATGGAAGTTGTGTATGATGTAGGCTAAGACATGTTATATTCCAGTCACATAACATCGCACGTGTTCATGGTTAAAGAAAATTTGGATTGCATCTTAATACAATTTTACCTTTTTTTTTATAGATAATACAGCTCCAATTTCATCTTATTCAATGTATGTAATAAAGACAAATATTCTTAACTATATGTAAATATTCTTAACTATATAACTATATGTTATAGTGTAAATAAATTAATTGTGATGTAATGAACAGCATTTATTCAATATTATTTCGGTTGATTTAACATATAGCATTGACACTATATGCATAGTAGTAATATATTAATGTTCCATTTTAAACCGAGACTGGCGGTTTATTCAGCTCACCTCAGAATTGTATTCACCTCAGAAATTATTACTACATACTTTATTATTACTACTACATTATTACTAAATATTAGTTTCAAGAAAAGTACAAACCACAAATGTTTCCATTTGTGCATGCAACAAATTGAACATCATAAAAGTGTTTGTGGTCAGCCTAGGGAACATGCATGCTCGAGATATATGAAGGTAAGGGTAAAAACTGTGGTTTGACAAAAACAGAAAGAAGCATACTGGAAAAGGTTAACCGCAAGGTGCTAATGTAAATGTGGCTTCTTTTAATATTGTCACGAGTTGAGCTGTGTGGCGAAAAGATCATCCTTAAAGGGATAGTTCACCCAAAAATGAAAATAAGCCCATGATTCACTCAGCCTGATGCCATCCTAGGTGTATGACATTCTTCTTTCAGACGAATACAATCGGAGTTATATTAAAAAATGTCCTGGCTCTTCCAAGCTATATAATGGCAGTGAATAAGTGTCTGTGTTTGGTCCATCAAAGCGCATCTATGATAAAAGTGAAGGATGAAGGATGAAGGATTGCCGTAAAGCAGTAGGCTATCTCTGGTCGTACGATGTGTATGACGTCATTGACATTTTAAAGCAAATAAGTTACTCTAAAAAATCTAACACCCAGCAATGTGTCATTTCTTTGCATCTCCTTTCGAATACAACATTCAAATTACTAGACAAAAAATTATTTCCTGAGAAAAGTGGATTTTGATGGGTATAGCGCCATAGACCTCCATTCATTCTGCACTCGTACTGTGAGCGCCCTCATATAGAACCAGAGTGGAACTGCAACCAGTTCAGAAGCCGGAAGTTTACTGAAAGTGGAACTTCTCCCCTTATTAGACATTCTCTGGTCTGAATTTATTGCGCAAACGCGTTTCCATCTCCCATTATTCGCATTAACTCTTTTTCGCACAATTCAAAAACCACCTCAAGCGAGCGTAAAAACTCTTTTAAAGGAATTTTGATTCAAAATTTGCCGTTTCCATCTCTCGTTTGATGCGATACTTCAAAATGTGCATAAAACCAGGGTGATGGAAACAGCTTATGATTTCCAGCTCTCGTATTCTCCACCTTCTCCTTTGATCACTCTCCATATTTACCTTCTCCACATTTACCTTCTCCACTTACCTCTTCTCACTCCTGGAATCCACTGATCTCGATTCAGGGAAGTGTGTGCTCAGCTCTCTGTCACTCCTGTGCATCCTCAAGTAAAAGGTAAAAGAGAAAAGACTATATTTTTCATCTGCCATTACATGCAAATTTCTCTATACCTGCATTACTTACCTGTTTATTCTCGTTATCCACATGTGCAATAAATACCTGCCCGATTCACTAAATACTCAACCAGGAAATTAGACACAAACCATGGACAACGGGCAATCCACAATTCCAGTTTGTTTTATTACTACATCTGCAATGTAATGCATCCTATATCACATAGATTTAACTTTAAATCAGCATTTAATGATGGTCTTTGTGTTGATATGCATATAATATTAGTGTTCTCATCTGTGAATGGTTTTTAGATGTGAATTAGTATTCTTCAACCTCTGAATATAATACATTTTTGTGAGTTTATACCTACCATTTATCCTAGAACTGTAACATCTTAAGTCAATAAGTTTTATTTTCTTAAAAAAACAAAACAACAAAACAAAAACAAACAAATTACAGTTGTTTTTGTAATGGTGTTTGCTAGCAATCATGTTGAAACCATGTTAAAACCATTTTCATTTATCAATTAGTTACAGGTCCTTTGTGACACGTGTTTGATTATTGTTTACAATTGGACTCTAGATAATTTAGTCATGAAGTAGCCGGCACACTGAGATGAGGTAAAAATTCCATGAGTAGTTTATTAAAAAAAAGTTAATTTCACAAAAAAAAAAAAAAAAAAAAAAAAATGGTACAAACATTTTTACACAAATATTTCTCGAGGGAATGTTGCTCAGTAAACATTCAATTAAAACTGGAGAATGTGTGATTAATGTAATGAATGTAATTGCCATGTTCATACATTTTTCTATATGCATCGCCAATGGCAAGGGCATCTAATAGCTTTTCACATTACTGAGTTACTGGTTCAAGACTGATATGTATATCTGACATTGTTTAATGAGAAATGTACATTATCTTGAAATATCACACACTGACCTTACAGTTATGTAAAATAGTGAATGTAATTAGAAAAGATTTGTTTGTGTGGAGGACAAGAAGTAATTCAGCACATTGGACAGCTCCCAGTGCTGAACCAACTGAACCACAACTGCAGAAGAATTTCTGAATGATGCAGAAATGTTTTTGTCCTTCCTGAATATTAAGGAAGTATTAAGATAAGGCACATCTGCATTAGCATCTTGCAGACATAATAAACAAAGTCAAGCTTGCATTTAGCAACTGTGTGTCTGACTATATAAATCACACACTGTCCTCAATGGCTGTCATAGAGCATCACACACTTTTGTCTGACTCAATAAAAGTTGATTACATGTATATGAGAACAGAGAGTTAAACAGAGAGAGTAACTTGGTAGACAGACTGAAGACTTCTTTGAGGTGAGATATCATCCAGATAATACATTTTACACTGAGCTTGTTTTGGTATTGTTGGATATTATTGAATAATCACTAGAAAAAAGAATAGCTGATAACTGTAACCCACACAGTTGTGCTTAAATTATATATTCCAATAGTTGTAATATTTTGTCAGTTTTTGGCGAAATATAACAGTTTATATGATAATTTTCAGTTTAATACACACTTTATTAGAAGGCTATTAAGATTAAGAAAACATGAAAACATTCCATATGCATGTTAGTGCAAATTTGTTCAAGATGGCCTCAGGAAAACACATGCACTCTAACCAACACAAAAAAACCTAACAAAGGCAGATGGAAACATTTGTGTTTTGTGACCAGTGATCTACTGAGAGATTAGATCTGAGAGTTTGATGACATGTAAAAGCAACAAATGTGAGGAGGCTGTAAGTGGTCTAAATGAAGCTTGTGGGTTTCCTGTTTTGACATGTTTAGATGTTGTTGCCTCGTAGCTTTTTATTTTTACCCACTTCAATAAAACAAAGAACCACATTAAATTTAACATTAGTTCTCCAGTTCAAAGGACTTTTATCACAATCATGAATTTACTGACTGCATGTGAACTCTTGTGTTTAATACATTTCTGATGCTAATCATACCTTAGTTACATTTTATCACTAAATACTGAAGCCTCTCTGCATATCTGTTCGATGATATAAAGGTTTAAGATTTGCCTGATCGCAAAGCCAAATCAGAGCAAAAAAAGGTTGTAATGTAATCGATGGTTGGTTAAAATTGCTTTTACTCTTTGTACGTTCACACAATAACCCAATTTGATGCCAACCCCTCATGACGTAAGGCTTATTTTTTAAAAAGCTAAAACTTTCCATTGACGTGACCGAGTTAGATAAGAGCTGATGTCTGTAAGACTCTCACCAGAGTCAGTTATTCATAGACACTCACTGAGATGGAGAGGTCAAACCTCATCGCGCTCATAAGAAATATTATACTAACTTCTTAAGATGTTTTTGAGAGTTTTTGAATGAAAATGTCAATATTACTGTGAACATGTTTGTATGATATATAATTTGAAGTGCTTTACATAGTTATTTTGTGCTTTTACAGATGTTTTACTTATGAGTCTTTCAGTCTTACTTAACAGAATCTATGGATCAGAAGAGGAGATGAAAGTCACACCAGGAGACAACATCACTCTCTACTGTGATCGCTCTGTAACTCTTGGTTTCCGCTTTGTATGGATAAGAAACTGCTCTCATGATAATCAACCCTCTCTCGTAATAGATTTTACGAAATGGAATGTAGAGTTAGTTTAGCGTTACAGCTTTGTCCACAACCACTCCAGTAATTCTCATGATCTACATATTACTAACATCAGTGCCTCTGATCTGGGACTGTATTACTGTGCAGAAATAGAGAATAAGGTAAATACAGATGAAAAAGGCATCATCTCCTCATCTAAAGTGTACTATTATGGAAACCGAACAACTCGTCTTTCTTTTGCAGGTAAGAAAACATTTCTGCTAGTTCTTATTATATCATTGCTTGATTCATTCTGGAGAACTTTACCTTTCTCTTTGAAGAAGCGAGTTTAACAGATCAGAAATATTTTTATCAGCATTATTGATGTGTTTATGTTTATTTTACATAGAGCAAGTGACTTCCTGTTCTGGAGTCTCAAACATCACCTCCACTCTTCCTCTATCAGACTGTGTTCTCTGCTGGACGCCGCTGTTCAGTGTGTGTCCGGTGTGTGTTCTCCTCTCCTCACTCCTGTCCTCCATCTGTGTGTACTGCCTCTGTCAGAGGAAAACTACAGGTAATTGTTCACAGATTAATACTCTTCTTTTGCACTATACCACAGTTTTACTTTAATGTACAGATAAACAACTTTTGTCAATGACCATAAACTTTGGATCAACAAAACTGTATCAATTGAAGTGCAGCATATATGTGCACTAACTATTTAAGTATACTTATTATATTATATTATATTATATTATAGTATATTATATTATATTATATTATATTATATTATATTATATTATATTATATTATATTATATTATATATATATACACAGTGGGGAGAACAAGTATTTGATACATTGCCGACTTACAAAGCATGTAGAGGTCTGTAATTTTTATCATAGGTACACTTCAACTGTGAGAGACGGAATCTAAAACAAAAATCCAGAAAATCACATTTTATGATTTTTAAATAATTAATTTACATTTTATTGCACAACATAAGTATTTGATCACCTACCAACCAGTAAGAATTCCGGCTCTCACAGACCTGTTAGTTTTTCTTTAAGAATCCCTCCTGTTCTCCACTCATTACCTGTATAAAAGACACCTGTCCACACACTCAATCAAACAGACTCCAACCTCTCCACAATGGCCAAGACCAGAGAGCTGTGTAATAGGGATGGGGAAATGAGAAATCACTGAGGCTTTCCCCTGACTGTTCCGGGAAAAGATTCAAAGCTTCGAGAGTGTCGAGAACAGCGCCATCTGTTGCTTATTTAAAATAAAGCAGCCAGAAGCCTGTGTTAAAAGCTCTGGCAGATGAAGCAACCACAACACACTCCATAGTTTCAATGTTATGTGTACAAATAAAAGCCTTACATGTTTGTGTTTGATTTGTTCATTAAATAAATTCATTTTCCCATTAAAGTGTGACAATAAAATATAAGCTTATATGATTCAATAAGATTTAATGTAGGCCTACTCTCTCTCTCTCTACACACACACACACACACACACACACACACACACACACACACACACACACACACACACACACACACACACACACACACACACACACACACACACACACACACACACACACACACACACACACACACACACACACACACACACACACACACACACACACACACACACACACATAATGAATAAGGACATTGTCTGATAGGATCATCTGTTATTAAATGGCTTATGACACTTGTTACTGATAGTGCTTATGTAACTGTAGGAATGACAGAAAGGTGATAAAGTTTTTAATTATTTTAATTATTTTTGGCTGTTGCCATTGCTCTAAATACAAACCCTTCACCAAACACCAACACCCTATCCCCTCTCCCCTAACCCCACCCTAAACCCAAATACCAACACCAAATTACCTAAAATCACCAAAAAGTGCAAAGATTTTACAAAAACAAAAAGACACAACAACAACAAAAAATAATAGCCTAAGTAGTGAAAAATAAATGTTGCTTATTTAAATGTAATATATCGATTAACTTTCAAAGTACAGCACTCTCCTCACAAACCCATCAACCAGACTGAGGCAACAATGACTCGTTAAATAAGATCTGGAGTTCGAGCCTTCTGACACCCAAAGCGAAACGCGCACGTGATTGGACAGAAAGTGAGGCTTTGTTTGTCATCGATCACGTGACTCTAGTAAACCAATACACACCCCGATACGGGGCTTCACTAGAAATTGTGTCGCTTGTGTGATACGTGCATCGAAGCTTCAGTGTCATACGTAACAACATCATTACTGTGTAAGGACATCAGGGATAAAATTGTAGACCTGCACAAGGCTGGGATGGGCTACAGGACAATAGGCAAGCAGCTTGGTGAGAAGGCAACAACTGTTGGCGCAATTATCAGAAAATGGAAGAAGTTCAAGATGACGGTCAATCTCCCTCAGTCTGGGGCACCATGCAAGATCTCACTTCGTGGGGCATCAATGATCATGAGGAAGGTGAGGGATCAGCCCAGAACTACACGGCAGGACCTGGTCAATGACCTGAAGAGAGCTGGGACCACAGTCTCAAAGAAAACCATTAGTAACACACTACGCCATCATGGATTAAAATCCTGCAGCGCACGCAAGGTCTCCCTGCTCAAGCCAGCGCATGTCCAGGCCCGTCTGAAGTTTGCCAATTACCATCTGGATGATCCAGAGGAGGAATGGGAGAAGGTCATGTGGTCTGATGAGACAAAAATAGAGCTTTTTAAAAACTCCACTCGCCGTGTTTGGAGGAAGAAAAAGGATGAGTACAACCCCAAGAACACCATCCCAACCGTGAAGTATGGAGGTGGAAACATCATTCTTTGGGGATGCTTTTCTGCATAGGGGACAGGACGACTGCACCGTATTGAGGGGAGGATGGATGGGGCCATGTATCACGAGATACATGAAAAACCTCCTTCCCTCAGTAAGAACATTGAAGATGGGTCGTGGCTGGGTCTTCTAGCATGACAACGACCCGAAACACACAGCCAGGGCAACTAAGGAGTGGCTCCGTAAGAAGCATCTCAAGGTCCTGGAGTGGCCTAGCCAGTCTCCAGACCTGAATAGATCTTTTCTCTTTTCAATAGAAAATCTTTGGAGGGAGCTGAAAGTCAGTATTGCCCAGCGACAGCCCCGAAACCTGAAGGATCTGGAGAAGGTCTGTATGGAGGAGTGGGCCAAAATCCCTGCTGCAGTGTGTGCAAACCTGGTCAAGAACTACAGGAAACGTATGATCTCTGTAATTGCAAACAAAGGTTCCTGTACCAAATATTAAGTTCTGCTTTTCTGATGTATCAAATACTTATGTCATGCAATAAAATGCAAATTATTTACTTAAAAATCATACAATGTGATTTTCTAGATTTTTGTTTTAGATTCCGTCACTTAGATTCCGTCACCGCAAAATCGGCAGTGTATCAAATACTTGTTCTCCCCACTGTATATATATATAAATTTTTTTATATATATTTTTTTTATTATGTTCTTATATTTTAACAATCCATTTTAGATTCTGCAACTGATCAAAATGACAAGCTAATGCTTGACAATGCTGAAGAGACGGTGCGTTCACAGAAAATCTGGTGCACGCACTGACGAGCACAAACTCGATGTGAGGGTGCTTGGTGGTAGTGGGGGAGGGGCATAAGAGTTGTAAACATTCAAAATTTTGGCTAAGTCCCCTCAATCTGCCAGACTTGCCGACTGCAGCTTTAATACTAGAATGTTAATATTACGTTACTCATTTGTCCTGTGTATAGTTATTCATATTATGTTTTGTATGTATTTTATTTTATTTTTATTCCAGGAGAATGATGATGAAGAGGTGTGTTATGCATCTTTAGACGTGATAACCAGGAGACAAAACCGGACCAAGAAAACAAGAGTGCCGAGTTCTGACTTCAGTACATATGCTCAGGTCAGAGAAGGAATAGATTAGAAAGTTGCAGGTGCCATGATCAGTGAAACTGATGTACTAATGTTTATCGTTAATCGTAGATAAAATATTTAGCAAAAATTAAAATGCTTCTGTATTTGAAGTAAAGAATTATCAAATAAAAAAACGTTTCCTTTAGTGAAAGTATGTTTCTATAAAGTATTTGTGGACACACAGTAATGACCTGCATAACAGGATGTAGAAGTGGGTTTCCTGTATGAAGTGGTGTTTAGTTTAAGGTGTGTATATTTCTCTTAAATTGGATGACCACAACTTTTATCTGACTCATTTTTACAATAAGCATCATCAAATTTCCCTGAAACACACTCCATGCTGAGTGAGAGATCAGCATTCTGGGCCTGCTGAGCAGGATAGTGTGTTTGGATGACAGCTGGTGACAAGCAAACATCCCCACTTTAGTTGCTCCTCTGTAGAAAGATGCATTTCTTGTTTATCTTTTTTGTTTTCCTTCAGACTGGTGCATGAACCTGTTCTGCCTTTTACTAATTGTACATTTAATTCTTTAGAACATTTCAAATGAAATTGAAAGAAGTTATTTTAAGTGTTTCTTTTGAACCGCCAGAGTTGTTCTTCAAAGGAGCTTTAATGCCCTGTTATTTTTTTCTCAAGGAAGGGTCTTGCCTTACTCTCAGTTAAAAAGATAGCCATCTTAACCACAAATGTTTCCATTCAGTTCAGTGCTTGTGTGCATATGAGACAGAAGTATGAAGACAGAGGTTGGTTTGTGAGTGTAAGTGTTCATGTGGTGAGTTTGTGGTGAAATTGGTTTGTTTGCATGCAATGTCTGCAAAAGCTTGATTTACAGCGGCAGTCTTTCTTTAGACTCTCTGATGGATGAGGAAGTTTCACATTTACTGCATCTCTCAGAATGAAACACAGACTGCAGTTTTAAGGTTAAGGAGATGGACTTCACACATTCCAATCCCTTTTTTCTTACACAATTAATGGATTAAATGCACTTGCTGAAGTAAAAAAGGAACAAATTTAAAGTCAACTAACACTGGGTATATAATCTGTTGATGAACCCAAAGGACAGCTCTTCGTACATTTACATCTAAAAACTGTACATTTTTTGTTACTGTATATTATGGATATGATTTCAAGTATGTGGCTACTTCATAAACATGATCTGTTTATGTCTGAAAGAGACTCAATTTAGTGGTTAGAGCAGTCAGTGTGAGAGTTTTACAAGTGGCCTGAGGGGGCAGTGTGCATTTGTAAAATCAGTAACACTTTGGGCCCTATCATACACCCGGCGTGATGCAAGTGTTTTTTGCTAGTTTCAGCCCGACACAGTTATCATTTTCACATCCTGCACCACGTTGTTTAAATAGCAAATGCATTTGCGCCCATTTGTGCGCCCATGGGCGTGCTGGTCTGAAAACACGGTGTGTTCAGGCGCATTTTTGGCGCGTTGTAATTTTGAGGCAACTGAAATAGACTGCAGTCAATGGCGCATTATTATTTTTTTGTTATTTAAAGAGCGTGTTAGTAATGTGCGCCTATAGGCAGGTCCACAACGTGCATACATTTTGAGAAACGTTCAGTTTTTCCACTTGCAAATTCGGTCATGTAAATTGCATTACTCATCAAGAGAATAGGGACAACCCTTTTAGACCACCACACATCCCGACGCTAAACTAGCAAAAGTGAATTCGGGCACTGCGTTAAGACCATGCGCTTAGAGTTAAAATAGGGCCCTTTATTTTGATGGTCCCGTTTGAACATTATGTTGTATTAACAGACTGTCTGCTTAATATCTGCAAACACTTTACTGTGATGCTCCCCAACGGACATTTTACTACTGACTATAAGCAACTGCATGTCAACTTATTCTAACCCTAACCCTACCAATACTCTACTAACTCTCTGAGAGTTAGTAGACATATAGGTGCTGTGCAACGTTACTTATAGTCAATGGAATGTGTTAAAGGGACTATCAAAATAAAGTGAAACTGTAAAATCTTTTGATATGTCCAAAATATTCTTATTGTTCTTCTTATTATAAACTGTCTAATGCTTCTTTTCTAATACTTATTGGCTTTATTTTTGTGCAGCACTTTTGAACTGCACATCTTTATGTGAAGCCAAATAAATAATAATAATACAATGAGCCATGTCAATCCATCTTGTGATTTAATTAATTCAGTGTCTTTAGTTGTGTTGTAAGTGACCTTGGCTTCGCTGTTTAAAGGTACACTATTTAACTTAGCAGTTAAAAAATAAACTGCATGCATCTTGCAGAAGAATATTGTTTTGGTTGTGCTTCGGCTTTGTGTCTCTAAATCCATTTACGTTACACATTTTAGGTTATAATATCTGACTACTTTTAGATTACTTTTGACCTAACTTGTTTATCACAATAATTTGAATAGGATA